>NC_056438.1:77808276-77830776 GCF_018296145.1 Oncorhynchus tshawytscha | reverse complement strand
TGACTATATACATGACACTGATATTCTACTTCCTGACTATATACATGACACTGATATTCTACTTCCTGACTATATACAAGACACTGATATTCTACTGACTATTACAAGACACTGATATTCTACTTCCTGACTATATACATGACACTGATATTCTACTTCCTGACTATATACAAGACACTGATATTCTACTTCCTGACTATATACAAGACACTGATATTCTACTTCCTTACTATATACAAAACACTCATATCCTACTTCCTGACTATAAACATGACACTGATATTCTACTTCCTGACTATAAACATGACACTGATATTCTACTAGTCATTATATAATGTCCTATGGGTCCTGGCAGGGATGGTCACATCACACATGAAGACCAAGGTTTCCGTTCTGAAAATGTGTCACTGGACATTTGATAAACGTACCAGACCCCGTTATACATTGGGTGCGTAACCTGATGAACTCAATCACTGTTTGCAAAAAAAAAAAAACAGTGATTGATGGTTCAAGGCAGAGTGCTATGCCAGATACCTTTCTTCTTTACTCGCACGGGAAAAATACATTTCTACTACACTTTAAAACGACTGGAGACATTAGTAGAATATTTTTTGAATAGGTCAAATGACAGGGTAGCCTACTCTGCTGATACGGACAAACAGATCTATAAAAGACAACATTGTCCATATAACAGATCTAGGAAATGGGGTGACACAAAAACAATATGACGTCCATCTAAACCGCAGGAGGAAATGATTGTCCAAAAATAAACTTTAAGTAGCGCAGCAAAGAAGAAGAGTGACTACGAGCAGAACTGAGTCACCGGGGATACGGTCGATGCTCTCCACTGCTGACATTAAGACAGGCTACAGGCCTTACTGTTGTTCACTCAAATAACTCAAATACAGTATTTTCATTGTCTTCTCTTTAAAGCAATAGATGCCATTTGATGTCCAAACATCCTGCAGGGTGTCTACTTTTCACGGACAGTCTCAACTCAACAATCAACTATGTGCAGAACACGCTGTGTAACTCTGGGGGCTGCCTTTCCTTCCAACTGTAGGGGGGCTGCCTTTCCTTCCAACTGTAGGGGGGGGCTGCCTTTCCTTCCAACTGTAGGGGGCTGCCTTTCCTTCCAACTGTAGGGGGGCTGCCTTTCCTTCCAACTGTAGGGGGGCTGCCTTTCCTTCCAACTGTAGGGGGGCTGCCTTTCCTTCCAACTGTAGGGGGCTGCCTTTCCTTCCAACTGTAGGGGGCTGCCTTTCCTTCCAACTGTAGGGGGCTGCCTTTCCTTCCAACTGTAGGGGGGCTGCCTTTCCTTCCAACTGTAGGGGGCTGCCTTTCCTTCCAACTGTAGGGGGGCTGCCTTTCCTTCCAACTGTAGGGGGCTGCCTTTCCTTCCAACTGTAGGGGGCTGCCTTTCCTTCCAACTGTAGGGGGCTGCCTTTCCTTCCAACTGTAGGGGGGCTGCCTTTCCTTCCAACTGTAGGGGGGCTGCCTTTCCTTCCAACTGTAGGGGGCTGCCTTTCCTTCCAACTGTAGGAGGGGGCTGCCTTTCCTTCCAACTGTAGGGGGCTGCCTTTCCTTCCAACTGTAGGGGGGCTGCCTTTCCTTCCAACTGTAGGGGGCTGCCTTTCCTTCCAACTGTAGGGGGCTGCCTTTCCTTCCAACTGTAGGGGGGCTGCCTTTCCTTCCAACTGTAGGGGGGCTGCCTTTCCTTCCAACTGTAGGGGGCTGCCTTTCCTTCCAACTGTAGGGGGGCTGCCTTTCCTTCCAACTGTAGGGGGGCTGCCTTTCCTTCCAACTGTAGGGGGCTGCCTTTCCTTCCAACTGTAGGGGGCTGCCTTTCCTTCCAACTGTAGGGGGCTGCCTTTCCTTCCAACTGTAGGGGGCTGCCTTTCCTTCCAACTGTAGGGGGCTGCCTTTCCTTCCAACTGTAGGGGGCTGCCTTTCCTTCCAACTGTAGGGGGGCTGCCTTTCCTTCCAACTGTAGGGGGCTGCCTTTCCTTCCAACTGTAGGGGGGCTGCCTTTCCTTCCAACTGTAGGGGGCTGCCTTTCCTTCCAACTGTAGGGGGCTGCCTTTCCTTCCAACTGTAGGGGGCTGCCTTTCCTTCCAACTGTAGGGGGGGGCTGCCTTTCCTTCCAACTGTAGGGGGCTGCCTTTCCTTCCAACTATAGGGGGCTGCCTTTCCTTCCAACTGTAGGGGGCTGCCTTTCCTTCCAACTGTAGGGGGTGGGGGCTGCCTTTCCTTCCAACTGTAGGGGGCTGCCTTTCCTTCCAACTGTAGGGGGCTGCCTTTCCTTCCAACTGTAGGGGGGGGCTGCCTTTCCTTCCAACTGTAGGGGGGCTGCCTTTCCTTCCAACTGTAGGGGGGGCTGCCTTTCCTTCCAACTGTAGGGGGCTGCCTTTCCTCCAACTGTAGGGGGCTGCCTTTCCTTCCAACTGTAGGGGGCTGCCTTTCCCTCCAACTGTAGGGGGGGGGCTGCCTTTCCTTCCAACTGTAGGGGGCTGCCTTTCCTTCCAACTGGGGGGCTGCCTTTCCTTCCAACTGTAGGGGGCTGCCTTTCCTTCCAACTGTAGGGGGCTGCCTTTTAGGGGGCTGCCTTTCCTTCCAACTGTAGGGGGGGGGGCTGCCTTTCCTTCCAACTGTAGGGGGCTGCCTTTCCTTCCAACTGTAGGGGGGTAGGGGGGCTGCCTTTCCTCCAACTGTAGGGGGCTGCCTTTCCCTCCAACTGTAGGGGGGCTGCCTTTCCTCCAACTGTAGGGGCTGCCTTCCTTCCAACTGGGGGCTGCCTTTCCTCCAACTGTAGGGGGCTGCCTTTCCTTCCAACTGTAGGGGGGCTGCCTTTCCTCCAACTGTAGGGGGGCTGCCTTTCCTTCCAACTGTAGGGGGCTGCCTTTCCTCCAACTGTAGGGGGGGGCTGCCTTTCCTTCCAACTGTAGGGGGCTGCCTTTCCTTCCAACTGTAGGGGGGGGGGCTGCCTTTCCTTCCAACTGTAGGGGGGCTGCCTTTCCTCCAACTGTAGGGGGCTGCCTTTCCTTCCAACTGTAGGGGGGCTGCCTTTCCTTCCAACTGTAGGGGGCTGCCTTTCCTCCAACTGTAGGGGGCTGCCTTTCCTTCCAACTGTAGGGGGGGCTGCCTTTCCTTCCAACTGTAGGGGGGCTGCCTTTCCTTCCAACTCCTTCCAACTGTAGGGGGGCTGCCTTTCCTTCCAACTGTAGGGGGCTGCCTTTCCTTCCAACTGTAGGGGGCTGCCTTTCCTTCCAACTGTAGGGGGCTGCCTTTCCTTCCAACTGTAGGGGGCTGCCTTTCCTTCCAACTGTAGGGGGGCTGCCTTTCCTTCCAACTGTAGGGGGGCTGCCTTTCCTTCCAACTGTAGGGGGCTGCCTTTCCTTCCAACTGTAGGGGGCTGCCTTTCCTTCCAACTGTAGGGGGCTGCCTTTCCTTCCAACTGTAGGGGGCTGCCTTTCCTTCCAACTGTAGGGGGCTGCCTTTCCTTCCAACTGTAGGGGGGCTGCCTTTCCTTCCAACTGTAGGGGGGGCTGCCTTTCCTTCCAACTGTAGTTATTTCTGTATTCCTTCCACTGGGGGCTGCCTTTCCTTCCAACTGTAGGGGGCTGCCTTTCCTTATGGACCCAACTGTAGGGGGCTGCCTTTCCTTCCAACTGTAGGGGGGGGCTGCCTTTCCTTCCAACTGTAGGCAACGTGATTTAAACGACTCTCTGTGGCACAAATTATGCTATAGTAGCCTATGTTGAATGATTTGAGTTATTTCTGTATAGACAGGAGTAGGCTAATTAGGCTACTCATTTGGGCAATTTAATTACATAGGCCCAAATAGACTCTAGGATAGCTGTGGGATGATAGGCCCAAATAGACTCTAGGATAGCTGTGGGATGATAGGCCCAAATAGACTCTAGGATAGCTGTGGGATGATAGGCCCAAATAGACTCTAGGATAGCTGTGGGATGATAGGCCCAAATAGACTCTAGGATAGCTGTGGGATGATAGGCCCAAATAGACTCTAGGATAGCTGTGGGATGATAGGCCCAAATAGACTCTAGGATAGCTGTGGGATGATAGATCCCACATTCCTCCAACCAGTAGAACTGGGCGACATACAAATAAAATATAAAAAAATATATATATATATTAAAAATATATATCAAAAAAGAATCCATCTTTTTTCTCTCTCATGGAATATTGGCCGGTGTCAATTTATTTATTAAGTGTCCCCGTTTATTTATTAAGTGTGTGTGTGTGTATGCGTGTGTGTGTGCGTGTGTGTGTGTGTGTGCCCACTCGTTTGTGCACAACTTCATGGGGTAAACTAAGTTAATCCAAATCTAAAAGTGAGTCAAACATTTACAATGACTTTTAGTTGGTGAGGCGGTATTGCAGGCAGTTGATGAGTGTGTGTGAGTGTGTGTGAGTGAGTGAGTGAGTGTGTGTGTATGTGTGTGTTTATGAGTGTGTGTGTGTGAACCCAGATAGCCCTGATAGCCAGCTGATGGCGTACGTGTTGATGAGTGTGTGTGAGTGTGTGAACCCAAATAGCCCTGATAGCCAGTTGATCAGATCGCAGGTGAATCAAACACGCTGAAGTAACATTAACGTTGTGGTGGAAACACAAGACAGCTGTTTGATCAAACTCCATAACAATCTGCCATAATGAGTCACACTGCTTGGGTTCGTCACCAACCACACTTCCCAGTCATCACAGCTTTGTAGGTACATGAGAGAACGCAGTGGTTCCGTCCCAAAAATGGACACTATTCCCTATATAGTGCACTATTTTTTATTACCCTGGGCCTATACCGTCTCTGATCAAAAGTAGAACACTATGTTGGGATTATGGTGCGATTTGGGGATACAGCCTTTGTCATCACAGCTTGTCGTGTACGTGATAACACACAGTCCGTTCCAGAGCAGATGACTCATCATGAGATCCTTACAGTCTGGGTGACCAAAATGGGATCATCATTCCCTATATTAGTGCACTCCTATCAGGGCACAAAGAGATGAGAGGATACATTTGGGACTCAAGACACTGTGTCCTCCACTGACCTAGCCAGCGTGTTGTCTTGATTCTAACGCACGCACGCACACACACACACACACACACAAAATCAACTGCCTGAAATACGGCCAGACTAACTGAAATACGCCCCGACTAACTGAAATACTGAAATACTGAAATACTGCCCCGACTAACTGAAATACTGAAATACTGCCCCGACTAACTGAAATACTGAAATACTGCCCCGACTAACTGAAATACTGAAATACTGCCCCGACTAACTGAAATACTGAAATACGGCCCCGACTAACTGAAATACTGAAATACTGCCCCGACTAACTGAAATACTGAAATACTGCCCCGACTAACTGAAATACTGAAATACGGCCCCGACTAACTGAAATACTGAAATACTGCCCCGACTAACTGAAATACTGAAATACGGCCCCGACTAACTGAAATACTGAAATACGGCCCCGACTAACTGAAATACTGAAATACCCAGACTAACTGAAATACTGAAATACGGCCAGACTAACTGAAATACTGAAATACGGCCAGACTAACTGAAATACTGAAATACGGCCAGACTAACTGAAATACTGAAATACTGAAATACAGCTGAAATACACGACTAACTGAAATACTGAAATACTGAAATACGGCCACGACTAACTGAAATACGGCCAGACTAACTGAAATACTGAAATACGGCCAGACTAACTGAAATACTGAAATACGGCCAGACTAACTGAAATACTGAAATACTGAAATACGGCCCCGACTAACTGAAATACAGCTTTTAAGCCAAAAGAGAGTGAAAGACACACACACAAACAAACCGTGTGACCTTTGGCCCCTCACCTTTGACGGAGACCTGAGCGGTAGCCTCGATCTGGCCCAGTGATGATATGGCCACGCAGCTGTAGTTGGCGGACTCCTTGATGTTGGTCACCTCCAGAACATTCCGACCGATGGGCATCTCATCCTCCTAAATAAGAAGAATCATTAAAGGTCCATTATCTAGCTTTTGCGTATGATCTGACATATATTTGAGATAGAAATGCGAGTAATAGATCTTTAGCATTAGCATTGAAAGCAAGTCTGAAAAAGCGGTAAATCCGTTCTATGTGCTATATTTCTACGCTTTCCCTCCTTTAAACTTAATTCAACACAATTCATACATACGCTCAAGGTGCTGTAGTAATAAAGATTGAATAAAACAGATTTAAAAAAAAAGCTAAACGGTAAGTAACAGTGAAAGTAAAGACCTTGGTGAGTTCGATTTCTCCCATGATCCACTTGACATAGGGCATGGGAGATCCTACAGCAACACACGTCAGGTTCACACTGCCCCCAGGCATCACCTCGTGGTTGGTGGGTGGGATGGAGAACCGCGGAGGGACACGACGTACTGAGGAGAGAGGAGAACGTTAAGATGGGAGGAGGAGGGGTGGATGTGATACGCGTGTCCAGAGGAGAAGAGGAGGAGCGGAGGAGGAGGAGGGGTGAGTGGGGTGTCAGGGAGAGTTCTGTGTTGAGAGGAGAGGAGAGGAAGAGGAGAGGAGGAGGGGTGGATGTGATACGAGTGTCCAGAGGAGAGGAGGAGGAGAGGAGGAGGAGGAGGGGTGGATGTGATACGAGTGTCCAGAGGAGAGGAGGAGGAGAGGAGGAGGAGGAGGGGTGAGTGGGGTGTCAGGGAGAGTTCTGTGTTGAGAAGAGAGGAGAGGAAGAGGAGAGGAGGGGTGAGTGGGGTGTCAGGGAGAGTTCTGTGTTGAGAGGAGGAGGAGAGGAGGAGGAGGAGGAGGAGGGGGTGAGTGGGGTGTCAGGGAGAGTTCTGTGTTGAGGAGAGGAGAGAGGAGAGGAGGGGTGAGTGGGGTGTCAGGGAGAGTTCTGTGTTGAGAGGAGAGGAGAGGAAGAGGAGAGGAGGAGGGGTGAGTGGGGTGTCAGGGAGAGTTCTGTGTTGAGAGGAGAGGAGAGGAAGAGGAGAGGAGGAGGGGTGAGTGGGGTGTCAGGGAGAGTTCTGTGTTGAGAGGAGAGGAGAGGAAGAGGAGAGGAGGAGGGGTGAGTGGGGTGTCAGGGAGAGTTCTGTGTTGAGAGGAGAGGAGAGGAAGAGGAGAGGAGGAGGGGTGAGTGGGGTGTCAGGGAGAGTTCTGTGTGGAGGAGGAGGAGGAGGAGGAGGAGGAGGAGGAGGGTGAGTGGGGTGTCAGGGAGAGTTCTGTGTTGAGAGGAGAGGAGGAGGAGGGGTGAGTGGGGTGTCAGGGAGAGTTCTGTGTTGAGAGGAGAGGAGAGGAGGAGGGGTTGAGTGGGGTGTCAGGGAGAGTTCTGTGTTGAGAGGAGAGGAGAGGAGAGGAGAGGGAGGAGGAGGGTTGAGTGGGGTGTCAGGGAGAGTTCTGTGTGGAATATTTTCATAAAGATAATCTGAAATAAGACATCTCAGTCTCACCCCCCCTTCCCCCAGTAATAAAACATTGAATATATTAACTCAAATAAACCTTGCACTTTTCTTTCTAGCACAGTCTTTTCCTTCTAACTTCTTTAAAGAGGAAACATGTACTTACTGTGACATGTGGTTGTCTCATCTGAATGCACTAACTGTCTCTCTGGATAAGAGCGTCTGCTAATGACTAAAATGTAAAATGTCAGTGTGATGAATCTAACGTGTGAGGCTGATCGCTTTTCAATCCCGATCCAACAGGTGAGCAGTTTAACCAATCACCATCCAACAGGTGAGCAGTTTAACCAATCATCATCCAACAGGTGAGCAGTTTAACCAATCATCATCCAACTGGTGAGCAGTTTAACCAATCACCATCCAACAGGTGAGCAGTTTAACCAATCACCATCCAACAGGTGAGCAGTTTAACCAATCACCATCCAACAGGTGAGCAGCTGAACCAATCACGATCCAACAGGTGAGCAGCTGAACCAATCACGATCCAACAGGTGAGCAGCTGAACCAATCACCATCCAACAGGTGAGCAGCTGAACCAATCACCATCCAACAGGTGAGCAGCTGAACCAATCACCATCCAACAGGTGAGCAGCTGAACCAATAGAGAAACAGCTTCTGTTGAAGAGACTTGGAGCTGTTCCCAGTTACTCAGACAGCAGCACATCTGTTCGTAAAACTTTACCATAGAAACCTTTTGTTTTGCTCCTTATAAAAAACAGGGGGAATGTATTTAAATAGGCCACTTTGATTTGAATAACACTCTACTAGACCTAAATCTGTTCCCCTTTGACAAGTGTGTCAGACGGTGCTAAGAGCTGAGACAGAGTTGCGTCATTCTGAGACTATTTGATACTCTGTGTGGATGCATTGTTTGACTCTCTCGCTCTCCCCCTTTCTCTCGCTCTCTCCCTTTCTCTCCCGCTCTCTCTTTGTGAGGCTCTGATGTGCAGATAAGCTGACATTAAAAAGATGTTCCCATGGAGACAGAGAGCGCCTTTTGACGTGGTCGCTAGGGAATAGAAGCTACTATCCACACACACATCCACACACACACACACACACACACACACACACACACACACACACACACACACACACACACACACACACAGAGAGAGAGAGCTTGAATGCTGCAGTAGTGAATAGCTAACTGCCAGAAAATAAACAAAACAGAACTATTTACATATGAACTGTTGTTTTATGTATAGATAAGAGCGTTTATCCAAGTCAACGTTTCAATCTAAGAGAAATAGCAGCTAGCGTTATTCATCATCTGTCACGTATTTTGTACGTGTAACTTTAAGCCGACACAAAGAGCTGAAAGTAGGGAAGAGAGGCGAGTTGGCAGCTAAATGTTGACAGGCCTGAGTTGGCGAGACAGGCAGTCGTGACATATTGTGACATTAGCACAGCCTTGCTTGGGGCTGACAGACTACAGATGACATAATACAAAACTAGAACAGCTTTCACCTTGTATAACCTACGCTTATGAACAATAAACAATCAACACTATATACTGTACTATCCGATTATCCAAAATGTATCATTAATGACTATCCTGACTACGAGACTATACCAGTTATAATGTATAACTAACTATACCAGTTATAATGTATAACTAATAACTACTAGACTATGACAGTTATAATGTATAACTAACTATACCAGTTATAATGTATAACTAACTATAACTAACTAGACTATACCAATTATAATGTATAACTAATGACTACTAGACTATACCAGCTATAATGTATAACTAATGACTACTAGACTATACCAGTTATAATGTATAACTAACTATAACTAACTAGACTATACCAGTTATAATGTATAACTAACTATACCAGATATAATGTATACTAATAACTTCTAGACTATACCAGTTATAATGTATAACTAACTATAACTAACTATACCAGTTATAATGTATAACTAATGACTACTAGACTATACCAGTTATAATGTATAACTAACTATAACTAGACTATACCAGTTATAATGTATAACTAATGCCTACTAGACTATACCAGTAGTTATAATGTATAACTAACTATAACTAACTATACCAGTTATAATGTATAACTAATGCCTACTAGACTATACCAGTTATAATGTATAACTAACTATAACTAACTATACCAGTTCTAATGTATAACTAAATATAACTAACTAGACTATACCAGTTATAATGTATAACTAACTATACCAGTTATAATGTATAACTAACTATAACTAACTATACCAGTTATAATGTATAACTAACTATAACTAACTATACCAGTTATAATGTATAACTAAATATAACTAACTAGACTATACCAGTTATAATGTATAACTAAATATAACTAACTAGACTATACCAGTTATAATGTATAACTAACTATACCAGTTATAATGTATAACTAACTATACCAGTTATAATGTATAACGAATGACTACTAGACTATACCAGTAGTTATAATGTATAACTAACTATAACTAACTATACCAGTTATAATGTATAACTAACTATACCAGTTATAATGTATAACTAATGACTACTAGACTATACCAGTAGTTATAATGTATAACTAACTATACCAGTTATAATGTATAACTAACTATAACTAACTATACCAGTTCTAATGTATAACTAAATATAACTAACTAGACTATACCAGTTATAATGTATAACTAACTATACCAGTTATAATGTATAACCAATGACTACTAGACTATACCAGTAGTTATAATGTATAACTAATGCCTACTAGACTATACCAGTTATAATGTATAACTAATAACTACTAGACTATACCAGTTATAATGTATAACTAACTATACCAGTTATAATGTATAACTAATGACTACTAGACTATACCAGTTATAATGTATAACTAACTATACCAGTTATAATGTATACTAATAACTTCTAGACTATACCAGTTATAATGTATAACTAACTATAACTAACTATACCAGTTATAATGTATAACTAATGACTACTAGACTATACCAGTTATAATGTATAACTAACTATAACTAGACTATACCAGTTATAATGTATAACTAATGCCTACTAGACTATACCAGTAGTTATAATGTATAACTAACTATAACTAACTATACCAGTTATACTGTATAACTAATGCCTACTAGACTATACCAGTAGTTATAATGTATAACGAACTATAACTAACTATACCAGTTATACTGTATAACTAATGCCTACTAGACTATACCAGTAGTTATAATGTATAACGAACTATAACTATACCAGTTATAATGTATAACTAAATATAACTAACTAGACTATACCAGTTATAATGTATAACTAACTATAACTAACTATACCAGTTCTAATGTATAACTAAATATAACTAACTAGACTATACCAGTTATAATGTATAACTAACTATACCAGTTATAATGTATAACTAACTATAACTAACTATACCAGTTCTAATGTATAACTAAATATAACTAACTAGACTATACCAGTTATAATGTATAACTAACTATACCAGTTATAATGTATAACTAACTATAACTAACTATACCAGTTATAATGTATAACTAATGACTACTAGACTATACCAGTTATAATATATAACTCACTATAACTAACTATACCAGTTATAATGTATAACTAACTATAACTAACTATACCAGTTATAATGTATAACTAATGACTACTAGACTATACTAGTTATAATGTATAACTAACTATAACTAACTATACCAGTTATAATGTATAACTAAATATAACTAACTAGACTATACCAGTTATAATGTATAACTAACTATACCAGTTATAATGTATAACTAACTATACCAGTTATAATGTATAACTAATGACTACTAGACTATACCAGTAGTTATAATGTATAACTAACTATAACTAACTATACCAGTTATAATGTATAACTAACTATACCAGTTATAATGTATAACTAATGACTACTAGACTATACCAGTAGTTATAATGTATAACTAATGACTACTAGACCATGTCAGTTATAATGTATAACTAATGACTACTAGACCATGTCAGTTATAATGTATAACTAATGACTACTAGACCATGTCAGTTATAATGTATAACTAATGACTACTAGACCATGTCAGTTATAATGTATAACTAATGACTACTAGACTATGTCAGTTATAATGTATAACTAATGACTACTAGACCATGTCAGTTATAATGTATAACTAATGACTACTAGACCATGTCAGTTATAATGTATAACTAATGACTACTAGACCATGTCAGTTATAATGTATAACTAATGACTACTAGACCATGTCAGTTATAATGTATAACTAATGACTACTAGACCATGTCAGTTATAATGTATAACTAATGACTACTAGACCATGTCAGTTATAATGTATAACTAATGACTACTAGACCATGTCAGTTATAATGTATAACTAATGACTACTAGACTATGTCAGTTAGGGAGGAAATTAAACTGCTTGTTTCCCCTAATGTGCTTTACTGTCTACACACACAGCCACACACACCGTGAGTCTCCCTGTCTCCCCAGGACAACTACTACCCTGCTCGGTAATTGCTTTTCTTGCACCAAAATGGATTTTCAAATGTGACATTTCTTTTTTTCTCTTCTTCTCCTCTTTTTCTAACTTGGCTACACACTAAATACGAACTGGTCTGTATAGTAATACTAACTGGTCTGTATATTAATACTAACTGGTCTGTATGCTAATACTAACTGGTCTGTATAGTAATACTAACTGGTCTGTATATTAATACTAACTGGTCTGTATATTAATACGAACTGGTCTGTATATTAATACCGACTGGTCTGTATATTAATACTAACTGGTCTGTATGCTAATACTAACTGGTCTGTATATTAATACTAACTGGTCTGTATATTAATACTAACTGGTCTGTCTGTATATTAATACTAACTGGTCTGTCTGTATATTAATACTAACTGGTCTGTATATTAATACTAACTGGTCTGTATATTAATACTAACTGGTCTGTATATTAATACCGACTGGTCTGTATATTAATACCGACTGGTCTGTATATTAATACTAACTGGTCTGTATATTAATACTAACTGGTCTGTATATTAATACTAACTGGTCTGTATATTAATACTAACTGGTCTGTATATTAATACTAACTGGTCTGTCTGTATATTAATAGCAACTGGTCTGTATATTAATACTAACTGGTATGTCTGTATATTAATACTAACTGGTCTGTCTGTATATTAATACTAACTGGTCTGTCTGTATATTAATACTAACTGGTCTGTATAGTAATGCTAACTGGTCTGTATAGTAATACTAACTGGTCTGTATATTAATACTAACTGGTCTGTATATTAATACTAACTGGTCTGTATATTAATACTAACTGGTCTGTATATTGATACTAGCTGGTCTGTATGCTAATACTAACTGGTCTGTATATTAATACTAACTGGTCTGTATATTAATACTAACTGGTCTGTATGCTAATACTAACTGGTCTGTATATTAATACTAACTGGTCTGTATATTAATACTAACTGGTCTGTATATTAATACTAGCTGGTCTGTATAGTAATACTAACTGGTCTGTATATTAATACTAACTGGTCTGTATATTAATACTAACTGGTCTGTATATTAATACTAACTGGTCTGTCTGTATAGTAATACTAACTGGTCTGTATGTTAATACTAACTGGTCTGTATATGAATACTAACTGGTCTGTATGCTAATACTAACTGGTCTGTATATTAATACTAACTGGCCTGTATATTAATACTAACTGGTCTGTATGCTAATACTAACTGGTCTGTATATTAATACTAACTGGTCTGTATATTAATACTAACTGGTCTGTATATTAATACTAACTGGTCTGTATATTAATACTAACTGGTCTGTATATTAATACTAACTGGTCTGTCTGTATATTAATACTAACTGGTCTGTATATTAATACTAACTGGTCTGTATATTAATACTAACTGGTCTGTATATTAATACTAACTGGTCTGTCTGTATATTAATACTAACTGGTCTGTATATTAATACTAACTGGTCTGTCTGTATATTAATACTAACTGGTCTGTATAGTAATACTAACTGGTCTGTATATTAATACTAACTGGTCTGTATATTAATACTAACTGGTCTGTCTGTATATTAATACTAACTGGTCTGTATATTAATACTAACTGGTCTGTATGCTAATACTAACTGGTCTGTATATTAATACTAACTGGTCTGTCTGTATATTAATACTAACTGGTCTGTCTGTATATTAATACTAACTGGTCTGTATGCTAATACTAACTGGTCTGTATATTAATACTAACTGGTCTGCATATTAATACTAACTGGTCTGTATATTAATACTAACTGGTCTGTATATTAATACTAACTGGTCTGTATATTAATACTAACTGGTCTGTATGCTAATACTAACTGGTCTGTATATTAATACTAACTGGTCTGTATATTAATACTAACTGGTCTGTATATTAATACTAACTGGTCTGTATGCTAATACTAACTGGTCTGTATATTAATACTAACTGGTCTGTATATTAATACTAACTGGTCTGTATATTAATACTAACTGGTCTGTATGCTAATACTAACTGGTCTGTATATTAATACTAACTGGTCTGTCTGTATATTAATACTAACTGGTCTGTCTGTATAGTAATACTAACTGGTCTGTATGTTAATACTAACTGGTCTGTATATTAATACTAACTGGTCTGTATATTAATACTAACTGGTCTGTCTGTATATTAATACTAACTGGTCTGTCTGTATATTAATACTAACTGGTCTGTCTGTATATTAATACTAACTGGTCTGTATAGTAACACTAACTGGTCTGTCTGTATAGTAATACTAACTGGTCTGTATATTAATACTAACTGGTCTGTATGTTAATACTAACTGGTCTGTATATTAATACTAACTGGTCTGTATATTAATACTAACTGGCCTGTATATCAATACTAACTGGTCTGTATGCTAATACTAACTGGTCTGTATATTAATACTAACTGGTCTGTATATTAATACTAACTGGTCTGTATATTAATACTAACTGGTCTGTATATTAATACTAACTGGTCTGTATATTAATACTAACTGGTCTGTATATTAATACTAACTGGTCTGTATATTAATACTAACTGGTCTGTATATTAATACTAACTGGTCTGTATGCTAATACTAACTGGTCTGTATATTAATACTAACTGGTCTGTATATTAATACTAACTGGTCTGTCTGTATATTAATACTAACTGGTCTGTCTGTATATTAATACTAACTGGTCTGTATAGTAACACTAACTGGTCTGTCTGTATAGTAATACTAACTGGTCTGTATATTAATACTAACTGGTCTGTATGTTAATACTAACTGGTCTGTATATTAATACTAACTGGTCTGTATATTAATACTAACTGGTCTGTATATTAATACTAACTGGTCTGTATGCTAATACTAACTGGTCTGTATGCTAATACTAACTGGTCTGTATAATAATACTAACTGGTCTGTATAGTAATACTAACTGGTCTGTATATTAATACTAACTGGTCTGTATATTAATACTAACTGGTCTGTATATTAATACTAACTGGCCTGTATAGTAATACTAACTGGTCTGTACAGTAATACTAACTGGTCTGTCTGTATAGTAATACTAACTGGTCTGTATGTATAGTAATACTAACTGGTCTGTATATTAATACTAACTGGTCTGTATAGTAACACTAACTGGTCTGTCTGTATAGTAATACTAACTGGTCTGTATATTAATACTAACTGGTCTGTATATTAATACTAACTGGTCTGTCTGTATATTAATACTAACTGGTCTGTATATTAATACTAACTGGCCTGTATAGTAATACTAACTGGTCTGTATATTAATACTAACTGGTCTGTATATTAATACTAACTGGTCTGTCTGTATATTAATACTAACTGGTCTGTATGTATATTAATACTAACTGGTCTGTATATTAATACTAACTGGTCTGTATATTAATACTAACTGGTCTGTATATTAATACTAACTGGTCTGTATAGTAATACTAACTGGTCTGTACAGTAATACTAACTGGTCTGTCTGTATAGTAATACTAACTGGTCTGTATGTATAGTAATACTAACTGGTCTGTATATTAATACTAACTGGTCTGTATAGTAACACTAACTGGTCTGTCTGTATAGTAATACTAACTGGTCTGTATATTAATACTAACTGGTCTGTATATTAATACTAACTGGTCTGTCTGTATATTAATACTAACTGGTCTGTATATTAATACTAACTGGCCTGTATAGTAATACTAACTGGTCTGTATATTAATACTAACTGGTCTGTATATTAATACTAACTGGTCTGTCTGTATATTAATACTAACTGGTCTGTCTGTATATTAATACTAACTGGTCTATATAGTAATACTAACTGGTCTGTATAGTAATACTAACTGGTCTGTATATTAATACTAACTGGTCTGTCTGTATATTAATACTAACTGGTCTGTCTGTATATTAATACTAACTGGTCTGTCTGTATATTAATACTAACTGGTCTGTCTGTATATTAATACTAACTGGTCTGTCTGTATATTAATACTAACTGGTCTGTATAGTAATACTAACTGGTCTGTATAGTAATACTAACTGGTCTGTATATTAATACTAACTGGTCTGTATATTAATACTAACTGGTCTGTATATTAATACTAACTGGTCTGTATATTAATACTAACTGGTCTGTATAGTAATACTAACTGGTCTGTATAGTAATACTAACTGGTCTGCATATTAATACTAACTGGTCTGTATATTAATACTAACTGGCCTGTATATTAATACTAACTGGTCTGTCTGTATATTAATACTAACTGGTCTGTATAGTAATACTAACTGGTCTGTATAGTAATACTAACTGGTCTGTATAGTAATACTAACTGGTCTGTATATTAATACTAACTGGTCTGTATGTTAATACTAACTGGTCTGTATATTAATACTAACTGGTCTGTATATTAATACTAACTGGTCTGTATGCTAATACTAACTGGTCTGTATATTAATACTAACTTGTCTGTATATTAATACTAACTGGTCTGTCTGTATATTAATACTAACTGGTCTGTCTGTATATTAATACTAACTGGTCTGTCTGTATATTAATACTAACTGGTCTGTATATTAATACTAACTGGCCTGTATAGTAATACTAACTGGTCTGTATATTAATACTAACTGGTCTGTATGTATATTAATACTAACTGGTCTGTCTGTATATTAATACTAACTGGTCTGTCTGTATATTAATACTAACTGGTCTGTATAGTAATACTAACTGGTCTGTATATTAATACTAACTGGTCTGTATATTAATACTAACTGGTCTGTCTGTATATTAATACTAACTGGTCTGTATATTAATACTAACTGGTCTGTCTGTATATTAATACTAACTGGTCTGTATAGTAATACTAACTGGTCTGTATATTAATACTAACTGGTCTGTATATTAATACTAACTGGTCTGTCTGTATATTAATACTAACTGGTCTGTATATTAATACTAACTGGTCTGTCTGTATATTAATACTAACTGGTCTGTATAGTAATACTAACTGGTCTGTATAGTAATACTAACTGGTCTGTATAGTAATACTAACTGGTCTGTATATTAATACTAACTGGTCTGTATGTTAATACTAACTGGTCTGTATGCTAATACTAACTGGTCTGTATATTAATACTAACTGGTCTGTATATTAATACTAACTGGTCTGTATGCTAATACTAACTGGTCTGTATATTAATACTAACTGGTCTGTATATTAATACTAACCGGTCTGTATGCTAATACTAACTGGTATGTATATTAATACTAACTGGTCTGTATATTAATACTAACTGGTCTGTATAGTAATACTAACTGGTCTGTATAGTAATACTAACTGGTCTGTATATTAATACTAACTGGTCTGTATATTAATACTAACTGGTCTGTCTGTATAGTAATACTAACTGGTCTGTATGTTAATACTGTATATGAATACTAACTGGTCTGTATATTAATACTAACTGTCTGTCTGTATATTAATACTAACTGGTCTGTATATTAATACTAACTGGTCTGTATATTAATACTAACTGGTCTGTATATTAATACTAACTGGTCTGTATATTAATACTAACTGGTCTGTATGCTAATACTAACTGGTCTGGTCTGTATATTAATACTAACTGGTCTGTATATTAATACTAACTGGTCTGTATAGTAATACTAACTGGTCTGTATAGTAACACTAACTGGTCTGTATAGTAATACTAACTGGTCTGTCTGTATAGTAATACTAACTGGTCTGTATATTAATACTAACTGGTCTGTATATTAATACTAACTGGTCTGTATGTTAATACTAACTGGTCTGTATATTAATACTAACTGGTCTGTATGTTAATACTAACTGGTCTGTATATTAATACTAACTGGTCTGTATATTAATACTAACTGGCCTGTATATTAATACTAACTGGTCTGTATAGTAATACTAACTGGTCTGTCTGTATATTAATACTAACTGGTCTGTATATTAATACTAACTGGTCTGTCTGTATATTAATACTAACTGGTCTGTATATTAATACTAACTGGTCTGTATAGTAATACTAACTGGTCTGTCTGTATATTAATACTAACTGGTCTGTATATTAATACTAACTGGTCTGTCTGTATATTAATACTAACTGGTCTGTCTGTATAGTAATACTAACTGGTCTGTATAGTAATACTAACTGGTCTGTATATTAATACTAACTGGTCTGTATGTATATTAATACTAACTGGTCTGTCTGTATAGTAATACTAACCGGTATGTATATTAATACTAACTGGTCTGTCTGTATATTAATACTAACTGGTCTGTATATTAATACTAACTGGTCTGTATAGTAATACTAACTGGTCTGTATATTAATACTAACTGGTCTGTATGTTAATACTAACTGGTATGTATGTATATTAATACTAACTGGTCTGTCTGTATAGTAATACTAACTGGTCTGTATGTTAATACTAACTGGTCTGTCTGTATGTTAATACTAACTGGTCTGTATGTTAATACTAACTGGTCTGTATGTTAGTCTGGATACAACCAATGCCATGTCTCCTCATCTTCCTCCATCCCCGTCTCCCTACCCACTAGCGAGCTGTAAGAGAGCTATAAACTCACCAGTCGTGACAATGTGTGTGAGGAAACTCAGCAGAAACCTGCTTCTTCAATCAATATCAGAACAAGCTGGCTGACAGCTGTAAAGCCTATCTGCAGGGTAACATGGGGATTCTGTCAGACAGACAATAACTGTGGGCTAGTGTACCATGCTGAGGGCTGATCATAGATACCTCCCAAATGGCACCCTGTTCCCTATACAGTGCAATAGGAAAGTATTCGGACCCCTTCATTTCCCCCACATTTTGTTACGTTACTGCCTTACAAGCATTTTCTGGTCTGATGAAACCAAGATTGAACTCTTTGGCTTGAAAGCCAAGCGTCATGTCTTGGCACAGCTCATTACCTGGCCAAAACCATCCCGACGGTGAAGCATGGTGGTGGTAGAATCATGCTGTGGGGATGTTTTTCAGTGGCAGGGACTGGGAGACCAGTCAGGATTGAGATAAAGCTGAACGGAGCAAAGTACAGAGAGATCCTTGATGAAAACCTGCTCCAGAGCACTCAGGACCTCAGACTGGGGTGAAGGTTCACCTTCCAACAGGACAACGACCCTAAGCACACAGCCAAGACAACACAGGAGTGACTTTGGGACAAGTGTCTGGATGTCCTTGAGCGATGCTCTCCATCCAACCTGACAGAGCTTGAGAGGATCTGCAGAGGAGAATGGGATTAACTGCCCAAATCGCTGCTGTCACGTTCTGACCTTAGTTATTTTGTTATGTCTTTGTTTTAGTATGGTCAGGGTGTGAGTTGGGTGGGTTGTCTATGTTCCTTTTTCTATGTGGTGTTTTTGTGTCTTGACCTGGTATGGTTCTCAATCAGGGACAGCTGTCTATTGGCTCTAGTCAGGGATCTGGTCAGGGATCTAGTCAGGGCTCTGGTCAGGACTCTGGTCAGTGTTCTGATCAGGGGAATACGACCAGGGAAATACGACCAGGGGAATACGACCAGGGGAATACGACCAGGGGAATACGACCAGGGGAATACGACCAGGGAAATACACTATTGTTTTCACTATATATTTTACCTCTTGGGGATGTTATTCGAAAACATAATGTTAACTTTCACTGCTATGCGGATGACACACAGCTGTACATTTCAATGAAACATGGTGAAGCCCCAAAATTGCCCTTGCTAGAAGCATGTGTTTCAGACATAAGGAAGTGGATGGCTGCAAACTTTCTACTTTTAAACTCGGACAAAACAGAGATGCTTGTTATAGGTCCCAAGAAACAAAGAGATCTTCTGTTGAATCTGACAATTAATCTTAATGGTTGTACAGTCGTCTCAAATAAAACTGTGAAGGACCTCGGCGTTACTCTGGACCCTGATCTCTCTTTTGAAGAACATATCAAGACCATTTCAAGGACAGCTTTTTTTCCATCTACGTAACATTGCAAAAATCAGAAACTTTCTGTCCAAAAATGATGCAGAAAAATTAATCCATGCTTTTGTCACTTCTAGGTTAGACTACTGCAATGCTCTACTTTCCGGCTACCCGGATAAAGCACTAAATAAACTTCAGTTAGTACTAAATACGGCTGCTCGAATTCTGACTAGAACCAAAAAATTTGATCATATTACTCCAGTGCTAGCCTCTCTACACTGGCTTCCTGTCAAAGCAAGGGCTGATTTCAAGGTTTTACTGCTAACCTACAAAGCATTACATGGGCTTGCTCCTACCTATCTCTCTGATTTGGTCCTGCCGTACATACCTACACGTACGCTACGGTCACAAGACGCAGGCCTCCTAATTGTCCCTAGAATTTCTAAGCAAACAGCTGGAGGCAGGGCTTTCTCCTATAGAGCTCCATTTTTATGGAACGGTCTGCCTATCCATGACAGAGACGCAAACTCGGTCTCAACCTTTAAGTCCTTACTGAAGACTTATCTCTTCAGTGGGTCATGTGATTGAGTGTAGTCTGGCCCAGGAGTGGGAAGGTGAACGGAAAGGCTCTGGAGCATGTGAACCGCATCCTGTCTCTGCCTGGCCGGTTCCCCTCTTCCCACTGGGATTCTCTGCCTCTAACCCTATTACAGGGGCTGAGTCACTGGCTTACTGGGGCTCTCTCTTGCCGTCCCTGGAAGGGGTGCTCACCGAGTGGGTTGATTCACTGATGTGGTCATCCTGTCTGGGATGGCGCCCCCCTTGGGTGGCGGAGTTCTTTGTGGGCTACACTCAGCCTTGTCTCAGGATGGTGTTGGTGGTTGAAGATATCCCTCTAGTGGTGTGGGGGCTGTGCTTTGGCAAAGTGGGTGGGGTTATATCCTTCCTGTTTGGCCCTGTCTGGGGGTGTTCTCGGATGGGGCCACAGTGTCTCCTGACCCCTCCTGTCTCAGCCTCCAGTATCTATGCTGCAGTAGTTAATGTGTCGGGGGCTAGGGTCAGTTTGTTATATCTGGAGTACCTCTCCTGTCCTATTCGGTGTCCTGTGTGAATCTAAGTGTGCGTTCTCTAATTCTCTCTTTTCTCTCTCTCTCTCTCTCTCTCTCTCTCTCTCGGAGGACCTGAGCCCTAGGACCATGCCCCAGGACTACCTGACATGATGACTCCTTGCTGTCCCCAGTCCACCTGGCCGTGCTGCTGCTCCAGTTTCAACTGTTCTGCCTTATTATTATACGACCATGCTGGTCATTTATGAACATTTGAACATCTTGGCCATGTTCTGTTATAATCTCCACCCGGCACAGCCAGAAGAGGACTGGCCACCCCCCATAGCCTGGTTCCTCTCTAGGTTTTTCCTAGGTTTTGGCCTTTCTAGGGAGTTTTTCCTAGCCACCGTGCTTCTACACCTGCATTGCTTGCTGTTTGGGGTTTTAGGCTGGGTTTCTGTACAGCACTTTGAGATATCAGCTGATGTACGAAGGGCTATATAAATAAATTTGATTTGATTTGAAATACGACCAGGGGAATACGACCAGGGGAATTACGACCAGGGGAATACGACCAGGGGAATTACGACCAGGGGAATACGACCAGGGGAATTACGACCAGGGGAATTACCCCCCCCCCATCTCATTAAGTAACTCAAGATGAAGGCCGACAGGGGCTTTGTGTGGGCCGCCATTAACGACTCAATTACATTCCTTCTTCTGTGTTCGATTTTAAAATAATCAGCACTTACATCTGGTATAACAGAAGCAATGATTGGTTCCATGATTGTCTTCGAAAAGGTTTTCTTTTATTTACACGGATATTGACCATGAGGATTAGGGGGGGGGGCAGTGATGTGTGGCTGGGCCCCGTAGTAACAGTGTGTCTGAAAACACACATGATCCCTTGTGAGCTGCTTTGTCCTTCCTGATACCCATGAACCTCAGCGGCAGGTAGCCGTGTTACCGGCTGACTGTCTCAATACCGAACAGAACCTATGGTGCCTAACGCCACCTGAATACCCACACAGGAGGACAGAGAGTGGAGGTTAAATGTAGTAAATGGATACCTGTAGCAGCTATCTACTAGTGAATATGACATTGACTGGGTGTGAAGAGAGAGAGAGAGAGAGATCAACGGGAGGATTTGTGGTAAAGTACACACAGTAAACCATGTGCCACATACTGAACAGTAGCAATGAATTACACAGGCTAAACAAGACCAGGTGGGTTCAAGTCCAGGGACAGGCTAAACAAGACCAGGGACAGGCTAAACAAGACCAGGTGGGTTCAAGTCAAGGGACAGGCTAAACAAGACCAGGGACAGGCTAAACAAGACCAGGGACAGGCTAAACAAGACCAAGGACAGGCTAAACAAGACCAGGTGGGT
>NC_056438.1:77758276-77803276 GCF_018296145.1 Oncorhynchus tshawytscha | reverse complement strand
AAAATGTGGCAAATCCAATACAACACATCTCTGAGGACCACTCTCCATATTGTCAAGCATAATGGTAGCTGCATCATGTTAGGGGTATGCATCATGTTATGCTTGTAATCGTTAAGGACTGGGGAATTTTTCAGGAAAAAAAAAATAAACAGAATGGAGTTAAGCACAGGAAAAATCCTAGAGGAAAACATAGTTCAGTCTGCTCCTCACCAAACACTGGGAGATGAATTTATCTTTCAGCAGGATAAAAACCTAAAACACAAGACCAAATCTACACTGGAGTTACTTACCAAGAAGACAGTGAATGTTCCTGAGTGGCCGAGTTACAGTTTTGACTGAAATATGACCTGAAAATGGTTGTCTAGCAATGATCAACAACCAATTTGACAGAGCTTGAAGAATTTTGTAAAGAATAAATGGCCAAATGTTACAGAATCCAGGTGTGGAAAATCTCTTAGAGAATTACCCAGAATGCCTCAGCTGTAATCACTGCCAAAGGTGATTCTATAAAGTATTGACTCAGGGGTGTGAATACTTATGTAAATTAGATATTTCTGTATTTCAATTTCAATACATTTGTAAACATTTCTAAAAACATGTTTTGACTTTGTCATTATAAGGGACTGTGTGTAGACGGGAGAGAAACAATCTATTTAATCCATTTTGAATACTTTCTGAAGGCACTGTAATTACCTTGATGGAAAAACAAACACCTCTGCTCGAATCGGCCAAACATGACACACACAGACACCCACACGCAGACACACCCACACGCAGACACACCCACAGACACACCCACATCCACACGCAGACACACCCACAGACACACCCACCCACACACAGACACCCACACGCAGACACCCACACACAGGCACACACACAGACACACCCACAGACACACCCACATCCACACGCAGACACCCACACACAGACACACCCACAGACACACCCACCCACACACAGACACATCCACACGCAGACACCCACACACAGGCACCCCACACAGACACACCCACAGACACACCCACATCCACACGCAGACACCCACACACAGACACACCCACAGACACACCCACCCACACACAGACACATCCACACACAGACACATCCACATCCACACAGACACACCCACCCACACACATACACTAGCATTCAAAAGTTTGAGGTCATCATGGAATATCCTTCTTTGTGAAAGAAAAGCACATTTTTTGTCCATTAAAATAACATCAAATTGATCAGAAATACAGTGTAGACATTGTTAATGTTGTTTAATGGAATATCTACATAGGTGTACAGAGGCCCATTATCTGCAACCATCACTCCTGTGTTCCAATGACACGTTGTGTAAGCTAATCCAAGTTTATAATTTTAAAAGGTTAGTTGATAATTAGAAAACACTTTTGCAACTATGTTAGCGCAGCTGGAAACTGTGGTTCTGATTAAAGAAGTGATGAAACTGGCCTCCTTTAGACTAGTTGAGTATCTGGAGCATCAGCATTTGTGGGTTCGATTACAGGCTCAAAATTGACAGAAACAAATACTTTCTTCTGAAACTCGTCAGTCTATTCTTGTTCTGAGAAATGAAGGCTATTCCATGTGAGAAATTGCCAAAAAACTGAAGATCGTGAACAACGCTGTGTATTACTCCCTTCACAGAACAGAGCAAACTGGCTCTAACCAGAATAGAAAGATGAGTGGGAGGCCCGGGTGCACAACTGAGCAAGAGGACAAGTACATTAGAGTGTCTGGTTTGAGAAACAGATGCCTCACAAGTCCTCAACTGGCAGCTTCATAAAATAGTACCCGCAAAACACCAGTCTCAACATCAACAGTGAAGAGGCGACTCCGGGATGCTGGCCTTCTAGGCAGAGTTGTAAAGAAAAAGCATTATCTCAGACTGGCCAATAAAAATCAAATATTTAGATGGGCAAAAGAACACAGACACTGGACAGAGGAACTCTGCCTAGAAGGCCAGCATCCCGGAGTCGCCTCTTCACTGTTGATGTTGAGACTGGTGTTTTTTGTAGGTTCAGCCACGCTCAAGGTACTAAACGATATCATAACCAACATCGATAAAAGACAGTACTGTGCAGCCGTCTTCATCGACATGGCCAAGGCTTTCGACTCTGTCAATCACCGTATTCTTATCAGCAAACTCAATAGCCTTGGTTTCTCAAATGACTGCCACGCCTGGTTCACCAACTACTTCTCTGATAGAGCTCAGTGTGTCAAATCAGAGGGTCTGTTGTCCGAACCTCTGGAAGTCTCTATGGGGGTACCACAGGGTTCAATTCTCGGGCCAACTCTTTTCTCTGTATTTATCAACGATGTCGCTCTTGCTGCTGGTTATTCTCTGATCCACCTCTACGCAAATGACACCATCCTGTATACATCTGGCCCTTCTTTGGACACTGTGTTAACCTCCTGGTGTTAGGGGGCAGTATTTTCATTTTTTGAAAAAAAAAACGTTCCTGTTTTAAATGGGATATTTTGTCAGGAAAAGATGCTAGAATATGCATATAATTGACAGCTTTGGATAGAAAACACTCTAACGTTTCCAAAACTGTAAAGATATTGTCAGTGAGTATAACAGAACTGATGTTGCAGGCGAAAGCCTGAGAAAAATCCAATCCGGAAGTGCCCCAGGTTGTGAAAGCGCTGCGTTCCAATGACTCCCTATATGGCTGTGAATGTACCATCAACGAGCGTATTCCCCAAGGTGTCTACAGCATTGTGACGTAGTTTTACGCATTTCTGTTGAAGAATAGCCATAGGCGGCCACATTGCGTAAGTGGTCACATGGTGGCTCCGAGAGAGATTCTCACGTAAAATACAGAGGTAGCCATTATTCCAATCGGTCCTAGTGAAAAACTAATTGTCCAAACGGATATATTATCAAATAGATATTAGAAAAACACCTTGAGGATGGATTCTAAACAACGTTTGCCATGTTCCTGTCGATATTATGGAGCTAATTTGGAATATTTTTCGGCGTTGTGGTGACCGCAATTTTGGGCGATTTCTCAGCCAAATGTGAAGAACAAACGGAGCTATTTCGCCTACAAAAATAATATTTTGGGAAAAAATGAACTTTGGCTGTCTACCTGGGAGTCTCGTGAGTGAAAACATCCGAAGTTCATCAAAGGTAAACTATTTAATTTGATTGCTTTTCTGATTTCCGTGACAAGGTTGACTGCTGCTAGCAAGGCATAATGCTATGCTAGGCTATGATAAACTTACACAAATGCTTGTCTAGCGTTGGCTGTAAAGCATATTTTGAAAATCTGAGATGACAGGGTGATTAACAAAAGGCTAAGCTGCGTTCCAATATATTTCATTTGTGATTTTCATGAATAGGAAGATTTTCTAGGAAGATTTATGTCCGTTGCGTTATGCTAATTAGTGTCAGATGATGACAACGGTCCCGTTCACGGGCTGGGGTGTCACTACAGGTTAACTAACCTACAAACGAGCTTCAATGCCATATAACACTCCTTCTGTGGCCTCAAACTGCTCTTAAACAATAGTAAAACCAAATGCATGATTTTCAACCATTTGCTGCCCACAACCGCCTGCCCGACTAGCATCACTACTCTGGACGGTTCTGACCTAGAATACGTGGACAACTACAAATACTTAGGTGTCTAGACTGTAAACTCTCCTTCCAGACCCATATCAAACATGTGCAATCCAAAATAAAATCTAGAGTCGGCTTTCTATTCCGCAACAAAGCCTTCTTCACTCACGCCGCCAAACTTCCCCTAGTAAAACTGACGATCCTACCGATCCTCGGCGATGTCATCTACAAAATAGCTTCCAATACTCTACTCAGCAAACTGGATGCAGTCTTTCACAGTGCCATCTGTTTTGTTACCAAAGCCCCTTATACCATCCACCACTGCGACCTGTACGCTCTCGTTGGCTGGCCCTCGCTTCATACTCGTCGCCAAACCCACTGGCTCCAGGCCATCTATAAGTCTATGCTAGGTAAAACTCCGACATCTCTCAGCTCACTGGTCACGATAACAACAACCACCCGTAGCACGTGCTCCAGCAGGTATATCTGACTGGTCATCCCCAAAGCCAACACCTCCTTTGGCCGCCTTTCCTTCCAGTTCTCTGCTGCCAGTGACTGGAACAAATTGCAAAAATCACTGAAGCTGGAGACTAACACGGAACCCAAACCAGGCTGCTCACGTGCGTCATCATGCGCTATCGTGCATTTGTCATATTTAGCTAGCTTGCTGTTGCTAGCTAATTTGTCCTAGGATATAAACATTGAGCTGTTATTTTACCTGAAATGCACAAGGTCCTCTACTCCGACAATTAATCCACACATAAAACGGTCAACCGAATAGTTTCTAGTCATCTCTCCTCCTTCCAGGCTCTCATCTTTGAACTTATATGGTGATTGTCATCTACACTTCCGTAGTATTACCATGACAACCTGCAAAACAGTTCATCTTTCAATCACCCACGTGGGTATAACCAATGAGGAGTTGGCCCGTGGGTACCTGCTTCTATAAACCAATGAGAAGATGGTAGAGGCAGGACTTACACCGCGATCTGCGTCAGAAATAGAAAGGAGTTCTATTTTAGCCCTTGGCATCGCAGACGCTCGTTGGCGCGCAGTGTGCAATAATTGAATAACATGGATTTCTAAATTTATTTTGCGACGCTCGCGCACGTGACGTGTCTGGTCTGGTCAGCATGTTACATTTCCCTCACTAACTTTAAACATCAGCTATCTGAGCAGCTAACTGATCGCTGCAGCTGTACATAGCCCATCTGTAAATAGCCCACCCAATCTACCTACTTCATCCCCATATTGTTTTTCTTTACTTTTCTGCTCTTTTGCACACCAGTACCACTATTTTCACACCATCATCTGCTCATCATCATCTGCTCATCTATCATTTCAGTGTTAATCTGCTAAATTGTAATTACTTTGCTACTATGGCCTATTTATTGCCTACCTCCTCACGCCATTTACACACACTGCATATAGACTTGCTTTATTTTCTACTGTATTATTGACTGTACGCTTGTTTATTCCATGTGTAACTCTGTGTTGTTGTTTGTGTCGCACTGCTTTGCTTTATCTTGGCCAGGTCGCAGTTGTAAATGAGAACTTGTTCTCAACTAGCCTACCTGGTTAAATAAAGGTGAAAAAAAAATGTATGTCTAGTCTGATTTAAATATAATATGTGTAAATTACATGAGTTGAACATGTTGAAGTAATAGAGAGTCAGTGATACAAAGCTCTCTCTCTCTCTCCTTCCCTCTCTGTCTCCTTCCCTCTCTCCCTCCTTCCCTCTCTCCCTCCTTCCCTCTTGCTCTCTCCTTCCCTCTCTCTCTCCTTCCCTCTCTCGCTTTCCTTCCCTCTCTCGCTCTCCTTCCCCCTCTCGCTCTCCTTCCCCCTCTATCTCTCTCTTCTCTCTCTCTCTCTCCTTCCCTCTCTCTCTCCTTCCCTCTCTCTCTCTCCTTCCTTCTCTCTCTCTCCTTCCCTCTCTCTCTCTCCTTCCTTCTCTCTCTCTCCTCTCCTTCCCTCTCTCTCTCTCTCTCTCCTTCCCTCCTCGCTCTCTCTCCTTCCCTCTCGCTCTCTCCTTCCTTCTCTCTCTCTCCTTCCTTCTCTCTCCTTCCCTCTCTCTCTCCCAGTAATACAGACGGCAGCACATTTCTTTCTTCCATGTACCTGAGAAAGTCTCATCGGCTTGTGACCTGGACTTAACCCTGACCTATATCCTCAGCACACACATGTTATTGTCAGTCTCTTCACACACTCAGAACAATAAGAGAAAATGGCCTCACTCTGAACCACCAGGCTCTGTACCAGCTCAACTATGATACAGAGAAGAAAGGAGAGAGGAAAGGAGAGGAGAGGAGAAAGGAGGGGAGAGGAGAAAGGAGGGGAGAGGAGAAAGGAGGGGAGAGGAGAAACGAGGAGAGACGACAAAGGAGGGGAGAGGAGAAACGAGGAGAGACGACAAAAGAGGGGAGAGGAGAAACGAGGAGAGACGACAAAGGAGGGGAGAGGAGAAACGAGGAGAGGACAAAGGAGGGAGAGGAGAAAGGAGGGGAGAGGAGAAACGAGGAGAGAGACAAAGGGGGGAGAGGAGAAACGAGGAGAGACGAGAAGAGGAGAAGGAGAGGACGACAAAGGAGGGGAGAGGAGAAAGGAGGGGAGAGGAGAAAGGAGGGGGAGAGGAGAAAGGAGGGGAGAGGAGAAACGAGGAGAGACGACAAAGGAGGGGAGAGGAGAAACGAGGAGAGACGACAAAGGAGGGGAGAGGAGAAACGAGGAGAGACGACAAAGGAGGGGAGAGGAGAAACGAGGAGAGACGACAAAGGAGGGGAGAGGAGAAACGAGGAGAGGACAAAGGAGGGGAGAGGAGAAAGGAGGGGAGAGGAGAAACGAGGAGAGACGACAAAGGAGGGGAGAGGAGAAACGAGGAGAGACGACAAAGGAGGGGAGAGGAGAAACGAGGAGAGACGACAAAGGAGGGGAGAGGAGAAGGAGGAGAGACGACAAAGGAGGGGAGAGGAGAAACGAGGAGAGACGACAAAGGAGGGGAGAGGAGAAACGAGGAGAGACGACAAAGGAGAGGAGAGGAGAAAGGAGGGGAGAGGAGAAAGGAGGGGAGAGGAGAAACGAGGAGAGACGACAAAGGAGGGGAGAGGAGAAACGAGGAGAGACGACAAAGGAGGGGAGAGGAGAAACGAGGAGAGACGACAAAGGAGGGGAGAGGAGAAACGAGGAGAGACGACAAAGGAGGGGAGAGGAGAAACGAGGAGAGACGACAAAGGAGGGAGAGGAGAAAGGAGGGGAGAGGACAAAGGAGGGGAGAGAACAAAGGAGGGAGAGAACAAAGGAGGGGAGAGAACAAAGGAGGGGAGAGGAGAAACGAGGAGAGACGACAAAGGAGGGGAGAGGAGAAACGAGGAGAGACGACAAAGGAGGGGAGAGGAGAAAGGAGGGGGAGAGGAGAAACGAGGGAGACGACAAAGGAGGGGAGAGGAGAAACGAGGAGAGACGACAAAGGAGGGGAGAGGAGAAAGGAGGGGAGAGGACAAAGGAGGGAGAACAAAGGAGGGGGAGAACAAAGGAGGGGAGAGGAGAAAGGAGGGGAGAGGAGAAACAAGGAGAGACGACAAAGGAGGGGAGAGGAGAAACGAGGAGAGACGACAAAGGAGGGGAGAGGAGAAAGGAGGGGAGAGGACAAAGGAGAGAGAACAAAGGGGGGAGAGAACAAAGGAGGGGAGAGGAGAAAGGAGGGGAGAGGACAAAGGAGGGAAGAGGAGAAAGGAGGGAAGAGGAGAAAGGAGGGGAGGGAAGAGGAGAAAGGAGGGGAGAAGAGGAGAAAAGGGGAGGGAAGAGGGAAAGGAGGGGGAGGAGAAAGGAGGGGAGAGGAGAAAGGAGGGGAGAGGAGAAAGGAGGGGAGAGGAGAAAGGAGGGAAGAGGAGAAAGGAGGGGAGAGGAGAAAGGAGGGAAGAGGAGAAAGGAGGGAAGAGGAGAAAGGAGGGAAGAGGAGAAAGGAGGGGAGAGGACAAAGGAGGGAGAAGAGGGAAAGGGGGGAGAGGACAAAGGAGGGGAGAGGAGAGGAGAAAGGAGAGGAGAAAGGAGAGAGGGAGAGGAGAAAGGAGGGGAGAGGAGAAAAGGGGAGAGGAGAAAAGGGGAGGGAAGAGGAGAAAGGAGGGGAGAGGAGAAAGGAGGGGAGGGAAGAGGAGAAAAGGGGAGAGGAGAAAGGAGGGGAGAGAGGAGAAAGGAGGGGGGCAAGAAGAGGAGAAAGGAGGGGAGAGGAGAAAGGAGGGGAGAGGAGAAAGGCTGGGGGGAGAGGAGAAAGGAGGGAAGAGGAGAAAGGAGGGGAGAGGAGAAAGGAGGGAAGAGGAGAAAGGAGGGAAGAGGAGAAAGGAGGGAAGAGGAGAAAGGAGGGGAGAGGACAAAGGAGGGAAGAGGAGAAAGGAGGGGAGAGGACAAAGGAGGGGAGAGGAGAGGAGAAAGGAGAGGAGAAAGGAGGGGAGAGGAGAAATGAGGGGAGAGGAGAGAACTAATTCCTGCACTTGACTTTTTCCCCCCTACCAGCTCTGACATTGCTGATAGCTACTTTATTGAGGAAAAATGTACTTACAATAACATGTGGTTGTCCCATCTAGCAATCTTAAAATGAATGCACTCACTGTAAGTCTCTCTGGATAAGAGTATCTGCTAAATGACTAACATGTCAATGTAAAATGAGAGGATAGAACTAAAAACGTTCAACAGACAGTGTGAAAATAAAACCCCTGGCATGTTTTTATAGACGGAGGTGGAAAACGGTTTGGCTGCAGCTGTTCAGACAGAGAGAGAGACTTCCTGTGGGGATGAGGTTACGGTGAGTTATTTAAAAAAAAACACACAAAAAAACCATGACATTGTTGTTTAGGTGAGGACATAAATGACCATTGAAGAGACGTAGCGATGAACGGAGGGCAATATGAACGGCTGGACCTTACCTCGCACGTAGAGATTGGCTGGGGCTGCGTAGCGTGTTCCAGCGTTGTTCATGGCAACACACTCATACTTCCCCTGGTCTGACTCCTCACTGTTCTCAATCTGTAGGGCTCCTGCAGGGGTTAAATACACAGTTACCATCTAAGGACATGGCGAGAGAAGGGTCTCTATAATACTCAAGAGTAACGTAATGAGTTGGGAGTGTTTTCTAAGTATTATGCTAGTGTGGGCTTTGAACAATCATTTTGCCTTCATTTTATAAAATTGTTTGATAACCTTAGGATGTGCTGTTTTTTTCTCTCATTATAGACCATTTCAGGATTACACACCATCTAGTACATCTAACAGGGTTTAATCAGGACTACACCATCTAGTACATCTAACAGGGTTTAATCAGGACTAAACCATCTAGTAAATCTAACAGGGTTTATTCAGGCTACACCATCTAGTAAATCTAACAGGGTTTAATCAGGACTAAACCATCTAGTAAATCTAACAGGGTTTAATCAGGACTAAACCATCTAGTAAATCTAACAGGGTTTAATCAGGACTAAACCATCTAGTAAATCTAACAGGGTTTAATCAGGACCAAACCATCTAGTAAATCTAACAGGGTTTATTCAGGATTACACACCATCTAGTAAATCTAACAGGGTTTATTCAGGACTAAACCATCTAGTAAATGTAACAGGGTTTAATCAGGACTAAACCATCTAGTAAATCTAACAGGGTTTAATCAGGACTAAACCATCTAGTAAATCTAACAGGGTTTATTCAGGACTAAACCATCTAGTAAATGTAACAGGGTTTAATCAGGACTAAACCATCTAGTAAATCTAACAGGGTTTATTCAGGACTAAACCATCTAGTAAATGTAACAGGGTTTAATCAGGACTAAACCATCTAGTAAATCTAACAGGGTTTAATCAGGACTAAACCATCTAGTAAATGTAACAGGGTTTAATCAGGACTAAACCATCTAGTAAATGTAACAGGGTTTAATCAGGACTAAACCATCTAGTAAATGTAACAGGGTTTAATCAGGACTAAACCATCTAGTAAATGTAACAGGGTTTAATCAGGACTAAACCATCTAGTAAATGTAACAGGGTTTAATCAGGACTAAACCATCTAGTAAACGTAACAGGGTTTATTCAGGACTAAACCATCTAGTAAATCTAACAGGGTTTATTCAGGACTAAACCATCTAGTAAATGTAACAGGGTTTAATCAGGACTAAACCATCTAGTAAAGCTAACAGGGTTTATTCAGGACTAAACCATCTAGTAAATGTAACAGGGTTTAATCAGGACTAAACCATCTAGTAAATCTAACAGGGTTTCTGATCGGGATTGACCAGAAGAAAGAAAAGGTTCAGATTACCTTCATTCTTAAACTGTTTGACAACCTTAGATCAACGACCCCTGACCATCTCGTTTTTCATCACATGACCAAAACAGACGTATGAACCATCTAGTACGACTAAGTGTATTTTCTCTTCTGTAGACTTCCTGAGGTTTTTCATCACTTCATAAGAAGTAACATTATAATTATCTCTACAGAGCCTCGACAGAGAGCATCACAGTCAAACACCTCTCTCTCTCTCTCTCTCTCTCTCTCTCTCTCTCTCTCTCTCTCTCTACGGTATGCATGATAAAGTGTTACGAATAGGGCGCTAGTTGTTATATAACAATTTGCCTACGACGACACATCAGCATTTAGCTGATTTTGCTGCTTTGGAGCATTGTGAGCTGTGTCCCACAAATCAACATATTTAACTCTCTCTGTCTGGCCCTGTCAGGAAAAACAGCTGGCGAGACACTCTTGTCGAGTCCATGTCTCAGAGGTCAATGAATCACCTCAAGACGTCATATTCACGTCTAGTTATGCCTTTTCTGCCTAAGAAAACTACTGACATGAAAGAAAAAAAACACAAAGTTCATAAAGGGCTCTTGCTCAGCTTTATATCCAGATAACGGTCGCTAAGGCGACAGTTGCCAGGCTAGCAACGCTACGCTAGGCTAAGCTACTCTACAACGACTACAATACCATCAGGATGTAGTTAAGACTAGTTTATACAGAGTGGACTATGGTGGCACTTTAATGCGTTCATCCACACGAGTCCAGTAAAGATTATATTTCCCATCTCTCTCTCTTTAAAAATATGTTTATTCTGAGAGAAGCCATATATCTGAGTCTAACCTTTCAAACAAGAGATAATCATGTGCTGCTAAAAACAAGCAGTGGAGGGAGGGAGAGCGATGCCCTCCTCACCAGGTGAGATGGGACCATCCAACGGTTGATTCCTGTTGATGAATAACTACTGAGCTCCAATCAAACCCAGGTTCAATCTGAGCTCCAATCAAACCCAGGTTCCATCTGAGCTCCAATCAAATCCAGGTTCCATCTGAGCTCCAATCAAACCCAGGTTCAATCTGAGCTCCAATCAAACCCAGGATCCATCTGAGCTCCAATCAAACCCAGGTTCAATCTGAGCTCCAATCAAACCCAGGTTCCATCTGAGCTCCAATCAAACCCAGGTTCCATCTGAGCTCCAATCAAATCCAGGTTCCATCTGAGCTCCAATCAAACCCAGGTTCCATCAGAGCTCCAATCAAACCCAGGTTCAATCTGAGCTCCAATCAAACCCAGGTTCAATCTGAGCTCCAATCAAACCCAGGTTCAATCTGAGCTCCAATCAAACCCAGGTTCCATCTGAGCTCCAATCAAACCCAGGTTCCATCTGAGCTCCAATCAAACCCAGGTTCCATCTGAGCTCCAATCAAACCCAGGTTCAATCTGAGCTCCAATCAAACCCAGGTTCAATCTGAGCTCCAATCAAACCCAGGTTCAATCTGAGCTCCAATCAAACCCAGGTTCCATCTGAGCTCCAATCAAACCCAGGTTCCATCTGAGCTCCAATCAAACCCAGGTTCCATCTGAGCTCCAATCAAACCCAGGTTCCATCTGAGCTCCAATCAAACCCAGGTTCCATCTGAGCTCCAATCAAACCCAGGTTCCATCTGAGCTCCAATCAAACCCAGGTTCCATCTGAGCTCCAATCAAACCCAGGTTCCATCTGAGCTCCAATCAAACCCAGGTTCCATCTGAGCTCCAATCAAACCCAGGTTCCATCTGAGCTCCAATCAAACCCAGGTTCCATCTGAGCTCCAATCAAACCCAGGTTCCATCTGAGCTCCAATCAAACCCAGGTTCCATCTGAGCTCCAATCAAACCCAGGTTCCATCTGAGCTCCAATCAAACCCAGGTTCCATCTGAGTAGTTACAGTGGATACCACAAAATTGGGGAGAAAACAGGGTAATATAAATATATACGGACTTCCTGGCTACCCATCACCACCGGGACTTGGCGTAAGTCCTAAAATGGCACCCTATTCCATATATAGCGCAATATGTACCGTACAGTAATCCCCTATTCAAAAGAAATGCACATTGTAGGGAACAGGGTCAACTTTGGGACGTAGTCTCCATCTCAGAAAGTTAAAGTGCTTCTGCCACATGGCTCTAACTACTGTATTATGTAGACACACCGGTAGCAGCCCAGGTAGAAGCCCAGGTAGCAGCCCAGGTAGAAGCCCAGGTAGCAGCCCAGGTAGCAGCCCAGTAACTAGCTGTGTTGTACTGACTATACTTATTCAGCTGAGATGGTGATGATGACAGTAACTAGCTGTGTTGTACTGACTATACTAATTCAGCTGAGATGATGATGACAGTAACTAGCTGTGTTGTACTGACTATACTTATTCAGCTGAGATGATGATGATGACAGTAACTAGCTGTGTTGTACTGACTATACTTATTCAGCTGAGATGGTGATGATGACAGTAACTAGCTGTGTTGTACTGACTATACTAATTCAGCTGAGATGATGATGACAGTAACTAGCTGTGTTGTACTGACTATACTTATTCAGCTGAGATGATGATGATGACAGTAACTAGCTGTGTTGTACTGACTATACTTATTCAGCTGAGATGGTGATGATGACAGTAACTAGCTGCGTTGTACTGACTATACTATTCTTCCGAGGACAGGAAGATCTATGTTGGGCAACACGACCAGCACCTACGACCAACCTACCGAAGCGCAGCTTAGAGTAAATATTTATTGCATTTTCCTTTTCCAAATGGGCGGTAATTTAGAATGCATAAGATACTGTATTTACGATAGCACAGCTTCACCCTTTGTTCCTCAGTCTTCCCGCTCTTCCATTCAAGCCAACCCCCTTTCCTTTGTGTAGCCAGCCGTCATGTCGGCTCCGTCCACCAGGGACGTTTTCTGTATGACATTATTTGCATTCTGTGTATATGTAATTCTGTGTGATTAGTTAGGTATTTAGTAAAAAAAAATAATGAAACCCAATTTTGTATTGCTGATTCAACTTGTTAGCCAGGGTTCGTGAAGATAACCAAGAATTTACAACTTTCAGATGAGACTGAATTAAGAAGATGATTAATATTGACTGCTATTGATGTCAAATATTACAGAATTCAGAATTTCAGAATTTATTCGGAAGATAACAGCTCTATAAACACCCTTTCGTGGTGCCCCCCGACTTTCTAGTTAATTACATTTACATGATTAGCTCAATCAGGTAATATTAATTACGGAGAAAGGATTTTATAGAATAGCATGTCATATCACTTAATCCGGCATAGCCAAAGGATACGACAACAGCTAGTCACTGTCATCATCATCTCAGAGGAACAGGAAGTAGAAGAGGAAGAGAAAAACAAAGGCAGATTGAGTTCTGTTCAGTTCTGCTGAATTACAGTATTTCACCACCTTAGGAGAAGGCTGATTTTTTTTGGGGGGCTGATTACCAAACACAGCAATAGAATAGCAGTGGCAGCAGACAGACTTACCTGAATGTCATGTTAAAAGAATAAATATGCCTCCACATATATATCCATACTTTAATGACACGTAACAACATACTGTTGTTTCAGAGCTTAGTACTAGCGAGACATGTAATAATACCCTGTTTAAACCCAAGGTAATAATCTATAGAATAACACTGTAAGAATTGATGTAACACCAGACACCATACAGGTTGCAGACGGTGACAAACAATGAGCTTTACAATGTCAGGACACATTGTGGATAGCAGACATGTATTATATGGGATGAATGTACCAAACAGGTTCAGTATCAAGCAAGTGTGTGTGTGTGTGTGTGTGTGTGTGTGTGTGTGTGTGTGTGTGTGTGTGTGTGTGTGTGTGCGTGTGTTGGTGACACCAACTAATAGAGGTTATGACAACGTCAGTGATCCTTCAAATCTGTCACACGCCTTCCTCATCTCCTCCTGAATCAGCTCAGTCATGTACCTGCATACTGATGTATCTATTGTCAATCTGCATCTCCTCCTGAATCAGCTCAGTCATGTACCTGCATACTGATGTATCTATTGTCAATCTGCATCTCCTCCTGAATCAGCTCAGTCATGTACCTGCATACTGATGTATCTATTGTCAATCTGCATCTCCTCCTGAATCAACTCAGTCATGTACCTGCATACTGATGTATATATTGTCAATCTCCATCTCCTCCTGAATCAGCTCAGTCATGTACCTGCATACTGATGTATCTATTGTCAATCTGCATCTCCTCCAGAGACCAACCCCCATGGCATCATCTCCTCCAGAGACCAACCCCCATGGCATCATCTCCTCCAGAGACCAACCTCCATGGCATAATCTCCTCCAGAGACTAACCTTCATGGCATCATCTCCAGAGACCAACGCCCATGGCATCATCTCCAGAGACCAACCTCCATGGCATCATCTTCTCCAGAGACCAACCCCCATGGCATCATCTCCTCCAGAGACCAACCCCATGGCATCATCTCCTCCAGAGACCAACCCCCATGGTATCATCATCTTCAGAGACCAACCCCATGGCATCATGTTAAGAGACCAACCCCTTGGCATCATCATCTTCAGAGACCAACCACCATGGCATCATCTCCTCCAGAGACCAACCCCCATGGCATCATCTCCTCCAGAGACCAACCTCCATGGCATCATCTTCAGAGACCAACCTCCATGGCACCATCATCTTCAGAGACCAACCCCCATGGCATCATGTTAAGAGACCAACCCCTTGGCATCGTCTTAAGAGACCAACCCCTTGGCATCATCTCCAGAGACCAACCCCATGGCATCATCTACAGAGACCAACCCCATGGCATCATGTTAAGAGACCAACCCCCATGGCATCATCTCCTCCAGAGACCAACCTCCATGGCATCATCTTCAGAGACCAACCTCCATGGCATCATCATCTTCAGAGACCAACCCCATGGCATCATCTTCAGAGACCAACCCCATGGCATCGTCTTAAGAGACCAACCCCCATGGCATCATCTTCTCCAGAGACCAACCCCCATGGCATCATCATCTTCAGAGACCAACCCCCATGGCATCATGTTAAGAGACCAAACCCCTTGGCATCATCTTCAGAGACCAACCCCTTGGCATCATCTCCAGAGACCAACCCCCATGGCATCATCTTCAGAGACCAACCCCCATGGCATCATCTCCTCCAGAGACCAACCCCATGGCATCATCATCTTCAGAGACCAACCCCATGGCATCATCTCCTCCAGAGACCAACCCCACATGGCATCATCTCCTCCAGAGACCAACCCCCATGGCATCATCTCCTCCAGAGACCAACCCCCATGGCATCATCATCTTCAGAGACCAACCCCCATGACATCATCTCCTCCAGAGACCAACCCCCATGGCATCATCTTCAGAGACCAACCCCATGGCATCATCATCTTCAGAGACCAACCCCATGGCATCATGTTAAGAGACCAACCCCTTGGAATCGTCTTAAGAGACCAACCCCTTGGCATCATCTTCAGAGACCAACCTCCATGGCATCATGTTAAGAGACCAACCCCCTTGGCATCGTCTTAAGAGACCAACCCCTTGGCATCATATCCAGAGACCAACCCCATGGCATCCTCTTCAGAGACCAACCCCACATGGCATCATCTTCTCCAGAGACCAACCCCCATGGCATCATCTCCAGAGACTAACCCCCATGGCATCATCTTCAGAGACCAACCCCCATGGCATCATCTCCTCCAGAGACCAACCCCCATGGCATCATCATCTTCAGAGACCAACCCCTTGGCATCATCTTCAGAGACTAACCCCCATGGCATCATCTTAAGAGACCACCCCCCCATGGCATCATCTTCAGAGACCAACCCCCATGGCATCTTCTCCAGAGACCAACCCCTTGGCATCATCTTAAGAGACCAACCCCCATGGCATCATCATCTTCAGAGACCAACCCCACATGGCATCATCTCTCCAGAGACCAACCCCATGGCATCATCTTCAGAGACCAACCCCCATGGCATCATCTTCAGAGACCAACCCCATGGCATCATCATCTTAAGAGACCAACCCCATGGCATCATCTTCAGAGACCAACCCCTTGGCATCATCTTCAGAGACCAACCCCATGGCATCATCTTCAGAGACCAACCCCCATGGCATCATGTTAAGAGACCAACCCCTTGGCATCATCTTAAGAGACCAACCCCCATGGCATCATCTCCAGAGACCAACCCCCATGGCATCATCATCTTCAGAGACCAACCCCCATGGCATCATCATCTTCAGAGACCAACCCCCATGGCATCATCATCTTCAGAGACCAACCTCCATGGCATCATGTTAAGAGACCAACCCCCTTGGCATCATGTTAAGAGACCAACCCCCATGGCATCCTCATCTTCAGAGACCAACCCCACATGGCATCATCTCCTCCAGAGACCAACCTCTCAGATAGCAGGATATTTACATCTTTCAACAGCCTCTGTCTGGCAAGCGATACTATCAGGACATAGGGTAGCCTTTCAGGACCCTGATTCAAAGTGCTGTTAATGCATTGTTCTGTGCTATTCAGCTACCCTCAGACATCTACCATCAGACAGCCACCATTACCACTAGAGATCAACTGAAACGCTACTTCCACTCCAGGAAGAGAGGACAATTTCAATCAGAGGGCTGTCGTGCTTGTATGCAAATCAAGTCATTTACATTTTATTCAGGCAAAGTCATCCATTGATACCAGATATAGGCCTATATCCCCTAGGGACAGAGACTGGCCTGTACTTACAGTAACACCCCTCTCCTACAGCTAGGGACAGAGACTGGCCTGTACTTACAGTAACACCCCTCTCCTATAGCTAGGGACAGAGACTGGCCTGTAATTAAAATAACACCCCTCTCCTATAGCTAGGGACAGAGACTGGCCTGTAATTAAAATAACACCCCTCTCCTATAGCTAGGGACAGAGACTGGCCTGTAATTAAAATAACACCCCTCTCCTACAGCTAGGGACAGAGACTGGCCTGTACTTACAGTAACACCCCTCTCCTATAGCTAGGGACAGAGACTGGCCTGTAATTAAAATAACACCCCTCTCCTACAGCTAGGGACAGAGACTGGCCTGTACTTACAGTAACACCCCTCTCCTATAGCTAGATACAGAGACTGGTCTGTAATTAAAATAACACCCCTCTCCTACAGCTAGGGACAGAGACTGGCCTGTACTTACAGTAACACCCCTCTCCTACAGCTAGGGACAGAGACTGGCCTGTACTTACAGTAACACCACTCTCCTACAGCTAGAGACAGAGACTGGCCTGTACTTACAGTAACACCCCTCTCCTACAGCTAGAGACAGAGACTGGCCTGTACTTACAGTAACACCCCTCTCCTACAGCTAGAGACAGAGACTGGCCTGTACTTACAGTAACACCCCTCTCCTATAGCTAGATACAGAGACTGGTCTGTAATTAAAATAACACCCCTCTCCTACAGCTAGGGACAGAGACTGGCCTGTACTTACAGTAACACCCCTCTCCTACAGCTAGGGACAGAGACTGGCCTGTACTTACAGTAACACCACTCTCCTACAGCTAGAGACAGAGACTGGCCTGTACTTACAGTAACACCCCTCTCCTACAGCTAGAGACAGAGACTGGCCTGTACTTACAGTAACACCCCTCTCCTACAGCTAGAGACAGAGACTGGCCTGTACTTACAGTAACACCCCTCTCCTACAGCTAGAGACAGAGACTGGCCTGTACTTACAGTAACACCCCTCTCCTACAGCTAGGGACAGAGACTGGCCTGTACTTACAGTAACACCCCTCTCCTACAGCTAGGGACAGAGACTGGGGAAGGAGTTTGGTCTCTAGTGGTTATAAATCCACAGGGTTTATATTTGAACTAAAAACCAAGAACGTGTGTAGAAGCGTATGCACAAGGTAGCTATCACCTTCTGTCTGCCTTGTCCAGTGTTTCCCACAATGCATCTGGAAGTAGAGATGGGACACGGACAAGAAACAGAGAATGGACTGGACAGCGTGAAGACATTGGCAGTGGTGGCAAAGGGGCAGAGTGGAGAGGTCGAAGGTTAAGAGAGGTGGAACGAGGGAGAGAGGCTGACGGAGGTTGAGGTTGAAGTGACGGAGGGATGGAGTGACATTTTCGTAACACGTTTATTACCCCATCATCCTTACCTCTAATCGGTGTACCACCTAGTTGAAGGTAATTCGGAACGCAAACGAGATTGGAGAGAGAAGGAGAGAGCGAGAGTTAGTAAATAAGACAGAAAGAGAGGAGAGTAATACATGGTTAAATAGATAACCCGCAGGTCTAGACGTTAGAGGAAATAATTCAGGTTAGTAAAATAATGAAAATCTACAGCAGAGTGATCGGAGAGGAAGATATGTAACCGGTGTGTGGGTGATGTAGTGGTACCAATAACAGTTTGGAGAGCTAACGCCTGGCCATGCTAGTAGCTAGCTAAATGACAGATAGTGGTGGGTAAGGTCAAGACACAGCTGATATTTTTTTTTAACCTTTATTTAACTAGGCAAGTCAGTTAAGAACCAATTCTTATTTTCAATGACGGCCTAGGAACAGTGGGTTAACTGCCTGTTCAGGGGCAGAACGACAGAGTACCTTGTCAGCTCAGCGGTTTGCAACCTTCCGGTTACTAGTCCAACGCTCTAACCACTAGGCTACCCTGCCGCCCCAGATCAGCAGGTCAGAAGATAGCTACAGATGTCATGGCTGGGGTTAGAGATAGCAAGGGTTGTTAATGTGTGTGTGTGTGTGTGTGTGTGTGTGTGTGTGTGTGTGTGTGTGTGTGTGTTACCACTAATCAGCCCTTTACACTTTTTTTTAACCAAAAAGTAGGGAATAGGGTGCAATTTGAGCCACAGTCTGCCTGACCAACAGAAAGACAGGACTCTGTGAAGAGAAAGGGCCTCTCACCTCAAATCAAGTGCATACTTTAACGTGAAATGCTTTACGAGCCCTTCATCCACAAAGAAGATACTAAACACAGTAAAATAACACAATACAATAACAATAAGAAGGCTATATACAGGGAGTTCCACTAGTGAGTCGGCGTACTGGGGGTACGAGGTAGTTGTGAGTCGGCATACTGGGGGTACGAGGTAGTTGTGAGTCGGCGTACTGGGGATACGAGGTAGTTGTGAGTGTACTGAGAGGTAGTTGTGAGTCGGCGTACTGGGGGTACGAGGTAGTTGTGAGTCGGCGTACTGGGGAGTCGGCGTACGAGGTAGTTGTGAGTCGGCGTACTGGGGATACGAGGTAGTTGTGAGTCAGCGTACTGTGGGGGTACGAGGTAGTTGTGAGTCGGCGTACTACGAGGGGGGTACGAGGTAGTTGTGAGTCGGCGTACTGGGGGTACGAGGTAGTTGTGAGTGAGTCGGCGTACTGGGGGTACGAGGTAGTTGTGAGTCGGCGTACTGGGGGTACGAGGTAGTTGTGAGTCGGCGTACTGGGGGTACGAGGTAGTTGTGAGTCGGCGTACTGGGGGTACGAGGTAGTTGTGAGTCGGCGAGGTAGTTGTGACTGGGGGTACGAGGTAGTTGTGAGTCGGCGTACTGGGGGGGGTAGTTGAGGTAGTTGTGAGTCGGCGTACTGGGGGTACGAGGTAGTTGTGAGTCGGCGTACTGGGGGTACGAGGTAGTTGTGAGTCGGCGTACTGGGGGTAGTGAGGTGGTTGTGAGTCGGCGTACTGGAGGGGGTACGAGGTAGTTGTGAGTCGGCGTACTGGGGGTCGGCGAGGTAGTTGTGAGTCGGCGTACTGGGGGTACGAGGTAGTTGTGAGTCGGTGTACTGGGGGTACGAGGTAGTTGGGGTGATTGATTGAGGTAATATGTACATGTAGGTGAAAAGCAGAAGCCACCTCCTCTGTGATTTCGGGTCGCATCCCAAATGGTTCCCTATACCCTACACAATGCACTACATTTGACCAGAGCCCTATAGGTAGTAGAGCACTATATAGGGAATAGAGTGACATTTGGGACACAGAATATCCTCTAAATGAGGAGAATTAAAGAGCAATTCAAAGAGTCACTAATCGTTCTAACTCTCTCTCTACGTTCTGACAGACCCAGGGTCAGCCCTTAAAGATGTTTATTTATCTAATCTTCTTAACGTTGGCCTCTCCCCAATCTGATCTGGGGTCAGGTTAAAGATGTTTATTTACCTAATCTTCTTAACTCTAACCTCTCCCCAATCTGATCTGGGGTTAGGGCTAAAGCAATTGATTTATCCAGCCTTGGGAACAGAGAGAGCAGAGAGAGGCACATCGATTTATTTCTTCAGTGTGTGTGTGTGTGTTTCCTCTCTTCCAGGCTGGATCTTCGCTGAGCCACTCCAGGCTGGATCTTGGCTGAGCCACTCCAGGCTGGATCTTGGCTGAGCCACTCCAGGCTGGATCTTGGCTGAGCGACTCCAGGCTGGATCTTGGCTGAGCCACTCCAGGCTGGATCTTGGCTGAGCCACTCCAGGCTGGATCTTGGCTGAGCCACTCCAGGCTGGATCTTGGCTGAGCCACTCCAGGCTGGAATTACTGTCTCCTCTGAGGATGCTAAAGGGCACACTATTTACACTGTAGTGCACTACCTTTAATCAGAGCCCTATTAGGTTGCCATTTGGGATGCATCCTAGCACTCTCTACTCCCAGCCTCCGCCGTCCTCATGTTTCAGAAGGGCTCAGCTAAGTCCCTCTTGATGAAAAAGGGCAACTTCAATTATTTTATTTTCTGCACTGCTGGAGACCACTAATTCATTTTAGCATTTTGGTACGTGGAGTTTGTAGACGGTCCATTTGGTACTGTGTGTGGGCAGTCCAAAAATATTAAAATATGTACTGTTTTCCACTGAAAAGAAGATCTACCTGCTACACACACATATATATATATATATATATATATATATATATACACACTATACTTCAGTATATACCTATACTTCACTGAATGTTGCGTAGCACTGGTAAACACACTATAAGATGGAAAGTTGTATCTTGCTTCTGTTACTAAGCAGGAATGAGTCTTCATTAAGTCTGTAACTAAGCAGGAATGGGTCTCCATTAAGTCTGTTACTAAGCAGGAATGAGTCTTCATTAAGTCTGTTACTAAGCAGGAATGAGTCTTCATTAAGTCTGTAACTAAGCAGGAATGGGTCTTCATTAAGTCTGTTACTAAGCAGGAATGAGTCTTCATTAAGTCTGTTACTAAGCAGGAATGAGTCTTCATTAAGTCTGTAACTAAGCAGGAATGGGTCTTCATTAAGTCTGTTACTAAGTAGGAATGAGTCTTCATTAAGTCTGTTACTAAGCAGGAATGAGTCTTCGTTAAGTCTGTTACTAAGCAGGAATGGGTCTTCATTAAGTCTGTTACTAAGCAGGAATGAGTCTTCATTAAGTCTGTTACTAAGCAGGAATGAGTCTTCATTAAGTCTGTTACTAAGCAGGAATGAGTCTTCATTAAGTCTGTTACTAAGCAGGAATGAGTCTTCATTAAGTCTGTTACTAAGCAGGAATGGGTCTTCATTAAGTCTGTTACTTAGCAGGAATGGGTCTTTATTAAGTCTGTTACTAAGCAGGAATGGGTCTTCATTAAGTCTGTAACTAAGCAGGAATGGGTCTTCATTAAGTCTGTTACTAAGCAGGAATGGGTCTTCATTAAGTCTGTTACTAAGCAGGAATGGGTCTTTATTAAGTCTGTTACTAAGCAGGAATGGGTCTTCATTAAGTCTGTTACTAAGCAGGAATGGGTCTTTATTAAGTCTGTTACTAAGCAGGAATGGGTCTTCATTAAGTCTGTAACTAAGCAGGAATGGGTCTTCATTAAGTCTGTTACTAAGCAGGAATGGGTCTTCATTAAGTCTGTTACTAAGAAGGAATGGGTCTTTATTAAGTCTGTTACTAAGCAGGAATGGGTCTTCATTAAGTCTGTAACTAAGCAGGAATGGGTCTTCATTAAGTCTGTTACTAAGCAGGAATGGGTCTTCATTAAGTCTGTTACTAAGCAGGAATTGGTCTTCATTAAGTCTGTTACTAAGCAGGAATGGGTCTTCATTAAGTCTGTTACTTAGCAGGAATGGGTCTTCATTAAGTCTGTTACTAAGCAGGAATGGGTCTTTATTAAGTCTGTTACTAAGCAGGAATGGGTCTTCATTAAGTCTGTTACTAAGCAGGAATGGGTCTTCATTAAGTCTGTTACTAAGCAGGAATGGGTCTTCATTAAGTCTGTTACTAAGCAGGAATGGGTCTTCATTAAGTCTGTTACTAAGCAGGAATGGGTCTTCATTAAGTTTGTTACTAAGCAGGAATGGGTCTTCATTAAGTCTGTTACTAAGCAGGAATGGGTCTTTATTAAGTCTGTTACTAAGCAGGAATGAGTCTTTATTAAGTGGAAAGGAGTTGCAGGGAGAGTAGACATTCTTACCTGAGCGGAGTTGTTTGATTCGTCCGTTGCTGCTGTTGATGTCTACAGGCAGGAAGTCTTTAAACCAGGTGATCTCTGGGTCAGGGTTGCCGCTGGCAGCACACAGCATGGTGGCCGTCCTGGTCTTCTCTACCACCTTAAGCTGGGGACCCATGTCTATGTTGGGGAACCCATGAGGGATCTGGTTCTCTGTAGAAGAGACAAGTAGATATAGGATTAGTGTGAATGATGGACTACAGCGGGACTTGTCCAAGCCCGTTGAGAGAACCTTCATATTTCCACCCAAAAATGTAATTAGATGAGAATATAAATACATTCATATGTACAGTCCCATAAAGGACGTGACTTCACATAACAATATAAACTGTAATTTTCATAGCATGTACTAACCAGAGAGAGAGAGAGAGAGAGAGAGAGAGAGAGAGAGAGAGAGAGAGAGAGAGAGAGAGAGAGAGAGAGAGAGAGAGAGCAGAGAGAGAGAGAGAGAGAGAGAGAGAGAGAGAGAGCAGAGAGAGAGAGAGACAGAGAGAGAGAGAGAGAGAGAGAGAGAGCAAGAGCAGAGAGAGAGAGAGAGAGAGAGAGAGAGAGCAATAGTGAGTGAGAGAGAGAGAGAGAGAGCAATAGTGAGTGAGAGAGAGAGAGAGCAATAGTGAGTGAGAGAGATATAGAAGAAGCCTAGCTTTAAACAGCCTGAGGAGAACAAAGCCTACTTTATAGACACCCAAAAACTCCACCCAGCAAGACAAACATCAATAATGTAACCCATCACAACATTAGGCATCATGAGGTAGAGCAGAGCCATGACAAATTCCTCGCTCCAGTGACAAATTAATTCTGCAGAGAGATCAGTTGGGATTGTAAAATTGATGATTTTATGATTCATGATTTTTACTCCTTTAATTCCTTGAATGTCTTTTACTGACGGCTGACTGCGATGCCATTGGCCTAAAGCATAGTAACGAGTATTATTTGGAACGAGAAGATACTAAAACCCTTTAAAGATGACTGATTAGTTGATTCCTCTCCTCAAGTGTGGAATTCTACGCTTTTAAATCGATGACGAGGAGTGAGCATCGCTGGGAAAGGGGTGAAGAATTGGCACATAGCTCTAGTTTGTTCCTCTTTCACAGTTCTGCTTCCTTTTTTTAATCTGCCTCTTCATACGCTGATGGTCCCCTGAGCAAAAACGTCCGGTAGCTCTATTCTTGTGGTAGTACTGAACAGTAGCTCTATTCTTGTGGTAGTACTGAACAGTAGCTCTATTCTTGTGGTAGTACTGAACAGTAGCTCTATTCTTGTGGTAGTACTCAACAGTAGCTCTATTCTTGTGGTAGTACTCAACAGTAGCTCTATTCTTGTGGTAGTACTGAACAGTAGCTCTATTCTTGTGGTAGTACTGAACAGTAGCTCTATTCTTGTGGTAGTACTGAACAGAAGCTCTATTCTTGTGGTAGTACTGAACAGAAGCTCTATTCTTGTGGTAGTACTCAACAGTAGCTCTATTCTTGTGGTAGTACTGAACAGTAGCTCTATTCTTGTGGTAGTACTGAACAGAAGCTCTATTCTTGTGGTAGTACTGAACAGTAGCTCTATTCTTGTGGTAGTACTGAACAGAAGCTCTATTCTTGTGGTAGTACTGAACAGTAGCTCTATTCTTGTGGTAGTACTGAACAGTAGCTCTATTCTTGTGGTAGTACTGAACAGAAGCTATTCTTGTGGTAGTACTGAACAGTAGCTCTATTCTGTGGTAGTACTGAACAGTAGCTCTATTCTTGTGGTAGTACTGAACAGTAGCTCTATTCTTGTGGTAGTACTGAACAGTAGCTCTATTCTTGTGGTAGTACTGAACAGTAGCTCTATTCTTGTGGTAGTACTGAACAGTAGCTCTATTCTTGTGGTAGTACTGAACAGTAGCTCTATTCTTGTGGTAGTACTGAACAGTAGCTCTATTCTTGTGGTAGTACTGAACAGTAGCTCTATTCTTGTGGTAGTACTGAACAGTAGCTCTATTCTTGTGGTAGTACTGAACAGAAGCTCTATTCTCGTGGTAGTACTGAACAGTAGCTCTATTCTTGTGGTAGTACTGTACAGAAGCTTGAGGGCATTTTAGAGGAAGGGCTGTTGTTGTTAAAAAGCATGTTTTAGACTAACTAATGTAGGTAATAACCTAGCTAATGTAGGTGATAACCTAGCTAATGTAGGTGATAACCTACCTAATATAGGTGATAACCTACCTAATATAGGAGATAAGCCTAGCTAATGTAGGTGGTAACCTAGCTAATGTAGGTGGTAACCTAGCTAATGTAGGTGGTAATCTATCTAATGTATATGTTAGCCTAACTAATGTAGGTGTAAGCCTAGCTAATGTAGGTGTGGGTGGTAATCTAGCTAATGTATATGTTAGCCTAACTAATGTAGGTGGTAACCTAGCTAACGTAGGTGGTAACCTAGCTAATGTAGGTGTAGCCTAACTAATGTAGGTGGTAATCTAGCTAATGAATATGTTAGCCTAACTAATGTAGGTGGTAACCTAGCTAATGTAGGTGTTAGCCTAACTAATTTAGGTGGTAACCTAGCTAATGTAGGTGTTAGCCTAGCTAATGTAGATGTTAGCCTAACTAATGTAGGTGGTAATCTAACTAATGTAGGTGTTAGCCTAACTAATGTAGGTGGTAACCTAACTAATGTAGGTGTTAGCCTAACTAATGTAGGTGGTAACCTAACTAATGTAGGTGTTAGCCTAACTAATGTAGGTGGTAACCTAGCTAATGTAGGTGTTAGCCTAACTAATGTAGGTGTTAGCCTAACTAATGTAGGTGGTAACCTAGCTAATGTAGGTGTTAGCCTAACTAATGTAGGTGTTAGCCTAACTAATGTAGGTGGTAACCTAGCTAATGTAGGTGTTAGCCTAACTCATGTAGGTGTTAGCCTAACTAATGTAGGTGGTAACCTAGCTAATGTAGGTGTTAGCCTCACTAATGTAGGTGGTAACCTAGCTAATGTAGGTGTTAGCCTAACTCATGTAGGTGTTAGCCTAACTCATGTAGGTGTTAGCCTAACTAATGTAGGTTACCACCTACATTTGTTCCGTTTGCTATCATTTTTGTTCCTAGCGAATACTCCCCAGGTGTCAGTATTACAGCCCATGCAAACAAAAATGTTAATTGGTTGGAACATTCTGAGAAGGAGGAGGATATGCTTTGAGACTTTAGAGAGGGCGGGCTGAAAAAACTCATAGGAGTCGACAACTCCCTGGTATCAGAAACATAAACTGGGAATAATTCAAGAGGAAAACAGCTGCTGTGGCTGTTATACAGTACGTTGGTTCAGAGCTTCCTAGTGTTAGCATTACAGCGGAGCTGTTAGTATATGTGGCTAACACCGAGAGAGAGAGACACACAGAGCGCTGTACAGGTGGCTAACACGAGAGAGAGAGAGAGAGAGAGAGACACACACAGAGCGCTGTACAGGTGGCTAACACCGAGAGAGAGAGAGAGAGAGAGACACACAGAGCGCTGTACAGGTGGCTAACACCGAGAGAGAGAGAGAGACACACACACAGAGCGCTGTACAGGTGGCTAAAACCCAGACAGAGACTATCACACTTTACGCCTGATGAGTAAAAAGCTTCAACAGAAGTCAACAGCCTGTAGGTGTCGTGTTGGTGTGTGTGACTGTCTTTGCAGCCAGCTGAGAGACACTTAGACAGGTTTTTGTTACAGACCGGTGGTACCTGAGAGCAGGCAAACATTTAAAAATACATATATTTTTTTTAAGGAACTCAGTCCGACTTTCAACTTTCTCCTGAAAGTTGTAACAGTAGAATGAACCAAGACGCGATTTCGAAATGACGGTAGTGCATCAGTCATGTTTCTCTCTTGTCGTGTCAGTCATTCCAGAACGTAGAGAGGTATTTATGACAGTTGATCAACAAGCCCATGTCTGCTAATGTTTTTAAGCCCATTGATTTCTTAGATATCACACACACACACACCTATCAACATCACTCCTACCCAGAACCACCTGTTCTCACCCCCTATCTCAGAGACACACACCTATCAACATCCCTCCTACCCAGAACCACCTGTTCTCACCCCCTATCTCAGAGACACACACACCTATCAACATCACTCCTACCCAGAACCACCTGTTCTCACCCCCTATCTCAGAGACACACACACCTATCAACATCCCTCCTACCCAGAACCACCTGTTCTCACCCCCTATCTCAGACACACACCTATCAACATCCCTCCTACCCAGAACCACTTGTTCTCACCCCCTATCTCAGAGACACACACACCTATCAACATCACTCCTACCCAGAACCACCTGTTCTCACCCCCTATCTCAGAGACACACACACCTATCAACATCACTCCTACCCAGAACCACCTGTTCTCACCCCCTATCTCAGAGACACATACCTATCAACATCCCTCCTACCCAGAACCACCTGTTCTCACCCCTATCAACAACATCACTCCTACCCAGAACCACCTGTTCTCACCCCTATCTCAGAGACACACACACCTATCAACATCACTCCTACCCAGAACCACCTGTTCTCACCCCTATCTCAGAGACACACACACCTATCAACATCACTCCTACCCAGAACCACCTGTTCTCACCCCCATCTCAGAGACACACACACCTATCAACATCACTCCTACCCAGAACCACCTGTTCTCACCCCCATCTCAGAGACACACACACCTATCAACATCACTCCTACCCAGAACCACCTGTTCTCACCCCCTATCTCAGAGACACACACACCTATCAACATCCCTCCTACCCAGAACCACCTGTTCTCACCCCTATCTCAGAGACACACACACCTATCAACATCCCTCCTACCCTGAACCACCTGTTCTCACCCCCTATCTCAGAGACACACACACCTATCAACATCACTCCTACCCAGAACCACCTGTTCTCACCCCCATCTCAGAGACACACACACCTATCAATATCACTCCTACCCAGAACCACCTGTTCTCACCCCCTATCTCAGAGACACACACCTATCAACATCACTCCTACCCAGAACCACCTGTTCTCACCCCTATCTCAGAGACACACACCTATCAACATCACTCCTACCCAGAACCACCTGTTCTCACCCCCTATCTCAGAGACACACACACCTATCAACATCACTCCTACCCAGAACCACCTGTTCTCACCCCTATCTCAGAGACACACACACCTATCAACATCCCTCCTACCCAGAACCACCTGTTCTCACCCCCTATCAACAACATCACTCCTACCCCAGAACCACCTGTTCTCACCCCTATCTCAGAGACACACACACCTATCAACATCACTCCTACCCAGAACCACCTGTTCTCACCCCCTATCTCAGAGACACACACCTATCAACATCACTCCTACCCAGAACCACCTGTTCTCACCCCCATCTCAGAGACACACACACCTATCAACATCACTCCTACCCAGAACCACCTGTTCTCACCCCCATCTCAGAGACACACACACCTATCAACATCACTCCTACCCAGAACCACCTGTTCTCACCCCTATCTCAGAGACACACACACCTATCAACATCCCTCCTACCCAGAACCACCTGTTCTCACCCCCTATCTCAGAGACACACACACCTATCAACATCCCTCCTACCCAGAACCACCTGTTCTCACCCCTATCTCAGAGACACACACACCTATCAATATCACTCCTACCCAGAACCACCTGTTCTCACCCCTATCTCAGAGACACACACCTATCAACATCACACCTACCCAGAACCACCTGTTCTCACCCCTATCTCAGAGACACACACCTATCAACATCACTCCTACCCAGAACCACCTGTTCTCACCCCTATCTCAGAGACACACACCTATCAACATCACTCCTACCCAGAACCACCTGTTCTCACCCCCTATCTCAGAGACACACACCTATCAACATCACACCTACCCAGAACCACCTGTTCTCACCCCTATCTCAGAGACACACACCTATCAACATCACTCCTACCCAGAACCACCTGTTCTCACCCCTATCTCAGAGACACACACCTATCAACATCACTCCTACCCAGAACCACCTGTTCTCACCCCTATCTCAGAGACACACACACCTATCAACATCCCTCCTACCCAGAACCACCTGTTCTCACCCACTATCTCAGAGACACACACACCTATCAACATCCCTCCTACCCAGAACCACCTGTTCTCACCCCATATCTCAGAGACACACACACCTATCAACATCCCTCCTACCCAGAACCACCTGTTCTCACCCCTATCAACAACATCACTCCTACCCAGAACCACCTGTTCTCACCCCCTATCTCAGAGACACAAACATCAACAACATCACTCCTACCCAGAACCACCTGTTCTCACCCCTATCAACAACATCACTCCTACCCAGAACCAGCTGTTCTAACCCCTATCAACAACATCACTCCTACCCAGAACCACCTGTTCTCACCCCCTATCTCAGAGACACAAACATCAACAACATCACTCCTACCCAGAACCACATGTTCTAACCTCTATCAACTACATCACTCCTACCCAGAACCACCTGTTCTCAACCCCTATCTCAGAGACACAAACATCAACAACATCACTCCTACCCAGAACCACCTGTTCTCACCCCCTATCTCAGAGACACAAACATCAACAACATCCCTCCTACCCAGAACCACCTGTTCTCACCCCTATCAACAACATCACTCCTACCCAGAACCACCTGTTCTCACCCCTATCTCAGAGACACAAACATCAACAACATCACTCCTACCCAGAACCACCTGTTCTCACCCCTATCAACAACATCACTCCTACCCAGAACCACCTGTTCTCACCCCTATCAACAACATCCCTCCTACCCAGAACCACCTGTTCTCACCCCTATCAACAACATCACTCCTACCCAGAACCACCTGTTCTCACCCCTATCAACAACATCACTCCTACCCAGAACCACCTGTTCTCTATCTCAGAGACACAAACATCAACAACATCACTCCTACCCAGAACCACCTGTTCTCACCCCCTATCAACAACATCACTCCTACCCAGAACCACCTGTTCTCACCCCCTATCAACAACATCACTCCTACCCAGAACCACCTGTTCTCACCCCCTATCAACAACATCCCTCCTACCCAGAACCACCTGTTCTCACCCCCTATCAACAACATCACTCCTACCCAGAACCACCTGTTCTCACCCCTATCAACAACATCACTCCTACCCAGAACCACCTGTTCTCACCCCTATCTCAGAGACACAAACATCAACAACATCACTCCTACCCAGAACCACCTGTTCTCACCCCTATCAACAACATCACTCCTACCCAGAACCACCTGTTCTCACCCCTATCTCAGAGACACAAACATCAACAACATCACTCCTACCCAGAACCACCTGTTCTCACCCCTATCAACAACATCACTCCTACCCAGAACCACCTGTTCTCACCCCCTATCAACAACATCACTCCTACCCAGAACCACCTGTTCTCACCCCTATCAACAACATCCCTCCTACCCAGAACCACCTGTTCTCACCCCTATCAACAACATCACTCCTACCCAGAACCACCTGTTCTCATCCCCTATCAACAACATCACTCCTACCCAGAACCACCTGTTCTCACCCCCTATCTCAGAGACACAAACATCAACAACATCACTCCTACCCAGAACCACCTGTTCTCACCCCTATCTCAGAGACACAAACATCAACAACATCCCTCCTACCCAGAACCACCTGTTCTCACCCCCTATCAACAACGTCACTCCTACCCAGAACCACCTGTTCTCACCCCCTATCAACAACATCACTCCTACCCAGAACCACCTGTTCTCACCCCTATCAACAACATCACTCCTACCCAGAACCACCTGTTCTCACCCCCTATCAACAACATCACTCCTACCCAGAACCACCTGTTCTCACCCCTATCAACAACATCACTCCTACCCAGAACCACCTGTTCTCACCCCTATCTCAGAGACACAAACATCAACAACATCACTCCTACCCAGAACCACCTGTTCTCACCCCCTATCAACAACATCACTCCTACCCAGAACCACCTGTTCTCACCCCTATCAACAACATCACTCCTACCCAGAACCACCTGTTCTCACCCCTATCAACAACATCCCTCCTACCCAGAACCACCTGTTCTCACCCCTATCAACAACATCACTCCTACCCAGAACCACCTGTTCTCACCCCTATCAACAACATCACTCCTACCCAGAACCACCTGTTCTCACCCCTATCTCAGAGACACAAACATCAACAACATCACTCCTACCCAGAACCACCTGTTCTCACCCCTATCAACAACATCACTCCTACCCAGAACCACCTGTTCTCACCCCCTATCTCAGAGACACAAACATCAACAACATCACTCCTACCCAGAACCACCTGTTCTCACCCCTATCAACAACATCCTCCTACCCAGAACCACCTGTTCTCACCCCCTATCAACAACATCACTCCTACCCAGAACCACCTGTTCTCACCCCCTATCAACAACATCCCTCCTACCCAGAACCACCTGTTCTCACCCCCTATCAACAACATCACTCCTACCCAGAACCACCTGTTCTCATCCCCTATCAACAACATCACTCCTACCCAGAACCACCTGTTCTCACCCCCTATCTCAGAGACACAAACATCAACAACATCACTCCTACCCAGAACCACCTGTTCTCACCCCCTATCTCAGAGACACAAACATCAACAACATCCCTCCTACCCAGAACCACCTGTTCTCACCCCCTATCAACAACGTCACTCCTACCCAGAACCACCTGTTCTCACCCCCTATCAACAACATCACTCCTACCCAGAACCACCTGTTCTCACCCCCTATCAACAACATCACTCCTACCCAGAACCACCTGTTCTCACCCCCTATCAACAACATCACTCCTACCCAGAACCACCTGTTCTCACCCCTATCAACAACATCACTCCTACCCAGAACCACCTGTTCTCACCCCTATCAACAACATCACTCCTACCCAGAACCACCTGTTCTCACCCCTATCAACAACATCACTCCTACCCAGAACCACCTGTTCTCACCCCCTATCAACAACATCACTCCTACCCAGAACCACCTGTTCTCACCCCCTATCAACAACATCACTCCTACCCAGAACCACCTGTTCTCACCCCTATCAACAACATCACTCCTACCCAGAACCACCTGTTCTCACCCCCTATCAACAACATCACTCCTACCCAGAACCACCTGTTCTCACCCCTATCAATAACATCACTCCTACCCAGAACCACCTGTTCTCACCCCCTATCTCAGAGACACAAACATCAACAACATCACTCCTACCCAGAACCACCTGTTCTCACCCCTATCAACAACATCCCTCCTACCCAGAACCACCTACACTACTCTCCGCCGCATCCTCCAAATACACCATTTTGTTCCTCTCGAATAGGATTCCCTCAACATTGCTCTGATGTCCAAAATATTTCAAATCGAAATTTCATAATATGTAACTTCTTAAGTTGCATGTATTTGAAACTATCTACATTGGTCAGTCCAAAATTGTTTTTAAATTCTGTCATGGAAATACATGTATTTTCTATTACCAAGTAATTGACAGTTTCTATGCCTTCAGTTTCCCATGGGGGATCAATTTATCTGTCAATTCTGAAAAGGATTGTTCAATAGTGTTGTGTTTTTAGGGAGTGATATTGGTTCTTGTAGAATCAGAGAGGGGGGAGGAGGGAGGGAGGGAGGAGGGAGGGGTAAGGAAAAGGAGGGATGAGGGAGGGGGAGGATAAGGAGGGAGGATAATGAGGGAGGGGAGGATATGGAGGGAGGATAATGAGGGAGGGGAGGATAAGGAGGGAGGGGCAAGGATAAGGAGGGAGGATAATGAGGGATGGGGGGAGGATATGGAGGGAGGATAATGAGGGAGGGGGGATGGATGGCAGAAGAAGCCGAAAAGAAAGAGTGAAAGAAAGGGAAGGAGTGAGGGATGAGAAGGAGGGGTGCATGGCACCCTCCTGCCAGCTCCAATTACCACTGTGAGTGGGAGCGTGCAGAGAGGTTGATGGGTCTAATCAGTCCTCCTCTGGAGAGGGACCAGTACCATGTTCCACACACACACACACACACACACACACACACACACACACACACACACACACACACACACACACACACACACACACACACCGTCCCTTAGTCCCACTGGGATGCATCTTGCCCCAGTGCTACAGCTCAGTTCCATGTTCACGTCACACGCAGTTATTCTGTGGAGAGCAAACAAACTGCTCTTCACAGGGGCCATACACTCCAACCCCACCACCATGGGGGCCCCACACTCCAACCCCACCACCATGGGGCCCCACACTCCAACCCCACCACCATGGGGGCCCCACACTCCAACCCCACCACCATGGGGCCCCACATTCCAACCCCACCACCATGGGGCCCCACACTCCAACCCCACCACCATGGGGGCCCCACACTCCAACCCCACCACCATGGGGGCCCCACACTCCAACCCCACCACCATGGGGCCTTACACTCCAACCCCACCACCATGGGGCCCCACACTCCAACCCCACCACCATGGGGGCCCCACACTCCAACCCCACCACCATGGGGCCTTACACTCCAACCCCACCACCATGGGGGCCCCACCACTCCAACCCCACCACCATGGGGCCCCACACTCCAACCCCACCACCATGGGGCCTTACACTCCAACCCCACCACCATGGGGGCCCCACACTCCAACCCCACCACCATGGGGGCCCCACACTCCAACCCCACCACCATGGGGCCCCACACTCCAACCCCACCACCATGGGGCCTTACACTCCAACCCCACCACCATGGGGCCTTACACTCCAACCCCACCACCATGGGGCCCCACACTCCAACCCCACCACCATGGGGCCTTACACTCCAACCCCACCACCATGGGGCCTTACACTCCAACCCCACCACCATGGGGCCTTACACTCCAACCCCACCACCATGGGGCCTTACACTCCAACCCCACCACCATGGGGCCCCACACTCCCCCCACACTCCAACCCCACCACCATGGGGTCTCACACTTACACATCCAACCCCACCACCATGGGGCCTTACACTCCAACCCCACCACCATGGGGGCCGCACACTCCAACCCCACCACCATGGGGCCCCACCACTCCAACCCCACCACCATGGGGCCCCACACATCCAACCCCACCACCATGGGGGCCCCACACAACCCCACAATCTATTTTTAATTTTCCATTTGTTTTGTCTTGTCTTCCATCACACCTGGTTTCAACTCCATCATTACATGTTGTGTATTTAACCCTCTGTTCCCCCCATGTCTTTGTCCAGAATTGTTTATTGTAAGTGCTTGTGCACGTTATGTCTGGTGTGCGACGGGTTTTGTACCCATTTATTGATCGTTCTGTTTCCGGGTGGTTTTTATTACTAAACTGCGCCGTTGTAAACACAGTTTTTTGCTCTCCTGCGCCTGGTCTATAACAGTTTGGGTCTAGAGTGTCTCCCCCTTTGAAGAGGGGGATGACCGCGGCAGGTTTCTAATCTATGGGGATCTCAGACGATACGAAAGAGAGGTTGAACAGGCTAGTAATATGGGTTGCAACAATTTCGGCGGATAATTTTAGAAAGAGAGGGTCCAGACTGTCTAGCACAGCTGATTTGTAGGGATCCAGATTTTGCAGCTCTTTCAGAACATCAGTTGTTTGGATTTGGGCAAGTTGCTGCAGAGCTGTTGGCCGGTGAAGGGGTAGACAGGTGGAAAGCATGTCCAGCTGTAGAAAAATGCTTATTAAAATAATCGATTATCGTAGATTTATCGGTGGTGACAGTGTTTCCTAGCCTCAGTGCAGTGGGCAGCTGGGACGAGATGCTCTTATTCTCCATGGACAGTGTCCCAGAACCTTTTGGAATTAGCGCTACAGGATGCAAATTTCTGTTTAAAAAAGCTAGCCTTAGCTTTCCTAACTGACTGTGTATATTGGTTCCTGACTTCCCTGATAAGTTGCATATCACGGGGGCTATTCGATGCTCATGTAGGACGCCACTGGATGTTTTGTGCTGGTCAAGGGCAGTCAAGTCGGGAACCATAGCCTATATCTGTTCTTAGTTCTACAGTTTTTGAATGGGGAATACTTATTTAAGATGGTGAGGAAAGCACTTTCAAAGAGCAACCAGGCATCCTCTACTGACGGGATGAGGTAAATTAGAAATTCCTGCTCGCTGAAGTGTTTTAGGGAGCAATTGACAGTGATGAGGGGTGGTCATTTGACTGCAGACCCATTATGGAAGCAGGCAATGAAGCAGTGATCGCTGAGAGGGCAAGAGGGCAAGTTGGTCAGGATGACATCTAAGAGGGTGCCCATAGTTACAGATATAGGGTTGTACCTGGTAGGTTCCTTGATAATTTGTGTGAGATTAGGTTGGAGTCAGGTATGTTTGGCAGCATGAGCTGATTCTAGATTTAATTTTGGATTGGAGATGCTTAATGTGAGTCGGGAAGGATAGTTTACAGTCTAACCAGACACCCAGGTATTTGTAGTTGTCCACATATTCTAGGTCAGAACCGTCCAGAGTAGTGATGCTAGTCGGGCGGGAGCGTGCGAGCAGCAATCGGTTGAAGAGCATGCATTTAGTTTTACTTGCATTTAAGAGCAGTTGGAGGCCACGGAAGGAGTGTTGTATGGCATTGAAGCTTGTTTGGAGGTTTGTTAACACAGTGTCCAAAGAAGGGCCAGAAGTATACAGATACAGGTGGATCAGGGAATCACCAGCAGCAAGAGCGACATCATTGATATATACAGAGAAAAGAGTCGGCCCGAGAATTGAACACTATGTGGCACCCCCATAGAGACTGCCAGAGGTCCGGACAAAAGGCCCTCCAATTTGACATACTGAACTCTGTCTGTGAAGTAGTTGGTGAACCAGGCGAGGCAGTCATTAGAGAAACCAAGACTATTGAGTCTGCCGATAAGAATGCGGTGATTGACAGAGTCGAAAGCTTTGGCAGGTCGATTAATACGGCTGCACAGTAATGTTTCTTATCGATGGCGGTTAAGATTTCGTTTAGGACCTTGAGCGTTGCTGAGGTGCACCCATGACCAGCTCTGAAACCAGATTGCATAGTGGAGAAGATACGGTGGGATTCAAAATGGTCGGTGATCTGTTTGTTAACTTGGCTCTCGAAGACCTTAGAAAGGCAGGGCAGGATGGATACAGGACCAGTGTCACGACTTCCCCCGAAGTCTTTTATCGATAGCGGTTATGATATTGTTTAGGATCTTGAGCGTGGCTGAGGTGCACCCATGACCAGCGCTGAACTTAGGTTGGAGTCAGTCAGTCAGTCTGTCAATCAGTCTGTTCTGTCTAGTCTGGTCAACCCAGAGGCTGTCTGTCTGTGTGTCTGGCAGTCAGTCAGTCTGGCTGTCTGTCTCGACAAGCCTGGTCAACCCAGAGAATTACGGAGTCTGTCTGTCTGTCTGTCTGTCTGTCAATCAGTCTGTTCTGTCTAGTCTGGTCAACCCAGAGGCTTACTGTGTCTGTCTGTCTGTCTGTCTGGCAGTCAGTCACTCTGTCAATCAGTCTGTTCTGTCTAGTCTGGTCAACCCAGAGACTTACTGTGTCTGTCTGGCAGTCAGTCAGTCTGTCTGTCTCGACAAGCCTGGTCAACCCAGAGACTTACCGGTTCTTTAATGGTTCTTGTTTCTCTACTGTTGGTGTGAGTGACATGACACCACTATAAAGATGTATGTGATTCAGTTCTAACTGGAGTTAACAGTCAACCCGTCCCAACGCTGAACTGGAGAGAATCAAACGCCTCCGTGTGTGTGTGTGTGTGTGTGTGTGTGTGTGTGTGTGTGTGTGTACGTGCGTGCATGCGTGTGTGTGTGTGTGCGTGCGTGTGTGCGTGTGTGTGTTGTGTGTGTGTGTGTGTGTGTGTGCGAGCGTGTGTGTGTGTGTGTGTGTGCGTGTGTTTGTGTGTGTGTGAGCGAAAACAAATATTCCGCTCCGGGCCTGTTCCCTCTCCCGACAAGACAGACATTTGTATCTCTCCGAGAAAGACAGACATTTGTCTCACTCCGAGACAGACAGACACCGGAGGAAGAGAGAGAGCGTCTGTCAAATGGCCCCCTATTTCCTTTATAGTCCCCTAGGGCTCTGGTCACTAAATAGAGAACAGGGTGCTGCTTGGGCTGCAGCCAGTCTGGGATCGGAGGCAGCAAGAGGAACACTGACAAAACACAACAGGAAATAACGAGGACAAGACCTGGGGAAAGTACAGCTAAGAACAGTGGTGTTGGTTACACTGCCACTGAGACGGTATCAACTGGCAAGTGCACTTTGTTTGAACACGTTGAACTGATAGTGTCTGTGAGAAACGGAAAGACAAAGAAAGAGAGAGAGAGAAAGGGAGAGACAGAGAGAGAGAGAGATAGTGAGGTGTACCTGTTGTGATATGCAGAGAGGATGCTGCTGGTATGGATAGGTAAGATAGGTAGGATACACTGTACCTGTTATAAACTAGAAGGTGTGGCACTGAGCCTTTCTGAAGATGGTAGACTATTTATTCCCTCAGGGGAAGTTGGTAGACTATTCCCTCAGGGGCAGTTGGTAGACTATTCCCTCAGGGGCAGTTGGTAGAGTATTCCCTCAGGGGCAGTTGGTAGAGTATTCCCTCAGGGGCAGTTGGTAGAGTATTCCCTCAGGGGCAGTTGGTAGACTATTCCCTCAGGGGCAGTTGGTAGAGTATTCCCTCAGGGGCAGTTGGTAGACTATTCCCTCAGGGGCAGTTGGTAGACTATTCCCTCAGGGGCAGTTGGTAGAGTATTCCCTCAGGGGCAGTTGGTAGAGTATTCCCTCAGGGGCAGTTGGTAGAGTATTCCCTCAGGGGCAGTTGGTAGACTATTCCCTCAGGGGCAGTTGGTCAGGGGCAGTTGGTAGTATTCCCTCAGGGGCAGTTGGTAGACTATTCCCTCAGGGGCAGTTGGTAGACTATTCCCTCAGGGGCAGTTGGTAGACTATTCCCTCAGGGGCAGTTGGTAGACTATTCCCTCAGGGGCAGTTGGTAGACTATACCCTCAGGGGCAGTTGGTAGACTATTCCCTCAGGGGCAGTTGGTAGACTATTCCCTCAGGGGCAGTTGGTAGACTATTCCCTCAGGGGCAGTTGGTAGACTATTCCCTCAGGGGCAGTTGGTAGACTATTCCCTCAGGGGCAGTTGGTAGACTATTCCCTCAGGGGCAGTTGGTAGACTATTCCCTCAGGGGAAGTTGGTAGACTATTCCCTCAGGGGAAGTTGATCATGTAGCTCATAAATATCAAGCACGTACAGTTGAAGTCGGAAGTTTACATACACTTAGGTTGGAGTCATTAAAACTTGTTTTTCAACCACTCCACAAATTTCTTGTTAACAAACTATAGTTTTGGCAAGTCGGTTAGGACATCTACTTTGTGCATGACACAAGTCATTTTTCCAACAATTGTTTACAGATTATTTCACTTATAATTCACTGTATCACATTTCCAGTGGGTCAGAAGTTTACATACACTAAATTGACTGTGCCATAAAAAAGCCAGACTACGGTTTGCAACTGCACATGCGGACAAAGATGGTACTTTTTGGAGAAATGTCCTCTGGTCTGATGAAACAAAAGTAGAACTGTTTGGACATAATGACCATCGTTATGTTTGGAGGAAAAAGGGGGAGGCTTGCAAGCCGAAGAGCACCATCCCAACCGTGAAGCACGGGGGTGGCAGCATCATGTTGTGGGGGTGCTTTGCTGCAGGAGGGTCTGGTGCACTTCACAAAATAAATGGCATCATGAGGACAGAAAATGATGTGGATATATTGATATGGATATCAGTCAGGAAGTTAAAGCTAGGTCGCAAATGGGTCTTCCAAATGGACAATGACCCCAAGTATACTTTCAAAGTTGTGGCAAAATGACTTAAAGACAACAAAGTCAAGGTATTGGAGTGGCCATCACAAATCCCTGACCTCAATCCCATAGAAAATTTGTGGGCAGAATTGAAAAAGTGTGTGCGAGCAAGGAGGCCTACAAACCTGACTCAGTTACACCATCTCTGTCAGGAGGAATGGGCCAAAATTCACCCAACTTATTGTGGGAAGCTTGTGGAAGGCTACCCGGAGAGTTTGATCCAAGTTAAACAATTTAAAGGCAATGCTGCCAAATACTAATTGCGTGTTTGTAAACTTCTGACCCACTGGGAATGTGAAATAAATAATTCTCTCTACATTTATTCTGACATATCGCATTCTTAAAATAAAGCAGTGATCCTAACTGATCTAAAACAGGGAAAATTTACTAGGATTAAATGTCAAGTGTATGTAAATTTCCGACTTCAACTGTATGCCTTGTCTATTTAAAAAATATTTTTTAAATTTAACCTTTATAAACTAGGCAAGTCAGTTAAGAACAAATTCTTATTTACAATGACAGCCTGCCCCGGAAGATGCTGGTCCAATTGTGCACTGCCCTATGGGAATCGCAATCACAGCCAGATGTGCTGCAGTCTGGATTTGAACCAGGGACTGCAGTGACAGCTCTTGCACTGTGATGCAGTGTCTTAAACCACTGCGCCACTCATGTCTGTTACTGGGTGGTTCTACTACTATCACATTGGTTCTGTTAACTCTAAAACAGCCAAAGTCCTGTAAACTCTAGAATCGTCATAGTCCTGCTAACACAAGATCCGCCATAGTCCTGCTAACTCTAGAACCGCCATAGTCCTGTTAATACTAGAACCGCCATAGTCCTGTTAATACTACAACCGCCATAGTCCTGCTAACTCTAGAACCGCCATAGTCCTGTTAACATTAGAACCGCCATAGTTCTGCTAACACTAGAACCCCAAAATCAAAAGTAACAGTCAGTATCTGGTGTGGTCACCAGCTGCATTAAGTACTGCAGTGCATCTCCTCCTCATGGACTGCACCAGATTTGCCAGTTATTGCTGTGAGATGTTACCCCACTCTTCCACCAAGACACCTGCAAGTTCCCGGACATTTCTGAGGTGAATGGCCCTAGCTCCACCCTCCGATCCAACAGGTCTTGGCAGAACACTGACATTCCTGTCTAGCAGGAAATCACGCACAGAACAAGCAGTATGGCTGGTGGTATTGTCATGCTGGAAGGTCATATCAGGATGAGACTGCAGGAAGGGTACCACATGAGGGAGGAGGATGTCTTCCCTGTAACGCACAGCGTTGAGATTTGCCTACAATGACAACAATCTCAGTGAGATGATGCTGTGACACACCACCCCAGACCATGACGGACCCTCCACCTCCAAATCGATCCCGCTCCAGAGTACAGGCCTCGGTGTAACGCTCATTCCTTCGACGATAAATGCAAATCTGACCATCACCCCTGGTGAGACAAAACTGTGACTCGTCAGTGAAGAGCACTTTTTGCCAGCCCTGTCTGGTCCAGCAACGGTGGGTTTGTGCCCATAGGCAACGTTGTTGCCGGTGATGTCTGGTGAGGACCTGCCTTACAACAGGCCTACAAGACCCCAGTCCAGCCTCTCTCAACCTATTGCGGACAGTCTGAACTCTGATGGAGGGATTGTGCGTTCCTGGTGTAACTCGGGCAGTTGTTGTTGCCATCCTGTAACTGTCCCACAGGTGTGATGTTCGGATATACAGATTCTGTGCAGGTGTTGTTACACGTGGTCTGCCACTGCAAGGACGATCAGCTGTCCATCCTGTCTCCCTGTAGCGCTGTCTTAGGCGTCTCACAGTACGGACATTGCAATTTATTGCCCTGGCCACATCTGTAGTCCTCATGCCTCCTTGCAGCATGCCTAAGGCACGTTCATGCAGATGAGCAGGGACCCTGGGCATCTTTCTTTTGGTGTTTTTCAGAGTCAGTAGAAAGGCCTCTTTAGTGTCCTATGTTTTCATAACTGTGACCTTAATTGCCTACCGTCTGTAAGCTGTTAAGTGTCTTAACGACTGTTCCCCCAGGTGCATGTTCATTCATTGTTTATGGTTCATTGAACAAGCATGGGAAACAGTGTTTAAACCCTTTACAATGAAGATCTGTGAAGTTATTTGTATTTCTACGAATTATCTTTGAAAGACAGGGTCCTGAAAAAGGGACGTTTTTTGTTGTTGTGGTTGAGTTTATTTATATTTTACAGCTCAGTTGTCAGCATTTTAAAATGTCTAACAGAAAAGTACTTAGAGGGTGTTTACCTGTTTTAAGGGGCCAAGCCTAAATGTGGCGATGGGCTTTGGTACCAGGGCACTAACACGTCTCCTCACTGAATGAATGTCATCAATGGATGAATGAAACCAGATAGAAATGGATCATCTGAATTATTTAGAACAATAGTGTAATGATGCTGAAGAATTGTGGGCATTGTGGGTAGTCTAATTATTTTCTGAAAGGCTTCAAATGGTATATAATTTCTCCTGGGAGAGTAAAATCAGACACCGAGTACAACATACAACATGTGTAGTTCACGATGACAAGCCCAAACAAACGGATGGAGGCACTGACAGAAACAAACTGATGGAGGCACTGACAGAAACAACTGATGGAGGCACTGACAGAAACAAACTGATGGAGGCACTGACAGAAACAAACTGATGGAGGCACTGACAGAAACATACTGATGGAGGCACTGACAGAAACAAACTGATGGAGGCACTGACAGAAACATACTGATGGAGGCACTGACAGAAACAAACTGATGGAGGCACTGACAGAAACATACTGATGGAGGCACTGACAGAAACAAACTGATGGAGGCACTGACAGAAACAAACAGATGGAGGCACTGACAGAAACAAACTGATGGAGGCACTGACAGAAACAAACGGATGGAGGCACTGACAGAAACAAACTGATGGAGGCACTGACAGAAACAAACTGATGGAGACACTGACAGAAACAAACTGATGGAGGCACTGACAGAAACATACTGATGGAGGCACTGACAGAAACAAACTGATGGAGGCACTGACAGAAACAAACTGATGGAGGCACTGACAGAAACAAACTGATGGAGGCACTGACAGAAACAAACTGATGGAGGCACTGACAGAAACAAACTGATGGAGGCACTGACAGAAACAAACCGATGGAGGCACTGACAGAAACAAACTGATGGAGGCACTGACAGAAACAAACTGATGGAGGCACTGACAGAAACAAACTGATGGAGGCACTGACAGAAACAAACTGATGGAGGCACTGACAACATTGAATTTAGCTGAGCTGGAGTCGGATATTGAGCTTGAAATCGACGTTGTGACGTTGCGGTTGAATAGTCTGCATCTGATTCTGAGCACGTCTCCAATCCACTATGGCGGAGCTGCAGTGGAACGGGTCGAGAGCTTAAAGACGCTAGTTTTAGTGACAGTTAGTTTTAGTGACAGTTAGTTTTAGTGACAGTTAGTTTTAGTGACAGTTAGTTTTAGTGAGAGTTAGTTTTAGTGAGAGTTAGTTTTAGTGACAGTTGGGTTTTAGTGAGAGTTAGTTTTAGTGAGAGTTAGTTTCAGTGACAGTTGGGTTTTAGTGAGAGTTAGTTTTAGTGAGAGTTAGTTTTAGTGACAGTTGGGTTTTAGTGACAGTTAGTTTTAGTGACAGTTAGCTTTAGTGACAGTTAGTTAAACTGTTAGATAAACTGCGCTACTTTTGGCCAGGCATTATAGCAGGAATGGGCAACTCATTTTCATAATTAGTGGGTATCGGCCTAATTCTACTCTGCATGCATTATTTGGTGTTCTACGTTGTACACGGAGGATATTTTAGCAGAATTCTGCAAGTTGAGTCTCAGTTTGGTGTTTGTCCCATTTTGTGAATTCTAAGTTGGTGTCCCATCGCATGTGACTGTGGGCCTCACAGCTTTTATTTAACACAATACGATCTACCTGCCTTCCAGCCTGCAATAAATAAATCACACGCCAACTGCATGGGATAGCAACTCCATGATAAAAGACTGGCGTCATAAAATGTCAATTGTGTGAAAATGTACAGTCAATTACTGAGCGACTCAGCGTCACACACATCCCACTGCCATCAAACACTAACAGTCTGTATAGAATATAGATATCAACTGGTCAGGTCGTATTGTCCTCATCAAACACTAACAGTCTGTATAGAATATAGATATCAACTGGTCAGGTCGTATTGTCCTCATCAAACACTAACAGTCTGTATAGAATATAGATATCAACTGGTCAGGTCGTATTGTCCTCATCAAACACTAACAGTCTGTATAGAATATAGATATCAACTGGTCAGGTCGTATTGTCCTCATCAAACACTAACAGTCTGTATAGAATATAGATATCAACTGGTCAGGTCGTATTGTCCTCATCAAACACTAACAGTCTGTATAGAATATAGATATCAACTGGTCAGGTCGTATTGTCCTCATCAAACACTAACAGTCTGTATAGAATATAGATATCAACTGGTCAGGTCGTATTGTCCTCATCAATTGTCCTCATCAAACACTAACAGTCTGTATAGAATATAGATATCAACTGGTCAGGTCGTATTGTCCTCATCAAACACTAACAGTCTGTATAGAATATAGATATCAACTGGTCAGGTCGTATTGTCCTCATCAAACACTAACAGTCTGTATAGAATATAGATATCAACTGGTCAGGTCGTATTGTCCTCATCAAACACTAACAGTCTGTATAGAATATAGATATCAACTGGTCAGGTCGTATTGTCCTCATCAAACACTAACAGTCTGTATAGAATATAGATATCAACTGGTCAGGTCGTATTGTCCTCATCAAACACTAACAGTCTGTATAGAATATAGATATCAACTGGTCAGGTCGTATTGTCCTCATCAAACACTAACAGTCTGCATAGAATATAGATATCAACTGGTCAGGTCGTATTGTCCTCATCAAATACTAACAGTCTGTATAGAATATAGATATCAACTGGTCAGGTCGTATTGTCCTCATCAAACACTAACAGTCTGTATAGAATATAGATATCAACTGGTCAGGTCGTATTGTCCTCATCAAACACTAACAGTCTGTATAGAATATAGATATCAACTGGTCAGGTCGTATTGTCCTCATCAAACACTAACAGTCTGTATAGAATATAGATATCAACTGGTCAGGTCGTATTGTCCTCATCAAACACTAACAGTCTGTATAGAATATAGATATCAACTGGTCAGGTCGTATTGTCCTCATCAAACACTAACAGTCTGTATAGAATATAGATATCAACTGGTCAGGTCGTATTGTCCTCATCAAACACTAACAGTCTGTATAGAATATAGATATCAACTGGTCAGGTCGTATTGTCCTCATCAAACACTAACAGTCTGTATAGAATATAGATATCAACTGGTCAGGTCGTATTGTCCTCATCAAACACTAACAGTCTGTATAGAATATAGATATCAACTGGTCAGGTCGTATTGTCCTCATCAAACACTAACAGTCTGTATAGAATATAGATATCAACTGGTCAGGTCGTCGATATTGTCCTCATCAAACACTAACAGTCTGTATAGAATATAGATATCAACTGGTCAGGTCGTATTGTCCTCATCAAACACTAACAGTCTGTATAGAATATAGATATCAACTGGTCAGGTCGTATTGTCCTCATCAAACACTAACAGTCTGTATAGAATATAGATATCAACTGGTCAGGTCGTATTGTCCTCATCAAACACTAACAGTCTGTATAGAATATAGATATCAACTGGTCAGGTCGTATTGTCCTCATCAAACACTAACAGTCTGTATAGAATATAGATATCAACTGGTCAGGTCGTCAGGTATTGTCCTCATATTGTCCTCATCAAACACTAACAGTCTGTATAGAATATAGATATCAACTGGTCAGGTCGTATTGTCCTCATCAAACACTAACAGTCTGTATAGAATATAGATATCAACTGGTCAGGTCGTATTGTCCTCATCAAACACTAACAGTCTGTATAGAATATAGATATCAACTGGTCAGGTCGTATTGTCCTCATCAAACACTAACAGTCTGTATAGAATATAGATATCAACTGGTCAGGTCGTATTGTCCTCATCAAACACTAACAGTCTGTATAGAATATAGATATCAACTGGTCAGGTCGTATTGTCCTCATCAAACACTAACAGTCTGTATAGAATATAGATATCAACTGGTCAGGTCGTATTGTCCTCATCAAACACTAACAGTCTGTATAGAATATAGATATCAACTGGTCAGGTCGTATTGTCCTCATCAAACACTAACAGTCTGTATAGAATATAGATATCAACTGGTCAGGTCGTATTGTCCTCATCAAACACTAACAGTCTGTATAGAATATAGATATCAACTGGTCAGGTCGTATTGTCCTCATCAAACACTAACAGTCTGTATAGAATATAGATATCAACTGGTCAGGTCGTATTGTCCTCATCAAACACTAACAGTCTGTATAGAATATAGATATCAACTGGTCAGGTCGTATTGTCCTCATCAAACACTAACAGTCTGTATAGAATATAGATATCAACTGGTCAGGTCGTATTGTCCTCATCAAACACTAACAGTCTGTATAGAATATAGATATCAATTATTGTCCTCATCAAACACTAACAGTCTGTATA
>NC_056438.1:77748276-77755776 GCF_018296145.1 Oncorhynchus tshawytscha | reverse complement strand
AGAGGGAGAGAAACAGAGAGAGCTAGAGAGAAAGAGAGAGAGAGAGGGGGAAAGAGAAACACAGAAAGAGAGAGAGAGAGAGAGAGAGAGAGAGAGAGAGAGAGAGAAAGAGAGACAGTAGGGTGGATCTAGTGGGATGTGCGAGCGATAATTAACTGTCCGTGTGTGTGGTGTCTCTGTGTGTGGTGTCTCTGTGTGTGGGTGTCTGTGTGTGGTGTCTCTGTGGGTAGGCCTCTAATACACACATCCACACAATCAATGTCTCTCCCTCTGTCTGTGTTATAACTGTAATCATATAGGAGGAGGATGGGAGACATTACAGAGACATCAGGGAGACATTACAGAGACATCAGGGAGACATTACAGAGACATCAGGGAGACATTACAGAGACATTACAGAGACATCAGGGAGACATTACAGAGACATCAGGGAGACATTACAGAGACATCAGGGAGACATTACAGAGACATCAGTGAGATATCAGGGAGACATTACAGAGACATCAGGAGACATTACAGAGACATCAGGAGACATTACAGAGACATCAGGGAGACATTACAGAGACATTACAGAGACATCAGGGAGACATTACAGAGACATTAGGGAGACATTACAGAGACATTACAGAGACATCAGGGAGATATCAGGGAGACATTACAGAGACATCAGGGAGACATTACAGAGACATCAGGGAGAATCAGGGAGACATTACAGAGACATTACAGAGACATCAGGGAGACATTACAGAGACATCAGGGAGATATCAGGGAGACATTACAGAGACATCAGGGAGACATCAGGTGAGATGTAGGTGAGATGTAGGTGAGATGTAGGATAAAGGTGAGATGTAGGACCATCATGAATATTAATAGAATTACATCAGAAACACAGGCTAATGTAACTGTCAACGTCACCGAATCTAAACTAGGTCCTGACATGGGCTCATCAACCACTGAGTCATATGATGCCTTGTTAAATAGCTACTGTATGTATCAGAGTATGTGAGCGAAGCTGGAGTCAGGAGCAGAGCGTTCCCAATTTGACTGGAACCCGGAGCGAGGTTCCCAAAGGCTGGAGTGTCGGCCTCTCTGTGAGTGGTGTCTCTGTGTGTGGTGTCTCTGTGTGTGGGTGTCTGTGTGTGTGGTGTCTGTGTGTGTGGTGTCTCTGTGTGTGGTGTCTCTGTGTGTGGTGTCTCTGTGTGTGGTGTCTCTGTGTATCATGAGCGTTCCCAATTTGACTGGAACACGGAGCGAGGTTCCCAAAGGCTGGAGTGTCGGCCTTCTCGCCCGCTCCAATAGCGCCCACTTCACTTGCTCAGGCGTTACCGACCCAGCATGCATCTTGTAGCCCCTTGCTTTAGCTACTGTCATGGAGTTCACGAAATATTTTTTATAAAGAAACTGATAAAACACACAGGTGTTAAATCAAGGTGACTTACAAAGATGAGGACCAAGAGCAAGAGAGGGAGTGTGGTGATGTAGTGTCCACAACTAAAGAGAGGGAGTGTGGTGATGTAGTGTCCACTACTAAAGAGAGGGAGTGTGGTGATGTAGTGTGGTGATGTAGTGTCCACAACTAAAGAAGAGAGGGAGTGTGGTGATGTAGTGTCCACAACTAATGAAGAGAGGGAGTGTGGTGATGTAGTGTCCACTACTAAAGAGAGGGAGTGTGGTGATGTAGTATCCACTACTAAAGAGAGGGAGTGTGGTGATGTAGTGTCCACAACTAAAGAAGAGAGGGAGTGTGGTGATGTAGTGTCCACTACTAAAGAGAGGGAGTGTGGTGATGTAGTGTCCACAACTAAAGAAGAGAGGGAGTGTGGTGATGTAGTGTCCACTACTAAAGAGAGGGAGTGTGGTGATGTAGTGTCCACTACTAAAGAGAGGGAGTGTGGTGATGTAGTGTCCACAACTAAAGAAGAGAGGGAGTGTGGTGATGTAGTATCCACTACTCTCTGTGAGTGGTGTCTCTGTGTGTGGTGTCTTGTGGGTGTCTGTGTGTGTGGTGTCTGTGTGTGTGGTGTCTGTGTGTGGTGTCTCTGTGTGTGGTGTCTCTGTGTGTGGTGTCTCTGTGTATCATGAGCGTTCCCAATTTGACTGGAACACGGAGCGAGGTTCCCAAAGGCTGGAGTGTCGGCCTTCTCGCCCGCTCCAATAGCGCCCACTTCACTTGCTCAGGGCGTTACCGACCCAGCATGCATCTTGTAGCCACTTGCTTCAGCTACTGTCATGAAGTTCACTAAATATTTTCATAAAGGAACTGATAAAACACACAGGTGGTAAATCAAGGTGACTTACAAAGATGAGGACCAAGAGCAAGAGAGGGAGTGTGGTGATGTAGTGTCCACAACTAAAGAGAGGGAGTGTGGTGATGTAGTGTCCACTACTAAAGAGAGGGAGTGTGGTGATGTAGTGTCCACTACTAAAGAGAGGGAGTGTGGTGATGTAGTGTCCACAACTAAAGAAGAGAGGGAGTGTGGTGATGTAGTGTCCACAACTAAAGAAGAGAGGGAGTGTGGTGATGTAGTGTCCACTACTAAAGAGAGGGAGTGTGGTGATGTAGTATCCACTACTAAAGAGAGGGAGTGTGGTGATGTAGTGTCCACAACTAAAGAAGAGAGGGAGTGTGGTGATGTAGTGTCCACTACTAAAGAGAGGGAGTGTGGTGATGTAGTGTCCACAACTAAAGAAGAGAGGGAGTGTGGTGATGTAGTGTCCACTACTAAAGAGAGGGAGTGTGGTGATGTAGTGTCCACTACTAAAGAGAGGGAGTGTGGTGATGTAGTGTCCACAACTAAAGAAGAGAGGGAGTGTGGTGATGTAGTATCCACTACTAAAGAGAGGGAGTGTGGTGATGTAGTGTCCACAACTAAAGAAGAGAGGGAGTGTGGTGATGTAGTGTCCACTACTAAAGAGAAGGAGTGTGGTGATGTAGTGTCCACAACTAAAGAAGAGAGGTAGTGTGGTGATGTAGTGTCCACTACTAAAGAGAGGGAGTGTGGTGATGTAGTGTCCACTACTAAAGAGAGGGAGTGTGGTGATGTAGTGTCCACAACTAAAGAAGAGAGGGAGTGTGGTGATGTAGTGGTGATGTAGTGTCCACAACTAAAGAAGAGAGGGAGTGTGGTGATGTAGTGTCCACTACTAAAGAAGAGAGGGAGTGTGGTGATGTAGTGTCCACAACTAAAGAAGAGAGGGAGTGTGGTGATGTAGTGTCCACAACTAAAGAAGAGAGGGAGTGTGGTGATGTAGTGTCCACTACTAAAGAAGAGAGGGAGTGTGGTGATGTAGTGTCCACAACTAAAGAAGAGAGGGAGTGTGGTGATGTAGTGTCCACAACTAAAGAAGAGAGGGAGTGTGGTGATGTAGTGTCCACAACTAAAGAAGAGAGGGAGTGTGGTGATGTAGTGTCCACTACTAAAGAGAGGGAGTGTGGTGATGTAGTGTCCACAACTAAAGAAGAGAGGGAGTGTGGTGATGTAGTGTCCACAACTAAATAATCATTATGGAATCTGAAGAGACAACGTGTCCCGAAATCATGATGGTGTACTTTTACTACGTGCACATGCTGGAAGAGAGGAACGGGGTGGGTAGATAACTAAGTGTAGCAAAGTTTTTATAAACTAAAAAATCAGATATCTTAGAAGTTTTGTTCATGTTTGTTCTATTATCTATACAATACAACTTGAATGGTTTTGGCCCAATTGACCTGGTATATTATTATTATTATATAATATTATTATTATATCTTATTATTATTATATTATTATATAATATTATTATTATATAATATAATATAATATGATTATATTATTATATTATGTTATTATATTATTATTATATTATATTATTATAATATTATGTTATTATATTATTATATTATGTTGTTACATTATTATTATATTATATTATTGTATTATTATTATATTATTATTATATTATTATTATATTATTATTATATTATTATTATATTATTAGTATTATATTATTATTATATTATTATTATATTATTATTATTATATTATTATATTAATATATTATTATTATTATATTATTATTATATTATTATATTATTATTATTATATTATTATTATATTATTATTATTATATTAATATATTATTATAATTATATAATTATATTATAATTATTATATTATTATTATATTAATATATTATTATTATTATTATTATATTATTATTATATTATTATTATTATATTATTATAATATTATTATAATATTATTATATTATGATTATATTATTATATTATTATTATTATATTATTATTATAATATTATTATTATTATTATTATATTATATTAGACCAAATCAAAATCAAATCAAATCAAATCAAAGAACGTTACAGTCTCTGATGTCCCTCTGGAATGCTACCCTTGACCTGGTATATTCCCACGTTCAAGGAGCTTTCCGTTTTGATTGGGTTATTTTGCCTTGATTGGGTTATAGACCTACCTATAGAAAATTTAATTTAAAAAATAATTCTGCATCTCTGCCCAGCCTGGCAGGAGTGGCCAAAAAGGGTGTTTAGCATCCCCAGTGGCTCTGTAAGTGAGGACAGGATATACTCCACTGCTGGGCTTCCTCGTCAGGCACCATCGCATGAGTCTTGAAAACATAGACCCGAGCCAAACTACTGTTTCTAATAATGAATTCGAACAAACCTAGTAAGGAATTGTTTGTTTAATTTGTATTTAATTCTAAGTAGGACACAGCTTATAACGTGAAATCTACAGACTATAATGATTGAATATAATGACATGTTTCAATACAGAGAGCTTTTTGTTTCAACCAGCCTATTGTATCACACTCACAACTGCTTCACAAATGTATTTATTTGTTTCTTTGCTATAGCCTTGAAAGAATACAGCCTGAATAACTCAATTCATTCTTAGTCTCCCTGTCTGGTTCCTGACCTATTTACAGTGTTTCTATGCTGTTCAATATGACATGTAGACTATGTGAAATGATGAGCGCTTCTCACATTAACATTTTCATGTTTATTATAATACCTTTCATTCAAATCATATGGTTTGGTTTCAATACTGAGTAATGATAAAACACCTGATAAAACACCTGATAAACACCTGAGTAATGATAAAACACCTGATAAAACACCTGGTAAAACACATGAGTAATGATAAAACACCTGATAAAACACCTGATAAAACACCTGAGTAATGATAAAACACCTGATAAAACACCTGATAAAACACCTGAGTAATGATAAAACACCTGATAAAACACCTGATAAAACACCTGATAAACACCTGAGTAATGATAAAACACCTGATAAAACACCTGGTAAAACACCTGGTAAAACACATGAGTAATGATAAAACACCTGATAAAACACCTGATAAAACACCTGAGTAATGATAAAACACCTGATAAAACACCTGAGTAATGATAAAACACCTGATAAAACACCTGATAAAACACCTGAGTAATGATAAAACACCTGATAAAACACCTGATAAAACACCTGATAAAACACCTGAGTAATGATAAAACACCTGATAAAACACCTGATAAAACACCTGAGTAATGATAAAACACCTGATAAAACACCTGATAAAACACCTGAGTAATGATAAAACACCTGATAAAACACCTGAGTAATGATAAAACACCTGATAAAACACCTGATAAACACGTGAGTAATGATAAAACACCTGATAAAACACCTGATAAAACACCTGATAAAACACCTGATAAAACCCCTGAAAAAACACCTGAGTAATGATAAAACACCTGATAAAACACCTGAGTAATAAAACACCTGATAAAACACCTGAGTAACGAGCCCGTCCTCCCCGGCTCGTGGTAATGGCAGGTCCTCCTCCCTCCACTGGTCTAACTGTGACTGCTGGGTCAGGGTAAATGTGGAAGACATTTCGGTTGAATGCATTCAGTATTTCCTTCCCTCCCTCTCTCTCTCCTCTGTTATCTACCTCTCTCTCTCCTCTGTTATCTACCTCTCTCTCCTCTGTTATCTACCTCTCTCTCCTCTGTTATCTACCTCTCTCTCTCTCTCCTCTGTTATCTACCTCTCTCTCCTCTGTTATCTACTTCTCTCTCCTCTGTTCTCTACCTCTCTCTCTCTCTCCTCTGTTTTCTACCTCTCCCTCTCTCTCCTCTGTTTTCTACCTCTCTCCTCTGTTTTCTACCTCTCCCTCTCTCTCCTCTGTTATCTACCTCTCCCTCCCTCTCCTCTGTTTTCTACCTCTCCCTCTCTCTCCTCTGTTTTCTACCTCTCCCTCTCTCTCCTCTGTTTTCTACCTCTCTCTCTCTCTCCTCTGTTATCTACCTCTCTCTCTCTCTCCTCTGTTATCTACCTCTCCCTCTCTCTCCTCTGTTTTCTACCTCTCTCTCTCTCTCCTCTGTTATCTACCTCTCCCTCCCCTCTCTCTCCTCTGTTCTCTACCTCTACCTCTCTCTCCTCTGTTATCTACCTCTCTCTCTCTCTCCTCTGTTATCTACCTCTACCTCTCTCTCCTCTGTTATCTACCTCTCTCTCTCCTCTGTTATCTACCTCTCTCTCCTCTGTTCTCTACCTCTCCCTCTCTCTCCTCTGTTATCTACCTCTCTCTCTCTCTCCTCTGTTATCTACCTCTCCCTCTCTCCCCTCTGTTTTCTACCTCTTTCTCCTCTGTTATCTACCTCTGTTATCTACCTCTCTCCCCTCTGTTTTCTACCTCTCGCTCCTCTGTTATCTACCTCTCCCTCCTCTGTTATCTACCTCTCTCTCCTCTGTTATCTACCTCTCTCTCCTCTGTTATCTACCTCTTTCTCCTCTGTTATCTACCTCTCTCTCTCTCTCTCCTCTGTTATCTACCTCTCTCTCCTCTGTTATCTACCTCTCCCTCTCTCTCCTGTTTTCTACCTCTCTCTCCTCTGTTCTCTACCTCTCTCTCCTCTGTTCTCTACCTCTCCCTCTCTCTCCTCTGTTATCTACCTCTCTCTCCTCTGTTATCTACCTCTTTCTCCTCTGTTATCTACCTCTCTCTCTCTCTCTCCTCTGTTATCTACCTCTCTCTCCTCTGTTATCTACCTCTCCCTCTCTCTCCTGTTTTCTACCTCTCTCTCCTCTGTTCTCTACCTCTCTCTCCTCTGTTCTCTACCTCTCCCTCTCTCTCCTCTGTTATCTACCTCTCCCCCTCTGTTCTCTACCTCTCTCTCCTCTGTTATCTACCTCTCCCTCTCTCTCCTCTGTTTTCTACCTCTCTCTCCTCTGTTATCTACGTCTCTCTCCTCTGTTATCTACCTCTCTCTCCTCTGTTCTCTACCTCTCTCTCTCTCCTCTGTTCTCTACTCTCTCTCTCTCTCTCCTCTGTTATCTACCTCTCTCTCTCTCTCCTCTGTTATCTACCTCTCCCTCTCTCTCCTCTGTTTTCTACCTCTCTCTCCTCTGTTATCTACGTCTCTCTCCTCTGTTTTCTACCTCTCTTTCCTCTGTTATCTACCTCTCTCTCCTCTGTT
>NC_056438.1:77735776-77743276 GCF_018296145.1 Oncorhynchus tshawytscha | reverse complement strand
CTTGTCTCGTGTCTCGTGTCTAGTATCTCTTGTCTCGTGTCTAGTATCTCTTGTCTCGTATCTCGTGTCTAGTATCTCTTGTCTCGTGTCTCATGTCTCTTGTCTCGTATCTCTTGTCTCGTGTCTAGTATCTCTTGTCTCGTGTCTAGTATCTCTTGTCTCGTGTCTAGTATCTCTTGTCTCGTGTCTAGTATCTCTTGTCTCGTGTCTCGTGTCTAGTATCTCTTGTCTCGTGTCTAGTATCTCTTGTCTCGTATCTCGTGTCTAGTATCTCTTGTCTCGTGTCTCATGTCTCGTATCTCTTGTCTCGTGTCTCGTATCTCTTGTCTCGTGTCTCATGTCTCGTATCTCTTGTCTCGTGTCTAGTATCTCTTGTCTCGTGTCTCATGTCTCGTATCTCTTGTCTCGTGTCTAGTATCTCTTGTCTCGTGTCTAGTATCTCTTGTCTCGTGTCTAGTATCTCTTGTCTCGTGTCTAGTATCTCTTGTCTCGTGTCTAGTATCTCTTGTCTCGTGTCTAGTATCTCTTGTCTCGTGTCTCGTGTCTAGTATCTCTTGTCTCGTGTCTCATGTCTCGTATCTCTTGTCTCGTGTCTCGTATCTCGTGTCTCATGTCTCGTATCTCTTGTCTCGTGTCTAGTATCTCTTGTCTCGTGTCTAGTATCTCGTGTCTCGTGTCTAGTATCTCTTGTCTCGTGTCTAGTATCTCTTGTCTCGTGTCTAGTATCTCTTGTCTCGTGTCTCGTGTCTCGTATCTCTTGTCTCGTGTCTAGTATCTCTTGTCTCGTGTCTCATGTCTCGTATCTCTTGTCTCGTGTCTCATGTCTCGTATCTCTTGTCTTGTGTCTAGTATCTCTTGTCTAGTATCTCGTGTCTCGTGTCTCGTGTCTAGTATCTCGTGTCTCGTGTCTAGTATCTCTTGTCTCGTGTCTCGTGTCTAGTATCTCTTGTCTCGTGTCTCGTGTCTAGTATCTCGTGTCTCGTGTCTAGTATCTCTTGTCTCGTGTCTAGTATCTCTTGTCTCGTGTCTAGTATAGTATCTCTTGTCTCGTGTCTCGTATCTCTTGTCTCGTGTCTAGTATCTCGTTTCTCGTGTCTAGTATCTCTTGTCTCGTATCTAGTATCTCTTGTCTCGTATCTAGTATCTCTTGTCTCGTATCTAGTATCTCTTGTCTCGTGTCTAGTATCTCGTGTCTAGTATCTCTTGTCTCGTGTCTAGTATCTCTTGTCTCGTGTCTAGTATCTCGTTTCTCGTGTCTAGTATCTCTTGTCTCGTGTCTAGTATCTCTTGTCTCGTGTCTCATATCTCTTGTCTCGTATCTCTTGTCTCGTGTCTCGTATCTCTTGTCTCGTGTCTAGTATCTCTGGTCTCGTGTCTAGTATCTCTTGTCTCTTGTCTAGTATCTCATGTCTCGTGTCTAGTATCTCTTGTCTCGTGTCTAGTATCTCTTGTCTCGTGTCTGGTATCTCTTGTCTCGTGTCTAGTATCTCTTGTCTCGTATCTCTTGTCTCGTGTCTCGTATCTCGTCTCGTATCTCTTGTCTCGTATCTCGTCTCTTGTCTCGTATCTCTTGTCTCGTGTCTCGTATCTCTTGTCTCGTATCTCTTGTCTCATATCTCTTGTCTCGTATCTCTTGTCTCGTGTCTAGTATCTCTTGTCTCGTGTCTCATATCTCTTGTCTCGTATCTCTTGTCTCGTGTCTCGTATCTCTTGTCTCGTGTCTAGTATCTCTGGTCTCGTGTCTAGTATCTCTTGTCTCTTGTCTAGTATCTCATGTCTCGTATATCTTGTCTCGTGTCTAGTATCTCTTGTCTCGTGTCTAGTATCTCATGTCTAGTATCTCTTGTCTCGTGTCTAGTGTCTCGTGTCTAGTATCTCTTGTCTCGTGTCTCATATCTCTTGTCTCGTATCTCTTGTCTCGTGTCTCGTATCTCTTGTCTCGTGTCTAGTATCTCTGGTCTCGTGTCTAGTATCTCTTGTCTCGTGTCTAGTATCTCGTGTCTAGTATCTCTTGTCTCGTGTCTGGTATCTCTTGTCTCGTGTCTAGTATCTCTTGTCTCGTATCTCTTGTCTCGTGTCTCGTATCTCGTCTCGTATGCTGAGACTGCCATGACATAGATTACCTAGGTGACATCATCATGCTGAGACTGCCATGACATAGGTTACCTAGGTGACATCATCATGCTGAGACTGCCATGACATAGATTACCTAGGTGACATCATCATGCTGAGACTGCCATGACATAGATTACCCAGAGAAGATTACCTAGGTGACATCATCATGCTGAGACTGCCATGACATAGGTTACCTAGGTGACATCATCATGCTGAGACTGCCATGACATAGATTACCTAGGTGACATCATCATGCTGAGACTGCCATGACATAGGTTACCTAGGTGACATCATCATGCTGAGACTGCCATGACATAGATTACCTAGGTGACATCATCATGCTGAGACTGCCATGACATAGATTACCTAGGTGACATCATCATGCTGAGACTGCCATGACATAGATTACCTAGGTGACATCGTCATGCTGAGACTGCCATGACATAGATTACCTAGGTGACATCATCATGCTGAGACTGCCATGACATAGATTACCTAGGTGACATCATCATGCTGAGACTGCCATGACATAGATTACCTAGGTGACATCATCATGCTGAGACTGCCATGACATAGATTACCTAGGTGACATCATCATGCTGAGACTGCCATGACATAGATTACCTAGGTGACATCATCATGCTGAGACTGCCGTGACATAGATTACCTAGGTGACATCATCATGCTGAGACTGCCATGACATAGATTACCTAGGTGACATCATCATGCTGAGACTGCCATGACATAGATTACCTAGGTGACATCATCATGCTGAGACTGCCATGACATAGATTACCTAGGTGACATCATCATGCTGAGACTGCCATGACATAGATTACCTAGAGAAGATGACCTAGGTGACATCATCATGCTGAGACTGCCATGACATAGATTACCTAGGTGACATCATCATGCTGAGACTGCCATGACATAGATTACCTAGAGAAGATGACCTAGGTGACATCATCATGATGAGACTGCCATGACATAGATTACCTAGGTGACATCATCATGCTGAGACTGCCATGACATAGATTACCTAGGTGACATCATCATGCTGAGACTGCCATGACATAGATTACCTAGGTGACATCATCATGCTGAGACTGCCATGAAATAGATTACCTAGGTGACATCATCATGCTGAGACTGCCATGACATAGATTACCTAGGTGACATCATCATGCTGAGACTGCCATGACATAGATTACCTAGGTGACATCAGTAATATTAGTAGTAGCCTCCTCAGTCAGCTGCTGTGCTCAGCCGACCCGATGATGCGATCCCGGAGAAACATGCTGATCTACAGACTGATTTCTGACAACAGTCAGCTTCTCTTAATTGTGGCGCCGCAGGTCTACAACTTCAGGGACATTTAAAACAGGCTAAGCAAGCTGTTTTTTCTGATCAGTGAAGGAAAAGACATCTCGGTACAACAGTCACAGGAGCCTCACAGCTGATCAAGTCACTGCCTGGCGACCAGAACGTTTGTAATAACTAGTTAGTTATTCTATTCCAGTTGTTAGAGTGCAGAGGCGGCAGGCAGCCTAGTGGTTAGAGTGTAGAGGTGACAGGGTAGCCTAGTGGTTAGAGTGTAGAGGCGGCAGGTAGCCTAGTGGTTAGAGTGTAGAGGCGGCAGGTAGCCTATTGGTTAGAGTGTAGAGGCGGCAGGTAGCCTAGTGGTTAGAGTGTAGAGATGACAGGGTAGCCTAGTGGTTAGAGTGTAGAGGTGACAGGGTAGCCTAGTGGTTAGAGTGTAGAGGTGACAGGGTAGCCTAGTGGTTAGAGTGTAGAGGTGACAGGGTAGCCTAGTGGTTAGAGTGTAGAGATGACAGGGTAGCCTAGTGGTTAGAGTGTAGAGGCGGCAGGTAGCCTAGTGGTTAGAGTGTAGAGGCGGCAGGTAGCCTAGTGGTTAGAGTGTAGAGGTGACAGGGTAGCCTAGTGGTTAGAGTGTAGAGGTGACAGGGTAGCCTAGTGGTTAGAGTGTAGAGGTGACAGGGTAGCCTAGTGGTTAGAGTGTAGAGGCAGCAGGTAGCCTAGTGGTTAGAGTGTAGAGGTGACAGGGTAGCCTAGTGGTTAGAGTGTAGAGGTGACAGGGTAGCCTAGTGGTTAGAGTGTAGAGGTGACAGGGTAGCCTAGTGGTTAGAGTGTAGAGGCAGCAGGTAGCCTAGTGGTTAGAGTGTAGAGGTGACAGGGTAGCCTAGTGGTTAGAGTGTAGGGGCGGCAGAGTAGCCTAGTGGTTAGAGTGTAGAGGTGACAGGGTAGCCTAGTGGTTAGAGTGTAGAGGCGGCAGGGTAGCCTAGTGGTTAGAGTGTAGAGGCGGCAGGTAGCCTAGTGGTTAGTGTAGAGGCGGCAGGGTAGCCTAGTGGTTAGAGTGTAGAGGCGGCAGGGTAGCCTAGTGGTTAGAGTGTAGAGGCGGCAGGTGGCCTAGTGGTTAGAAGTGTAGAGGCGGCAGGGTAGCATAGTGGTTAGAGTGTAGGGGCGGCAGTGTAGCCTAGTGGTTAGAGTGTAGAGGTGTTAGAGTGTGGAGGCGGCAGGTAGCCTAGTGGTTAGAGTGTAGAGGCGGCAGGGTAGCCTAGTGGTTAGAGTGTAGAGGCGGCAGGTAGCCTAGTGGTTAGTGTAGAGGCGGCAGGGTAGCCTAGTGGTTAGAGTGTAGAGGTGACAGGGTAGCCTAGTGGTTAGAGTGTAGAGGCGGCAGGTAGCCTAGTGGTTAGAGTGTAGAGGTGACAGGGTAGCCTAGTGGTTAGAGTGTAGAGGCGGCAGGGTAGCCTCGTGGTTAGAGTGTGGAGACGGCAGGTAGCCTAGTGGTTAGAGTGTAGAGGTGACATGGTAGCCTAGTGGTTAGAGTGTAGAGGCGGCAGGGTAGCCTAGTGGTTAGAGTGTAGAGGCGGCAGGTAGCCTAGTGGTTAGAGTGTAGAGGCGGCAGGTAGCCTAGTGGTTAGTGTAGAGGCGGCAGGGTAGCCTAGTGGTTAGAGTGTAGAGGCGGCAGGTAGCCTAGTGGTTAGAGTGTAGAGGCGGCAGGTAGCCTAGTGGTTAGAGTGTAGAGGCAGCAGGGTAGCCTAGTGGTTAGAGTGTAGAGGCGGCAGGTAGCCTAGTGGTTAGAGTGTAGAGGCGGCAGGGTAGCCTAGTGGTTAGAGTGTAGAGGCGGCAGGTAGCCTCGTGGTTAGAGTGTGGAGACGGCAGGTAGCCTAGTGGTTAGAGTGTAGAGGTGACATGGTAGCCTAGTGGTTAGAGTGTAGAGGCGGCAGGGTAGCCTAGTGGTTAGAGTGTAGAGGAGACAGGGTAGCCAAGTGGTTAGAGTGTAGAGGCGGCAGGTAGCCTAGTGGTTAGAGTGTAGAGGCGGCAGGGTAGCCTCGTGGTTAGAGTGTAGGGAAGGCAGGGTAGCCTAGTGGTTAGAGTGTAGGGAAGGCAGGGTAGCCTAGTGGTTAGAGTGTAGAGGCGGCAGGGTAGCCTAGTGGTTAGAGTGTAGAGGCGGCAGGTAGCCTAGTGGTTAGAAGTGTAGAGGCGGCAGGGTAGCCTAGTGGTTAGTGTAGGGGCGGCAGTGTAGCCTAGTGGTTAGAGTGTAGAGGCGGCAGGGTAGCCTAGTGGTTAGAGTGTAGAGGCGGCAGGGTAGCCTCGTGGTTAGAGTGTAGGGAAGGCAGGGTAGCCTAGTGGTTAGAGTGTAGGGAAGGCAGGGTAGCCTAGTGGTTAGAGTGTAGAGGCGGCAGGGTAGCCTAGTGGTTAGAGTGTAGAGGCGGCAGGGTAGCCTAGTGGTTAGAGTGTAGAGGCGGCAGGGTAGCCTAGTGGTTAGAGTGTAGAGGCGGCAGGGTAGCCTAGTGGTTAGAGCATTGGACTAGTAACCGGAAGGTTGCAAGTTCCAACCCCCGAGCTGACAAGGTACAAATCTGTCGTTCTGCCCCTGAACAGGCAGTTAACCCACTGTTCCTAGACCAGTTAACCCACTGTTCCTAGGCCAGTTAACCCACTGTTCCTAGACCAGTTAACCCACTGTTCCTAGGCCAGTTAACCCACTGTTCCTAGGCCAGTTAACCCACTGTTCCTAGGCCAGTTAACCCACTGTTCCTAGGCCAGTTAACCCACTGTTCCTAGGCCAGTTAACCCCACTGTTCCTAGACCAGTTAACCCACTGTTCCTAGGCCAGTTAACCCCACTGTTCCTAGGCCAACATTGAACATCCATCAACATGCATTCAACATTCCTTCAACATTCCCCCAACAATCCTTCAACATTCCCTCAACATTCAATAATTTGTTCTTAACTGACTTGCCTGGTTAAATAAAGGTCAAATAATATTTACATTTTCTGAATTGGCAGATGCTCAATATTCAAATTTGAATATGAGTTCCAGCGACCTACAAGACAGATCGGGTTCAGGTTAGGAGCGTCGCGGAGGACGTACGCCCTCTGACGTGAGACAGGAAGTAACGAGAGGAACAACGTTTGATGTGTGACCATCAGATAACATTCCAGACACCCCGGTCAACACACAACGTTGCCTCAAAAGTTGTGTCCTAAAACATCCTTCAACTGTCCTTCAACAATCATGCAACATTCCCCCAACAACCCATCAACATTCCTTCAACATTCCTTCAGCATTCTCTCAACATTCCTTCAACATTCCCCCCCAACAATCCGTCAACATGCATTCAACATTCCTTCAACATTCCCCCAACAATCCTTCAACATTCCCTCAACATTCCTTCAACAATCCTCCAGAAAGGACCGAACGTTGTGAAGGAGACGTCCTTCTGAACCAATCATAGTGCTACATCCTGGATCAACACTACCTGTCCGTGTCCCAAACTGCACCCTATCCCCCTATGTAGTGCACTACTCTTGACCAGAGCCTACATAGAGAATAGGGTGCCATTTGGGAGGAAGCCTATGACACACCCAGTATTATCAAACAGGAAGGAGTAGGAGGCAGGCCACTCTGATGCCTCATGTGCTTTTTCTATCAAAGTTTTCCCTTTGCTTCCTCCAGAACCCCAGAAGGCTGGGATCTCTACCAGTTACATGACAATATGAAAGGTGACTAAGTGTTAGTGAATTAAAGGTTTTAGCTCAGCAGAGAAAGAGGCATATTAATTAATCACTAATTATGATGATTTAATAGTCAGGGAATTAATTTCTTATTCTGTCAATCCAATCCCAGTCTGTGGGACATTCATCTGGTAATAGAGGGTAGAGAGAGAGTCAGTCCTTTCAGAGAGTTATTAGAGAAAATGATGGTTCTTTCTCTCTCTCTCTCTCTCTCTCTCTCTCTGCTTGTGGGTTTTCACTGCTCAGTTAAATTGAACTTGACAGATCACTAGGCTACAAACAACTAAATACAGACTTACAGAACAAACTGTGTGGGTGTGTATCTAGCATATCAGAGAGAGA
>NC_056438.1:77685776-77720776 GCF_018296145.1 Oncorhynchus tshawytscha | reverse complement strand
TATTCAGGCAGACAGTATGTGTTATTCAGGCAGACAGTATGTGTTATACAGGCAGACAGTATGTGTTATTCAGGCAGACAGTATGTGTTATTCAGGCAGACATACAGGCAGACAGTATGTGTTATTCAGGCAGACATACAGGCAGACAGTATGTGTTATACAGGCAGACAGTATGTGTTATTCAGGCAGACAGTATGTGTTATTCAGGCAGACAGTATGTGTTATTCAGGCAGACATACAGGCAGACAGTATGTGTTATTCAGGCAGACATACAGGCAGACAGTATGTGTTAAATAGGCAGACAGTATGTGTTATACAGGCAGACAGTATGTGTTATACAGGCAGACAGTATGTGTTATTCAGGCAGACATACAGGCAGACATACAGGCAGACAGTATGTGTTAAATAGGCAGACAGTATGTGTTATACAGGCAGACAGTATGTGTTATACAGGCAGACAGTATGTGTTATTCAGGCAGACAGTATGTGTTATTCAGGCAGACAGTATGTGTTATTCAGGCAGACATACAGGCAGACAGTATGTGTTATTCAGGCAGACATACAGGCAGACAGTATGTGCTATTCAGGCAGACATACAGGCAGACAGTATGTGCTATTCAGGCAGACATACAGGCAGACACTATGTGTTATTACAACCACACAGACACAATATATTCAGTTTGTGTAAGTTATTTTACAGCTAGCTAGCCAGGGCCAGTTCTTTGGGTGGGCCTAGGGGCGGCCTGGCCTGTGCTACCGTACCTCCTTGCCTGTCCAAATAAAATATGTAAATATTGATCATTTATTTGACCGAGACACACGCCGACAGAAAGACGCGCCAATCTCAAATAAAGCATCTGAGCGAACAAAACAGCGCCCCCTCTGTCTCAGTATGGATAGCCCATGTATCTGATGCTGTCTGGCCATAAATAGTATGGCATGTCATACTCTTTTTTGGCCACACAGCATCAGATACATGGGCTACATATAGTAAGACAGAGGGGGCGCTGTTTCTTTCGCTCGGATGCTTTCTCTGGTGAGATAGTAGCTTCAGCCACTTGTGAATTGAAGGAAAGGTGGGTGCACAGGACATATTTGGACAAACGTGCCAAGTTAACCTACTTTTTTTTTTTTTACACAAAAAAAAACAAGTGATTTGTTCGACAATCCAATGAAAAAAATCATGACTGGTTGACATGTCTTTATAAAAACCCATATTAAAAATGCTAAAGCACATGATTTTGTTTGTTTTACTACTCTGCCAGTTTAAAGTCATCCCCCCCGCCCCCAACCGTCCTTTTATGCAAATTATACATCATTACGTAATCAACAATTACAAGCATTTCGCTACACCCGCAATAACATCTGCTAAATATGTGTATGTGACCAATAAACATTTTATTTGATTTGTGAATGAAGAACAGAGAGGCACATTCTTTTGTATTGGTATATTCTACTTGTAATCTCTACATGGTATGTACTCTCTATCAGACCACTAAATCCAAGCAGTCTTATCAGTCTACTCTGACCTACTTGAGAGAACACAGTGTAATTTACAATGACAAGAGGACCAAGACGAATGGATGCACACGCTGTGTTAGCGCTGCTACACGATATGAAGGAAAACCACTCAGATGGAAGAAATGAATCATGACGTCTCTGATGATTCTTCTTCTGATTCTGAGCCTCATCCTGAACCTTCACCTCTGAGGCCTGAGGGTAAAAAATAAATAACGGTGTGGACTGAGCAGTTGCCCGCGCCAACCACCAAATAAAACGGTGAGACTGGAGAGAGGAAGGGACGGCACCGTCTGGATAGACAATACTACGGGACGATATTCAGCACGAAATGACATCACAGAGAGCAGGCCCTACATCTCAAGTGTCACGCCTTGGTCTTAGTATTTTGTGTTTTCTTTAATTATTTGTTCAGGCCAGGGTGTGACATGGGTTTATTGTGTTGTCGTATTGGGGTTTTTGTAGGCATTGGGATTGTGGCTGATTAGGGGTGTGTCTAGCATAGGCTTGGCTGCCTGAGGCGGTTCTCAATCAGAGTCAGGTGATTCTCGTTGTCTCTGATTGGGAACCATATTTAGGTAGCCTGGGTTTCACTGTGTGTTTGTGGGTGATTGTTCCTGTCTCTGTGTAGTGTTCACCAGATAGGCTGTAATTAGGTTTTCTCGTTTCGTTTGTTGTTTTTTTGTATTTATTTAGTTATTTCATGTATCGCTATTTTTTCATTAAAGAACATGAGTAACCACCACGCTGCATTTTGGTCCGACTCTCCTTCAACAGACGAACGCCGTTACATCAAGCAAAAAAAACTACATTACAAGCTGACAATAATGTACAATTTTTTACTGCTGTCATAGCAACACTTATATTCATTCATTCAAATCAAATTTTATTTGTCACATACACGTGTTTAGTAGATGTTATTGCGGGTGTAACGAAATGCTTGTGTTTCTAGCTCCAACAGAGCAGTAATATCTAACAAGTAATATCTAACAATACACACACAGGCCACTTCTCTCCATTTTCTCCATCTAAAGTGGAGGAATGGAATTAAGAATATATAAATATGTGGACGAGCAATGTCAGAGGGGGATAAAGTATATACATATGAGATGAGTAATATGTAAACATTAAAACACGTAAACATTCTAATGCCATTATTGCTTTTGTGGCAAAGAAACCATACTAAAGGACACTCCTCCAGGCTGTGATTATCATTACTATCATTTGTTTTTCAACAGAATAATGACCCAACACACCTCCAGGCTGTGTAAGGGCTATTTGATCAAGAAGGAGAGTGATGGAGTGCTGAATCAGATCACTTGGTCTCCACAATCATCTGACCTCAACCCAATTGAGATGGTTTGGGATGAGTTGGACCGCAGAGTGAAGTAAAAGCAGCCAACAAGTGCTCAGCATATGTGGGAACTCCCTTCAAGACTGTTGGAAAAGCATTCCAGGTGACAATGTCGAGACAACGTCCGAAGCTGGTTGAGAGAATGCCAAGAGGGTGCAAAGCTGTCAACGAGGCAAAGGGTGGCTACTTTGAAGATTCTCAAATATAAAATATATTTTGATTTGTTTAACACTTTTTTGGTTACTACATGATTCCATATGTGTTATTTCAGGTGTAGTTAACTCTAATGAACTTATCCTCTGCAGCAGAGGTAACTCTGGGTCTTCCTTTTCCTGTGACGGTCCTCATGAGAGCAGTTTCATCATAGTGCTTGATGGTTTTTGCGACTGCACTTGAACTTTCAAAGTGCTTGACATTTTCCAGACTGACTGACCTTCATGTCTTAATTAAAGTAATGATGGACTGTTGTTTCTCTTTGCTTATTTGAGCCATAATATGGACTTGGTCTTTTACCAAATAAGGCTATCTTCTGTATACCACCCCTACCTTGTCACAACACAACTGATTGGCTCAAACGCATTAAGAAGGAAAGAAATTCCACAAATTCACTTTGAACAAGGCATTCCAGGTGACTATGAAATGCATTCCAGGTGACTACCTCATGAAGCTGGTTGAGAGAATGCCAACAGTGTGCAAAGTTGTCATCAAAGCAAAGGGTGGATACTTTGAAGTATCTCGCATATAAAATATATTTTGATTTGTTTATCACTTTTTCGGTGACTATATGACTCAAATCAAATCTAGTCAAATCAAATTGTATTTGTCACATGCAATGTTTGTAAACCCCAGTAAATGTAAACAAACACAATAGCCACAAAACATGGTTAAAACTATCATGTTGATATCATGGATAGTCAGTCCTTGCATCCATAGCTCAGTCTGTGAATTTGAGAGTGGTTCCACAGCCCCATCACTCAGCTGTTTACTGGAAACAGGGGCGGGGGCTTTATTGTGTCAACTGTTGATTGGTGCTTTAAGCCTAGAGAGCCTTTTGTTCCTAACCAAACAACCCCTGAGGTGTCAGAACAGGACAGAACAGGTGACTAGGAACACCTGTAAACACAATGATTAACCCCTGACCTATCCCAGCATGCATCAGCAGCCCCACAGGGGGATAAGGACGGTTAGGCTACAGGGGTGCCTTGGTGAAGAATGAAACCCATTCACATTGACATTCTAGAACAGTCCATTCTACTTTCGCATTCTAGAACAGTCCATTCTACTTTCGCATTCTAGAACAGTCCATTCTACTTTCGCATTCTAGAACAGTCCATTCTACTTTCGCATTCTAGAACAGTCCACTCTACTTTCGCATTCTAGAACAGTTCATTCTACTTTCGCATTCTAGAACAGTCCATTCTACTTTCGCATTCTAGAACAGTCCATTCTACTTTCGCATTCTAGAACAGTCCATTCTACTTTCGCATTCTAGAACAGTCCATTCTACTTTCGCATTCTAGAACAGTCCATTCTACTTTCGCATTCTAGAACAGTCCACTCTACTTTCGCATTCTAGAACAGTTCATTCTACTTTCGCATTCTAGAACAGTCCATTCTACTTTCGCATTCTAGAACAGTCCACTTTACTTTCACATTTACTGGTTTACAGTGTGTTGGCTGGTGTAGAGTTGACTTGGCTGGTTTACAGTGTGTTGGCTGGTTTACAGTGTGTTGGCTGGTTTACAGTGTGTTGGCTGGTGTAGAGTTGACTTGGCTGGTTTACAGTGTGTTGGCTGGTTTACAGTGTGTTGGCTGGTTTACAGTGTGTTGGCTGGTTTACAGTGTGTTGGCTGGTTTACAGTGTGTTGGTTGGTTTACAGTGTGTTGGCTGGTTTACAGTGTGTTGGTTGGTTTACAGTGTGTTGGCTGGTTTACAGTGTGTTGGCTGGTTTACAGTGTGTTGGCTGGTTTACAGTGTGTTGGCTGGTTTACAGTGTGTTGGCTGGTTTACAGTGTGTTGGCTGGTGTAGACAAAAATTAAGCTAGTGGTGTCTCATCCTTGTGATTGTAGAAACGGGAAAAACAAATTGAAAGCCACTCTGTCGTAGTGGAGAGTACCAGAGATCGGCAGACGGGAAGCCAAAGTGCTAACCATTCGTTCTTATTAATAATAAATTAGCAGGTTATCATTTTCACTCAACAACACTTAGAGGAAACGTGTTTGATGGCAGGACTGGTGGAATGCTGGTTGTTTTAACGTTTTAATGGGGCACTTCCACTGAGGTGTGTGTGTGTGTGTGTGTGTGTGTGTGTGTGTGTGTGAGGCACTTCCACTGAGGTGTGTGTGTGCGCATGTGTGTGTGTGTGCGCGCATGTGTGTGTGAGATAATGGGGTATTTCAATTAGGACATTTTAGGACCATTAGCAGGGAGCTTTCCTTGCAATTAATTTACCATAAAGCTCTCTCTGTCTGTGTCTCTCTCTGTCTGTCTCTCTGTCTGCGTCTCTCTCTGTCTCTCTCTCTGTCTGTGTCTCTCTCTGTCTGTGTCTCTCTCTGTCTGTCTCTCTCTGTCTGTCTCTCTCTGTCTGTCTCTCTCTGTCTGTCTCTCTCTGTCTGTCTCTCTCTGTCTGTCTCTCTCTGTCTGCGTCTCTCTCTGTCTGCGTCTCTCTCTGTCTGCGTCTTTCTCTGTCTGCGTCTCTCTCTGTCTCGTCTCTCTCTGACTCTGTCTGTCTCTCTCTGTCTGTCTCTCTGTCCGTGTCTCTGTCTGCGTCTCTCTCTGTCTGCGTCTCTCTCTGACTCTCTGTCTGTCTCTCTCTGTCTGTCTCTCTCTGTCTGTCTCTCTGTCTGCGTCTCTCTCTGTCTGCGTCTCTCTCTGACTCTCTCTCTGTCTGTGTCTCTCTCTGTCTGTCTCTCTCTCTGTCTGTCTCTCTCTCTGTCTGTCTCTCTCTGTCTGTCTCTCTCTGTCTGTCTCTCTCTGTCTGTCTCTCTCTGTCTGTCTCTCTCTGTCTGTCTCTCTCTGTCTGCGTCTCTCTCTGTCTGCGTCTCTCTCTGTCTGCGTCTTTCTCTGTCTGCGTCTCTCTCTGTCTGCGTCTCTCTCTGACTCTCTGTCTGTCTCTCTCTGTCTGCGTCTCTCTCTGTCTGTGTCTCTCTCTGTCTGTTTCTCTCTCTGTCTGTGTCTCTCTCTGTTTGCGTCTCTCTCTGTCTGTGTCTCTCTCTGTCTGTGTCTCTCTCTGTCTGTGTCTCTCTCTGTTTGCGTCTCTCTCTGACTCTCTGTCTGTCTCTCTCTCTGTCTGTGTCTCTTTCTGTCTGTCTCTCTCTGACTCTCTGTCTGCATCTGTCTCTGACTCTCTCCCTGTCTCTCTCTCTCTGTGTGTCTCTCTGTCTGTCTCTCTCTGTCTGTCTCTCTCTGTCTGCGTCTCTCTCTGTCTGCGTCTCTCTCTGTCTGCGTCTTTCTCTGTCTGCGTCTCTCTCTGTCTGCGTCTCTCTCTGACTCTCTGTCTGTGTCTCTCTCTGTCTGTGTCTCTCTCTGTCTGCGTCTCTCTCTGTCTGCGTCTCTCTCTGTCTGTGTCTCTCTCTGTCTGTGTCTCTCTCTGTCTGTGTCTCTCTCTGTCTGTGTCTCTCTCTGTTTGCGTCTCTCTCTGTCTGTGTCTCTCTCTGTCTGTGTCTCTCTCTGTCTGTGTCTCTCTCTGTTTGCGTCTCTCTCTGACTCTCTGTCTGTCTCTCTCTCTGTCTGTGTCTCTTTCTGTCTGTCTCTCTCTGACTCTCTGTCTGCATCTGTCTCTGACTCTCTCCCTGTCTCTCTCTCTCTCTCTGTGTCTCTCTGTCTGTCTCTCTCTCTCCCTGTGTCTCTCCCTGACTCTCTGTCTGTGTCTCTCTCAGGTCTTTGCAGACTGTATGTTGGATTCAGTCTTTTACGATGATCACGTCACACTGTAAGATGTTCCGCCTCTCTGAATCAGAGAGGTGCGGGGGCTGCATTAATCGACATCCACGTCATCGGCACACTGGGGAGGTTGGGGGGGCACTAGGGTTAACTGCCTTGCTCAGGGGGCAGAACGACAGATTTTTAACCTGTCAGCTCAGAGACATCAACTGCAGCAGTGTATTTGATCTGCACATGTGCCACCATCAGCATCCCAAGCCCCTCTCTATGTTTATGCGCGAGAGAACTAAGTCAGCATCTTAGAAATTGTTTACATGTACAAAGTTTATATGTCCGAACTCAGAATCAAATAGGCTTCCCCAAAATAATATGGTCGCTGTGGTAGAGCGTTGGATCATCACTAATGTGGAAATGGTCCCCACTTTGCTGCTATAACAGCCTCCACTCTTCTGGGAAGGTTTTCCACTAGATATTGGAACATTGCTTCTGGGAATTGCTTCCATTCAGCCACAAGAGCATTAGTGAGGTCGGGCACTGATGTTGGGCGATTAGGTCTGGCTTGCAGTCAGCGTTCCAATTCATCCCAAAGGTGTTCAATGGGGTTGAGGTCAGGGCTCTGTGTAGGCCAGTCAACTTCTTCCACACCGATCTTGACAAACTATTTCTGCATGGACATCGACTTTGTGCACGGGGGCGTTGTCCTGCCCAAACTGTTGCCACAAAGTTGGAAGCACGGATTCGTCTAGAATGTCATTGTATGCTGTAGCGTTAAGATTTTGTTGTTGCTCCTAGACGTTTCCACTAACAGCACTGACAGTTGACCGGGGCAGCTCTAGCAGGACAGAAATGTGACGAACTGACTTGTTGGAAAGGTGGCATCCTCTGAAAGTCACTGGAGCTCTTCCGTACGGGCCATTCTACTTCCAATGTTTGTCTATGGAGATTGCATGGCTGTGTGTTTTCGATTTTATACACCTGTCGTCAGCAATGGGTGTGGCTGAAATAGCCGAATCCACTAATTTGAAGGTGTGTCCACATACTTTTGGCCATGTAGAGTACCTTCTCTACACCACAGGCTGGACTCTCCTCCGATGTGTTGAGAGTCTCACCACCATGCCAACACTCATTGACTGAACGGCCAATGCCTTCCAGGGACCCATCCCGAAGAAGTCTCCTCCCACTCCCCTAGAACATGGAGAAGGACCGTCGCTTCTGCTGGATTTAGTGGATGATACTATTACCATGGAAACTAAGCCACCCACGGTAGGCCAAAATGGAGAGAAGTGGCCTGTGGTGTTGGGAAGCCCGACCCAGCTATATGGTAAGAAACATCTCGGTTCCCTGGGTAAAAACCTTATGCTATCCTGGGGCTCGGTTAGAGGACATTACTAGGATGGTTCCTACCGTTTTACACCAGAACACGGGGGATGTCATTGTTGTAGTCCATGTGGGATCTAATGACATTAGGGTGGCTGGCTCGGGAAGAGCTGAAACTGGATTTTTAAAAAGAACTGATTGGTACTCTGAGTGCAATTTTTTTACGGCCTAGTGCCATCACTGAGTCGTAGCAGTGAAAGATTCAGTAGGTTGCTGGCACCATACGGCTGGCTACGAGTCTACTGTAACTCTGTTTGATTTACTTTGATGGATAACTTTGACACCTCTTGGAAACAGAATGTGCTCACCAGAGAGAACGTAATCCATCCAAATTACCTTGGTACCTGGACCCTGTCCTCTCATTTCAAGGCTGTGCTGAGACATTGACTTGGACCTCATGTCAGGTCATCCCAACAATAAACCATCAGCTTTATCACCATAACGGAAGTCTGCAACAGGTAACCCAACAGGTAACCCAACAGGTAACCCAACAGGTAACACAACAGGTAACACAACAGGTAACCCAACAGGTAACACAACAGGTAACACAACAGGTAACCCAACAGGTAACACAACAGGTAACCCAACAGGTAACCCAACAGGTAACACAACAGGTAACCCAACAGGTAACCCAACAGGTAACACAACAGGTAACACAACAGGTAACACAACAGGTAACCCAACAGGTAACACAACAGGTAACACAACAGGTAACCCAACAGGTAACCCAACAGGTAACACAACAGGTAACCCAACAGGTAACCCAACAGGTAACACAACAGGTAACACAACAGGTAACCCAACAGGTAACACAGCAGGTAACACAACAGGTAACCCAACAGGTAACCCAACAGGTAACACAACAGGTAACACAACAGGTAACCCAACAGGTATCACAACAGGTAACACAACAGGTAACACAACAGGTAACCCAACAGGTAACACAACAGGTAACCCAACAGGTAACCCAACAGGTAACACAACAGGTAACACAACAGGTAACACAACAGGTAACCCAACAGGTAACACAACAGGTAACCCAACAGGTAACCCAACAGGTAACCCAACAGGTAACACAGCAGGTAACACAACAGGTAACCCAACAGGTAACCCAACAGGTAACACAACAGGTAACACAACAGGTAACACAACAGGTAACCCAACAGGTAACACAACAGGTAACCCAACAGGTAACCCAACAGGTAACACAACAGGTAACACAACAGGTAACCCAACAGGTAACACAACAGGTAACCCAACAGGTAACCCAACAGGTAACCCAACAGGTATCACAACAGGTAACACAACAGGTAACACAACAGGTAACCCAACAGGTAACACAACAGGTAACCCAACAGGTAACCCAACAGGTAACACAACAGGTAACACAACAGGTAACCCAACAGGTAACCCAACAGGTAACCCAACAGGTAACCCAACAGGTAACACAGCAGGTAACACAACAGGTAACCCAACAGGTAACCCAACAGGTAACACAACAGGTAACACAACAGGTAACACAACAGGTAACCCAACAGGTAACACAACAGGTAACCCAACAGGTAACACAACAGGTAACCCAACAGGTAACACAACAGGTAACACAACAGGTAACCCAACAGGTAACACAACAGGTAACCCAACAGGTAACCCAACAGGTAACACAACAGGTAACACAACAGGTAACCCAACAGGTAACACAACAGGTAACCCAACAGGTAACACAACAGGTAACCCAACAGGTAACACAACAGGTAACACAACAGGTAACACAACAGGTAACACAACAGGTAACACAACAGGTAACCCAACAGGTAACCCAACAGGTAACACAACAGGTAACCCAACAGGTAACACAACAGGTAACCCAACAGGTAACACAACAGGTAACACAACAGGTAACACAACAGGTAACACAACAGGTAACACAACAGGTAACCCAACAGGTAACACAACAGGTAACATAACAGGTAACACAACAGGTAACACAACAGGTAACCCAACAGGTAACACAACAGGTAACCCTCATAGACTCGTGTTTTAACCCACGTCTTTGCTCCAGACACAGACCCAAGGGTTCAGTTCTAGACTATCTTGTACCAATACCAATTCAAACCAAAAAGGGGTTACCTACTTTTATTTGTTTTTATTTACCTTTATTTAACTAGGCAAGTCAGTTAAGAACACATTCTTATTTACAATGACGGCCTACCCCGGCCAAACCCTCCCCAAACCCAGACGACGCTGGGCCAATTGTGCGCCGCCCTATGGGACTCCCGATCACAGCCGGTTTTGGTACAGCCCGGGATCAAACCAGGGACTGTAGTGACACCTCTAGCACTGAGATGCAGTGACTTAGACCACTGCACCACTCAGGAGCCTAAATGATAGTAGCACGCGGATAATAGCAGGCTTGTATTAGAGACTCCATCTGACCTGAAATCCCGCAGCGGAGGTCTTGGATTTGTTCATGAAAATGCCAGAAGTTTGATTTCAAAGACAGATTTGATTGGAATTCTAACTTCTCAATCCAACATGGACATTCTGGTCATTTCTGAAACGTGGTTTATTCTTCTGTGCTGGACTCTGATGTCTCTCTGTCTGGTTATAGTGTTTACAGATTGGACAGAATTGGCTGAGATGGTCAGGGGGGGTTTCCATATTGACAAAAGGACAATTGAAATGTTTTTTGTATCTCTTGCTACCTCAGTCCCGAAGCAGTTTGATTGTCTTGTTCTTAATGTGGACCTTGGTCATAATACCCAGCAGACACTCGTAAGGACTGTATCGCTCTCCCTCGGCTCCCGGGTGTTCTCTTTAACAGTTGGTTTGTATTACTATCTATGTATGGTAAATCTAAACTATTCATTTGGGGTGATTTTAATATTGATTGGAAGATGCCAGTGTCAGAAACGCCTAAAGATATTTGATTTAAAAACGTATAAATATTTAAAAAATTGTGTGAACAAGATTTTTGTTATTTTGTTATTTTTATTAGTGACCTTGACTGTATCTCAGCTATCCATGAAACTGATTTAAACTTTAAACTTTTTAGTATAATGTCTACAATATTAATACTAGATAAATCATGCCACCTTCAAAACTCGTAGTTAAAGGTAGATCGAATGCCTGGTTCACTTCTGAATTACCCAAAGTCCTTCATAATAAGAATGTTGTCTGGGTGAAGGCCCGGAACACAGGCTTAGGTCCGGAGTGGCAATATATTAGCAAACTGAGGAATCACTGTTTAAAGACTCAAATTGAAAGGATGAATCTGATTATTATGTAACCACTCTTTCTGGTTGAAAGAGGAATCTTACGGAACATAAAAATGCCATCATTGACGCATTTAATCATCATTTTATTTCTATATTTTTGAAAGAGTGTCTAAATCAACTATCTCTATGAGTGGTCTAAATCAACTATATCTATGAGTGGTCTAAATCAACTATCTCTATGAGTGGCCTAAATCAACTATCTGTATGAGTGGCCTAAATCAACTATCTGTATGAGTGGCCTAAATCAACTATCTGTATGAGTGGCCTAAATCAACTTTATCTATGAGTGGTCTAAATCAACTATCTCTATGAGTGGCCTAAATCAACTATCTCTATGAGTGGCCTAAATCAACTATCTCTATGAGTGGTCTAAATCTATGAGTGGCCTAAATCAACTATCTCTACGAGTGGCCTAAATCAACTATCTCTACGAGCGGCCTAAATCAACTGTCTTTATGAGTGGCCTAAATCAACTATCTCTATGAGTGGCCTAAAACAGCTATCTCTATGAGTGGCCTAAATCAACTATCTCTATGAGTGGCCTAAATGCTGATTCTGTCATTTTGCCGATTGACCCTGAAAACGTTAGTGAAGATTTATGCATTCCGGCAAATTTACTGAAAAAAAATAATTCCTTGATTCCTTACTTGCTATAGATACCAAGAAATCCACAGGGTCTGATAATGTTTGCTGACCCCCTCCTTGTTGGCTCATTAAATCCATAACTTTAAATCTAACATTGTTTTCAGAATATATTCCTAAAGTATGGAAAACCGCGTACGTGCCACCACTCAATGAGGGCGGGGATGTTCTTTACAATCTCTAGTACAAGCACACCCATAACATGATGCAGCCACCACTACGCCAGTGTTAACGAGTACAAGCACACCCATAACATGATGCAGCCACCACTACGTCAGTGTTAACGAGTACAAGCACACCCATAACATGATGCAGCCACCACTACGTCAGTGTTAACGAGTACTAGCACACCCATAACATGATGCAGCCACCACTACGCCAGTGTTAACGAGTACAAGCACACCCATAACATGATGCAGCCACCACTACGCCAGTGTTAACGAGTACAAGCACACCCATAACATGATGCAGCCACCACTACGCCAGTGTTAACGAGTACAAGCACACCCATAACATGATGCAGCCACCACTACGCCAGTGTTAACGATTACAAGCACACCCATAACATGATGCAGCCACCACTACGTCAGTGTTAACGAGTACAAGCACACCCATAACATGATGCAGCCACCACTACGTCAGTGTTAACGAGTACAAGCACACCCATAACATGATGCAGCCACCACTACGCCAGTGTTAACGAGTACAAGCACACCCATAACATGATGCAGCCACCACTACGCCAGTGTTAACGAGTACAAGCACACCCATAACATGATGCAGCCACCACTACGCCAGTGTTAACGATTACAAGCACACCCATAACATGATGCAGCCACCACTACGTCAGTGTTAACGAGTACAAGCACACCCATAACATGATGCAGCCACCACTACGTCAGTGTTAACGAGTACAAGCACACCCATAACATGATGCAGCCACCACTACGCCAGTGTTAACGAGTACAAGCACACCCATAACATGATGCAGCCACCACTACGCTTGAGGTAGTGGTACTCTCCATATAGTAAATGTGTTGTATTGGATTTGCCCCAAACATAACACTTTGTATTAAGGATAAATGGTTAATTACTTTGTCACACTTGTTGCAGTTTGACCCCCCTCCCCCTAATTTAGAGAAATCCGCTTTTTGTGGACCAGCTTATATTATATACATGTTATATACACCATATGACCAGCACTTTACATGTTGCGTTTATATTTTTGTTCAGGGTATAAACTAATTTGATCAATCTTATATCCTGGGTGGCTCTCTATCCAAAGGTTAGGCATTAATAGGATATTCATACAAAATCATAGATTAATGAACGAGAGAAAAATCTACATCAAACTTTTAAGCTCCTCTCTTGGACCATGAAGAAAGAAAGGTTTGTATATCAGGCCCCCTTCAGCTTTCATGTGAATGATTTAAGGCAGAAGAGAGAGGAGAAGAACAAACTCTTGAGTGCAATTATCCATCCTCCTTTCTCTCCCTGTATGAGTGTGAGTAACATTATTGTAATGGTGTTTAGCTTACATCCTTTAAAAGCTTATGACGAATTGGAAAAATGGACGACAACCTCCTCAGTCAAACCCTTCCATTCCTACTGTCACTTAATGACTATAGGCTAATTGTTCTGAAGGGAAAATGCACATGTGATATATTTAAGCCATTTACAGAGCATTCGGAAAGTATTCAGACCCCTTCATTTTTTTTCCCCACATTTTGTTACATTACAGCCTTATACTAAAATGGATTAAATTATATTTTGTCCTCATCAATCTACACACAATACCCCACAATGACAGAGCAAAAACAGGTTGTTAGACATTTTTGCAAATGTATAAAACAATTCTAATTGAAATACCTTATTTACATAAGTATTCAGACCCCTTCATTTTTTTTCCCCACATTTTGTTACATTACAGCCTTATACTAAAATGGATTAAATTATATTTTGTCCTCATCAATCTACACACAATACCCCACAATGACAGAGCAAAAACACACACACTTCCGGCGCCGACAGAGATGGCCGCCTCGCTTCGCGTTCCTAGGAAACTATGCAGTTTTTTGTTTTTTTACGTGTTATTTCTTACACTAGTACCCCAGGTCATCTTAGGTTTCTTTACATACAGCCGACAAGAACTACTGAATATAAGATCAGCGTCAACTCACCATCAGTACGACCAAGAATATGTTTTTCGCGACGCGGATCCTGTGTTCTGCCTTACAACCAGTGTAACCGAGTGGATCACATGCAGCGACCAAAAAAAAAACGACTCAGAAAAAAAAAAACTGGTTGTTAGACATTTTTGCAAATGTATAAAACAATTCTAATTGAAATACCTTATTTACATAAGTATTCAGACGCTTTGCTATGAGACTAGAAATTGAGCTCAGGTGCATCCTGTTTCCATTGATCCTCCTTGAGATGTTTCTACAACTTGATTGGAGTCCACCTGTGGTAAATTCAATTGATTGGACATGATTTGGAAAGGCACACACCTGTCTATATAAGGTCCCACAGTTGACAGTGCATGTCAGAGCAAAAACCAAGCCGTGAGGTCGAAGGAATTGTCCATAGAGCTCCGAGACAGGATTGTGTCGAGGCACAGATCTGGGGAAGGGTACCAAAAACGCATTCATAGCGCAACACATTCATATCTAATGGGGTTGGAGGATTCATATCTAATGGGGTTGGAGGATTCATATCTAATGGGGTTGGAGGATTCATATCTAATGGGGTTGGAGGATTCATATCTAAAGGATGTTGGAGGATTCATATCTAATAGAGTTGGAGGATTCATATCTAATGGAGTTGGAGGATTCATATCTAATTGGGTTGGAGGATTCATATCTAATGGGGTTGAAGGATTCATATCTAATGGGGTTGAAGGATTCATATCTAATGTTATTAAAAACAGCCCCTTTGTTTAATGTACGTTAAGTTGCGTAGATTAATGTCCCTTTGTGCTTAACGCTTGATGTTTGTTGCGTGTGAAGAGACAGAGGCTTGCGTCTCAAAAAGCACCCTATTCCCTATGTAGAGCAAAAGTAGTGCACTACATAGGGAATAGGGTGCTATTTGGGCCAGTCAGATGTTGTGGGATAATAGGAGGGTGAGTTGTATCATATGATACGGTACGTCTAGCCATGAGGTTATGGCATTACCACAGGCGCCCTCTGTGACTGTTCAAAGACATGACTCATTTACCTGTGTGTGTGTGTGTGTGTGTGTGTGTGTGTGTGTGTGTGTGTGTGTGTGTGTGTGTGTGTGTGTGTGTGTGTGTGTGTGTGTGTGTGTGTGTGACTATCCAAGCCCTTCGAGACACAACAAAAGAGCTATTGTATGTTATAATAACATCACCATAGCTCAGTACAAATTAACACAAAGACAATGTGCTTCGCTTGATCCATGTCCTGGTTAGATGTGTATGTTGTTTATCTAGTTAGATGTGTAAGTTGTTTATCTAGTTGAATAGTTAGATGTGTATGTTGTTTATCTAGTTAGATGTGTAAGTTGTTTATCTAGTTGAATAGTTAGATGTGTATGTTGTTTATCTAGCTAGATGTGTTGTTTATCTAGTTAGATGTGTATGTTGTTTATCTAGCTAGATGTGTTGTTTATCTAGTTGAATAGCTAGATGTGTATGTTGTTTATCTAGTTAGATGTGTATGTTGTTTATCTAGTTAGATGTGTATGTTGTTTATCTAGCTAGATGTGTATGTTGTTTATCTAGTTAGATGTGTATGTTGTTTATCTAGTTAGATGTGTATGTTGTTTATCTAGTTAGATGTGTATGTTGTTTATCTAGTTAGATGTGTTGTTTATCTAGTTAGATGTGTAAGTTGTTTATCTAGCTAGATGTGTTGTTTATCTAGTTGAATAGCTAGATGTGTATGTTGTTTATCTAGTTAGATGTGTATGTTGTTTATCTAGTTAGATGTGTATGTTGTTTATCTAGCTAGATGTGTTGTTTATCTAGTTGAATAGCTAGATGTGTATGTTGTTTATCTAGTTAGATGTGTATGTTGTTTATCTAGTTGAATAGCTAGATTGGTTTTTGTTGATTTTTGTGTTGATCTAGTTGAATAACTAGATTGATTTGTTGTTTATCTAGTTGAATAACTAGATGTGTATGTTGTTTATCTAGTTGAATAACTAGATTGGTTTGTTGATTTGTTGTTGATCTAGTTGAATAACTAGATTGGTTTGTTGTTTCATTGTTGATCTAGGTTGAATAACTCCTAGACTGAAGCACAACGGGGTGGTTGGTTGGTTGGAGTCACATCACTGTCACCAGGGCAATGAGCAGGACTCAGACATGGAGGCATCATGGCGAAAACAACATGTTAGAAGTAGGCTAATAGATGTTCAAAGCCAAACGCAGCTAATGCTGTGATATTACACTATACAAAAGACAAGGTCCTGAGAGGAAATGTGATCATTCAAATGCCAACCAAGTTATGGAATAAATCTAGAAATAAAAGTCCTGAGGCTACACACTCTTAATTTGTTAATTTACAATCGCTCATTTAACATTCATCAGGAGAATATTGAGCTTGCATTAATTTCTTTGTCATTTACAAAACAGTGAAAGAGACACCATCACACACCGACAAGTGAAGGAAAACGTCAGTAGCTGACGAGAAGCTACAGCCAACAAAGAGACACTCAGATGCAAAAGACAAATGCTGACACATTTGCATGTGTGCATGGGGTGGCAGGGTAGCCTAGTGGTTAGAGCGTTGGACTAGTAACTGGAAGTAACTTGCAAGTTCAAATCCCCGAGCTGACAAGGTACAAATCTGTTGTTCTGCCCTTGAACAAGGCAGTTGTTCCCACTGTTCCTAGGCCGTCATTGAAAATAATAATTTGTTCTTAACAGTTAAATAAAGCTAAAATAAGTGAATATGTATGGTCTGACACTCTTAGAAACAAAAAAGGTGCTATCTATACTGATGTTTCATGAGCTAGAAATAAAATATATTAGACATGTTCCATACGCACAAAAAGCTTATTTTGCTCAAATGTGTTTACATTCCTGTTAGTGAGTGTCTGATTAAACAGCATGATCATTACACAGGTGCACCTTGTGCTGGGGACAATAAAAGGCCACTCTACAATGTGCAGTTTTGTCACACAACGCAATGCCACAGATGGCTCAAGTTTAGAGGGAGAGTGCAATTGGCATGCTGACTGTGGGAAGCTCCAACAGAGCTGTTGCCAGAGAATTTAATGTTAATTTCTATAATTTGGCAGTACGTCCAACCGGCCTCAGACCAAGTGTAACCACACCAGCCCAGGACCTCCACATCCGTCTCTTTTCCTGCGGAATAGTCTTGGGGGGGGGTGCCAAACAATTTTTCATCTTAGGTCTTCTGAGATCTCTTTTGTTCGAGGCATGGTTCACATCAGACAATGCTTCTTGTGAATAGAAAATTCAAATTTTGTGAGTGTTTCTTTTATAGGGCAGGGCAGCTCTAACCAACATCTCCAATCTCGTCTCATTGATTGTACTCCAGGTGAGCAGCCTCCAATTAGCTTCTGGAGAAGTAATTAGTAATTAGCCTCGGGGGTTCACATACTTTTCCCACCCTACACTGTGAATGTTTATGCGGTGTGTTCAATGAAGACATGAAAACATATTATGTGTTTGTGTGTTATTAGTTGAAGCTGACTGTGTTTGTCTCTTGTTGTTGACTTAGATGAAGATCAATTAACATTTTATGACCACGTTATGCAGAAATCCAGGTAGTTCCAAAGGGTTCACATACTTTTTCTTGCCACTGTAATACACTACCACTGTAGTACATACACTACCACTGTAGTACATACACTACCACTGTAGTACATACACTACCACTGTAGTACATACACTACCACTGTAGTACACTACCACTGTAGTACATACACTACCACTGTAGTACATACACTACCACTGTAGTACACTACCACTGTAGTACACTACCACTGTAGTACATACACTACCACTGTAGTACATACACTACCACTGTAGTACATACACTACCACTGTAGTACACTACCACTGTAGTACATACACTACCACTGTAGTACACTACCACTGTAGTACATACACTACCACTGTAGTACATACACTACCTCTGAAGCTCTGAACGAACTTTATTTAACTCTCTGCAAACTGGAAACGATTTATCCGGAGGCTGCATTCATTGTAGCTGGGGATTTTAACAAGGCTAATCTGAAAACAAGACTCCCTAAATTTTATCAGCATATTGATTGCGCAACCAGGGGTGGAAAGACCCTGGATCATTGTTACTCTAACTTCCACGACGCATATAAGGCCCTGCCCCGACCCCTTTCGGAAAAGCTGACCACGACTCCATTTTGTTGATCCCTGCCTACAGACAGAAACTAAAACAAGAAGCTCCCACGCTGAGGTCTGTCCAACGCTGGTCCGACCAAGCTGACTCCACACTCCAAGACTGCTTCCATCACGTGGACTGGGAGATGTTTCGCATTGCGTCAGACAACAACATTGACGAATACGCTGATACGGTGTGCGAGTTCATTAGAACGTGCGTTGAAGATGTCGTTCCCATAGCAACGATTAAAACATTCCCTAACCAGAAACCGTGGATTGATGGCAGCATTCGTGTGAAACTGAAGGCACGAACCACTGCTTTTAATCAGGGCAAGGTGTCTGGTAACATGACTGAATACAAACAGTGCAGCTATTCCCTCCGCAAGGCTATCAAACAAGCTAAGCGCCAGTACAGAGACAAAGTAGAATCTCAATTCAACGGCTCAGACACAAGAGGTATGTGGCAGGGTCTACAGTCAATCACGGACTACAGGAAGAAACCCAGCCCAGTCACGGACCAGGATGTCTTGCTGACAATACAGTGCCACTGACACGGCCTGCAACGGAATCATGCGGTCTCTCCTTCACTGCAGCCGAAGTGAGTAAGACATTTAAACGTGTTAACCCTCGCAAGGCTGCAGGCCCAGACGGCATCCCCAGCCGCGCCCTCAGAGCATGCGCAGACCAGCTGGCCGGTGTGTTTACGGACATATTCAACCAATCCCTATACCAGTCTGCTGTTCCCACATGCTTCAAGAGGGCCACCATTGTTCCTGTTCCCAAGAAAGCTAAGGTAACTGAGCTAAACGACTACCTACCCCGTAGCACTCACATCCGTCATCATGAAGTGCTTTGAGAGACTAGTCAAGGACCATATCACCTCCACCCTACCTGACACCCTTGACCCACTCCAATTTGCTTACCGCCCAAATAGGTCCACAGACGATGCAATCTCAACCACACTGCACACTGCCCTAACCCATCTGGACAAGAGGAATACCTATGTGAGAATGCTGTTCATCGACTACAGCTCGGCATTCAACACCATAGTACCCTCCAAGCTCGTCATCAAGCTCGAGACCCTGGGTCTCACCCCGCCCTGTGCAACTGGGTACTGGACTTCCTGACGGGCCGCCCCCAGGTGGTGAGGGTAGGCAACAACATCTCCTCCCCGCTGATCCTCAACACTGGGGCCCCACAGGGTAGTTCTGAGCCCCCTCCTGTACTCCCTGTTCACCCACGACTGCGTGGCCATGCACGCCTCCAACTCAATCATCAAGTTTGCGGACGACACAACAGTGGTAGGCTTGATTACCAACAACGACGAGACGGCCTACAGGGAGGAGGTGAGGGCCCTCGGAGTGTGGTGTCAGGAAAATAACCTCACACTCAACGTCAACAAAACTAAGGAGATGATTGTGGACTTCAGGAAACAGCAGAGGGAACACCCCCATCCACATCGATGGAACAGTAGTGGAGAGGGTAGCAAGTTTTAAGTTCCTCGGCATACACATCACAGACAAACTGAATTGGTCCACTCACACAGACAGCATCGTGAGGAAGGCGCAGCAGCGCCTCTTCAACCTCAGGAGGCTGAAGAAATTCGGCTTGTCACCAAAAGCACTCACAAACTTCTACAGATGCACAATCGAGAGCATCCTGGCGGGCTGTATCACCGCCTGGTATGGCAACTGCACCGCCCTCAACCGTAAGGCTCTCCAGAGGGTAGTGAGGTCTGCACAACGCATCACCGGGGGCAAACTACCTGCCCTCCAGGACACCTACACCACCCGATGCTACAGGAAGGCCATAAAGATCATCAAGGACATCAACCACCGAGCCACTGCCTGTTCACCCCGCTGTCATCCAGAAGGCGAGGTCAGTACAGGTGCATCAAAGCTGGGACCGAGAGACTGAAAAACAGCTTCTATCTCAAGGCCATCAGACTGTTAAACAGCCACCACTAACATTGAGTGGCTACTGCCAACACACTGTCAATGACACTGACTCTACTCCAGCCACTTTAATCATGGGAATTGATGGGAAATTATGTAAATATATCACTAGCCACTTTAAACAATGCTACCTTATATAATGTTACTTACCCTACATTGTTCATCTCATATGCATACGTTGATACTGTACTCTATATCATCGACTGCATCCTTATGTAATACATGTATCACTAGCCACTTTAACTATGCCACTTGGATTACATACTTATCTCATATGTATATACTGTACTCGATATCATCTACTGTATCTTGCCTATGCTGCTCTGTACCATCACTCATTCATATATCCTTATGTACATATTCTTTATCCCCTTACACTGTGTATAAGACAGTAGTTTTTTTTTTTTTGGAATTGTTAGTTAGATTACTTGCTCGTTATTACTGCATTGTCGGAACTAGAAGCACAAGCATTTCGCTACCCTCGCATTAACATCTGCTAACCATGTGTATGTGACAAATAAAATTTGATTTGATTTGATACCACTGTAGTACACTACCACTGTAGTACACTACCACTGTAGTACACTACCACTGTAGTACATACACTACCAATGTAGTACACTACCACTGTAGTACATACACTACCACTGTAGTACATACACTACCAATGTAGTACACTACCACTGTAGTACATACACTACCAATGTAGTACACTACCACTGTAGTACACTACCACTGTAGAACACTACCACTGTAGTACACTACCACTGTAGTACATACACTACCACTGTAGTACACTACCACTGTAGTACACTACCACTGTAGTACATACACTACCACTGTAGTACATACACTACCACTGTAGTACATACACTACCACTGTAGTACATACACTACCACTGTAGTACACTACCACTGTAGTACACTACCACTGTAGTACATACACTACCACTGTAGTACACTACCACTGTAGTACATACACTACCACTGTAGTACATACACTACCACTGTAGTACACTACCACTGTAGTACATACACTACCACTGTAGTACATACACTACCACTGTAGTACATACACTACCACTGTAGTACACTACCACTGTAGTACACTACCACTGTATTCGCTGAATCAGTGAGTGCATTCATAAGGAAGTGCATTGGAGATGTTGTACCCACTGTGACTATTAAAACCTACCCTAACCAGAAGAGGGGAGAGGGGGAGGAGGGAGGAGGGAGGAGGGAGAGGGGAGGGGGGGAGGGGGGATGAGGGAGAGTTGTGCAGTGGGGAGTAGGGAGAAGGGAGAGGATGATGATGATAGAAGGGAGGAGGGAGGGATGATAGATGGATGAGCAGTGAAAAGAGGAGTGAGTTTAAGGGATGATGAGATGGATGATAAAGGAGTGAGTTAAAGGGATGATGATAGATGGATGATAAGGGAGTGAGTTAAAGGGATGATGATAGATGGATGATAAGGGAGTGAGTTAAAGGGATGATGATAGATGGATGATAAAGGAGTGAGTTAAAGGGATGATGATAGATGGATGATAAGGGAGTGAGTTAAAGGGATGATGATAGATGGATGATAAGGGAGTGAGTTAAAGGGAGGATGAGATGAATGATATCCGTCACCTTGGTTTGGACCCTCTCATTGACTGCAGAGTTTGGGGGAAAGGCTAAGTACTCCCTGGGGGATGGGAGAGTGTACACAAACAACAAGTGTGCCTTTAAAATTGGGAAAAAACACACATTTCTTTCCACAGGGCCGTGGGGTGAGACAGGGATGCAGCATAGGACTCACCCTTTGGCAAAATTGGTGCGGGCACTAGGACAGTCTGCAGCACCCGGCCTCACCCTACTAGAATCTGAAGTCAAATGTCTACTGTTTACTGATTTCTGTCATGCTATCCAGGTCTGTGCCCAAACAGTTCGAGCTTCTACTTTTAAAAATCCACCTTTCATGAAATAAGTCTCTGTTGCCGCCTGTTATAGACCCACCTCAGCCCTCGGCTGTGCCCTGGACACCATGTGTGAATTGATCGCCCCCCATCTATCTTCAGAGTTTGTACTGTTAGGTGACCTAAACTGGGATATGCTAAATACCCCGGCCGTCCTACAATCTAAACTAGATGCACTCAATCTCACACAAATTATCAAGGAACCTACCAGGTACAACCCTAAATCGATAAACGCGGGCACCCTCATAGATATCATCCTGACCATCCTGCCCTCCAAATACTGCTGCCTTCAACCAGGATATCAGCAATCACTGCCTCATTGCCTGCATCCGTAGTGGATCCGCGATCAAACGACTAACCCTCATCACTGTCAAACGCTCCCTAAAACACTTCAGCGAGCAGGCCTTTCTAATAGACCTGGCCCGGGTATCCTGGAAGGATATTGACCTCATCCCGTCAGTAGAGGATACCTAGTTGTTCTTTAAAAGTGCTTTCCTCATCATCTTAAATAAGCATGCCTCATTCAAAAAATGTAGAACCAGGAACAGATACAGCCCTTGGTTCACTCCCGACTTGACTGCCCTTGACCAGCACAAAACATCCTGCGGCGTCCTGCATGAGCATCGAATAGCCCCCACGATATGCAACTTTTCAGGGAAGTTAGGAACCAATATACACCGGCAGTTGGGAAAGCAAAGGCTAGGGCTTTTCAAACAGAAATTTTCATCCTGTAGCACAAACTCCAAAAAGTTCTGGGACACTGCAAAGTCCTTAGAGATTAAGAGCACCTCCTCTCAGCTGCCCACTGCACCGAGGCTAGGAAACACTGTCACCACCGATAAAAATATGATAATCAAGAATTTCAATAAGCATTTTTCTACGGCTGGCCATGCTTTCCACCTGGCTACACCTACCCCGGGCAACAGCTCTACACCCCCCACAGCAACTTTCCCAAGCATCCCCCATTTCTCCTTTACCCAAATCCAGATAGCTGATGTTCTGAAAGAGCTACAAAATCTGGACCCTTACAAATCAGCTGGGCTTGACAATCTAGACCATCTCTTTCTAAAATTATTGTTGCAACCCCTCTTACTAGCCTGTTCAACCCCTCTTTCGTATCATCTAAGATCCCTAAAGATTGGAAAGCTGCTGCAGTCATCCCCCTCTTCAAAGGGGTAGACACTCTAGACTCAAACTGTTATAGACCCATATCCATCCTGCCCTGCTGTTCTAAAGTCTTCGAAAGCCAAGTTAACAAACAGATCACCGACCATTTCAAATCCCACGCACCTTCTCCGCTATGCAATCTGGTTTCAGAGCTGGTCATGGGTGCACCTCAGCACTCAAGGTCCTAAACGATATCATAACCGCCATCAATAAAAGACAATAATGTGCAGCTGTCTTCATTGACCTGGCCAAGGCTTTCGACTCTGTCAATCACCACATTCTTTTCGGCAGACTCAACAGCCTTGGTTTCTCAAATGACTGCCTCGCCTGGTTCACCAACTACTTCTTAGATAGAGTTCAGTGTGTCAAATCGGAGGGCCTGTTGTCTGTACCTCTGGCAGTCTCTATGGGGGTGCCACAGGGTTCAATTCTCGGGCCGACTCTTTTCTTAATATACATCAATGATGTCGCTCTTTCTGCTGGTGAGTCTCTGATCCACCTCTACGTAGACGACACCATTCTGTATACTTCTGGCCCTTCTTTGGACACTGTATTTACAAACCTCCAGACGAGCTTCAATGCCATGCAACTCTCCTTCCGTGGCCTCCAACTGCTCTTAAATGCAAGGAGAACTAAATGCATGCTATTCAACCGATTGCTGCCCGCACCTGCCCACCCGACTAGCATCACTACTCTGGATGGTTCTGACTTAGAATACGTGCACAGCTACAAATACCTAGGTGTCTGGTTAGACTGTAAACTCTCCTTCCAGACTCACATTAAGCATTTCCAATCTGAAATTAAATCTAGAATTGGCTTCCTATTCCACAACAAAGCATCCTACACCCATGCTACCAAACATACCCTCGTAAAACTGACTATCTTACCGATCCTCGACTTCGGCGATGTCATTTACAAAATAGCCTTCAACACTCCACTCAGCAAACTGAATGCAGTCTATCACAGTGTTGTCCGTTTTGTCACCAAAGCCCCATATACTACCCACCACACCTGTACGCTCTCATTGGCTGGCACTCGCTTGATATTCATCGCCAAACCCACTGGCTCCAGGTCATCTGTAAGTCCTTGCTAGGTAAAGCCCCACCTTATCTTAGCGCAATTGTCACCATAGCAGCACCCCCCTGTAGCACGCGCTCCAGCAGGTATATTTCACTGGTCACCCCCAAAGCCAACTCCTGTTGGCTGCCTTTCCTTCCAGTTCTAATGCTGCCAATGACTGAAACGAACTGCAAAAATCACTGAAGCTAGAGACTCATATCTCCCTCTAACTTTAAGCATCAGCTGTCAGAGTAGCTTACCGATCACTGTACCTGTACACAGCCCATCTGTAAATAGCTCATCCAACTACCTCATCCCCATATTGTTTGTTTTCTTGCTCCTTTGCACCCCAGTATCTCTACTTGCACTTTCATATTTTACTCCAGTGTTTAATTGTTAAATTGTAATTATTTCACCTCTGTGGCCTATTTATTGCCTTACCTCCCTTATCCTACCTCATTTGCACACACTGTATATATATGTTTTCTATTGTGTTGTTGACTGTACGTTTGTTTATCCCATGTGTAACTCTGTGTTGTTGTGTCGCACTGCTTTGCTTTATCTTGGACAGGTCGCAGTTGTAAATGAGAACTTGTTCTCAACTAGCCTACCTGGTTAAATAAAGGTGAAATAAAAAATAAAAAATAATTTTAAAAAATCTGGTGCTCCTGTCACCAACCAAGGAGGGTCTACTGCAGCACCTAGATCTTCTGCACAGAATCTGTCAGTCCTGGGCCCTGACAGTATATCTCAGTAAGACAAAATTAATGGTGTTCCAAAAAAGGTCCAGTTGCCAGGACCACAAATACAAATTCCATCTAGATACTGTTGCCTTAGAGCACACAAAAAACTATACATACCTCGGCCTAAATATCAGTGCCACAGGTAACTTCAGCCTAAATATCAGTGCCACAGGTAACTTCGGCCTAAATATCAGTGCCACAGGTAACTTCGGCCTAAATATCAGTGCCACAGGTAACTTCGGCCTAAATATCAGTGCCACAGGTAACTTCGGCCTAAATATCAGTGCCACAGGTAACTTCAGCCTAAATATCAGTGCCACAGGTAACTTCGGCCTAAATATCAGTGCCACAGGTAACTTCGGCCTAAATATCAGTGCCACAGGTAACTTCAGCCTAAATATCAGTGCCACAGGTAACTTCGGCCTAAATATCAGTGCCACAGGTAACTTCGGCCTAAATATCAGTGCCACAGGTAACTTCCACAAACCTGTGAACGATCTGAGAGACAAGGCAAGTGTCACGCCCTGGTCTTAGTATTTTATGTTTTCTTTATTATTTTGGTCAGACCAGGGTGTGACATGGGTTTATTATGTGGTGTGTTTTGTCTTGGTGGTTTTGTAGGTTATGGGATTGTGGTATAGTAGAGTTGTCTAGGTAAATCTATGGTGGCCTGGAGTGGTTTTCAATCAGAGGCAGGTGTTTATCGTTGTCTCCGATTGGGAACCATATTTAGGCAGCCATATTCTTTGAGTGTTTCGTGGGTGATTGTTCCTGTCTCTGTGTTTGTTTGCACCAGATAGGGCTGTTTAGGTTTTTTACGTTACGTTTATTGTTTTGTTTTGTATCGTCATTATCTTTATTAAAGATGTATGGAGATAACCACGCTGCATTTTGGTCCGATCCCTGCTACTCCTCCTCTTCAGAGGAAGAGGAAGAAGACCTTAACAGCAAGAAGGGCCTTCTACGCCATCAAAACGAACATAAAATTCCACATACCAATTAAAATACTTGAACAGTTCTAGAACCCATTGCCTTTTATGGTTGTCTGGGGTCTGAGGTCCGTTCACCAACCAAGACTTCACAAAATGGCACAAACACAAAATTGAAACTCTGAAACTCTGCAACTCTGAAACTCAGAATTAGGCCGATACCCACTAATTATCGAAATCCAGAAAAGAGACATTAAATTCTACAACCACCTAAAAGGAAGCGATTCCCAAACCTTCCATAACAACGCCATCATCTACAGAGAGATGAACCTGGAGAAGAGTCCCCTAAGCAAGCTGGTCCTTGTTCACAAACACACCCCACAGAGCCCCAGGACAGCAGCACAATTAGACCCAACCAAATCATGAGAAAACAAAAAAGATAATTACTTGACACATTGGAAAGAATTAACAAAAACACAGAGCAAACTAGAATGATATTTGGCCCTACACAGAGAGTACACAGCGGCAGAATACCTGACCACTGTGACTGACCCAAAATTAAGGAAAGCTTTGACTATGTACAGACTCAGTGAGCATAGCCTTGCTATTGAGAAAGGCCGCCGTAGGCAGACATGGCTCTCAAGAGACAGGCTATGTGCACACTGCCCACAAAATGAGGTGGGAAATGAGCTGCACTTCCTAACCTCCTGCCAAAAGTATGACCATATTTGAGACACATATTCCCCTCAGATTGCACAGACGTACAAAGAATTCGAAAACAAATCCAATTTTGATGAACTCCCATATCTATTGGGTAAAATACCACACTGTGCCATCACAGCAGCAATATGTGTGACCTGTTGTCACAAGAAAATGGCAACCAGTGAAGAACAAACACCATTGTGTAAACAATTCATATTGTATTTAGAGATGTAGGGGGAGGCAGGAGAGAGGTATGAGGAGGCATGAGAGAGGTAGGAGGCAGGAGAGAGGTAGAAGGCAGGAGAGAGGTAGGAGGAGGCAGGAGAGAGGTAGGAGGAGGCAGGAGAGAGGTAGGAGGCAGGAGAGAGGTAGGAGGGGGCATGAGAGAGGTAGGAGGAGGCAGGAAAGAGGTAGGAGGAGGCAGGAGAGAGGTAGGGGAGGCAGGAGAGAGATAGGAGGACACAGGAGAGGGGTAGGAGGTAGGAGGAGGCAGGAGAGAGGTAGGAGGCAGGAGAGAGGTAGGAGGCAGGAGAGAGGTAGGGGGAGGCAGGAGAGAGGTAGGAGGAGGCAGGAGAGAGGTAGGGGAGGCAGGAGAGAGGTAGGGGAAGCAGGAGAGAGGTAGGAGGAGGCAGGAGAGAGGTAAAAGGAGGCAGGAGAGAGGTAGGAGGACGCAGGAGAGAGAGGTAGGAGGAGGCAGGAGATAGGTAGGAGGAGGCAGGAGAGAGGAGAGAGGTAGGGGGAGGCAGGAGAGAGGTAGGGGGAGGAATGAGAGAGGTAGGGGAGGTAGGAGAGAGGTAGGGGGAGGCAGGAGAGGGGTAGGGGAGGCAGGAGAGAGGTAGGGGGAGGAATGAGAGAGGTAGGGGAGGTAGGAGAGAGGTAGGGGGAGGCAGGAGAGGGGTAGGGGGAGGCGTGAGAGAGGTAGGGGGAGAAGGGTGTATGTGTTGGGGGTGCAGGATAGGGGGTTAGTGAGGGGACAGGGGGGTAGCACCAGTGAGAGAGCCGACCCTGGCTCCTTAAGGGGTTACGTCATGATTATCCATCAGAGTGAGGGAGTGCCTGTCCCCATCTGTCCGCCCCCAATAACCCTATCATTTTAATTAGCCTATTCTAGATTAGCCCGCCCTAAGAGACCTCCCTCTACTGAGACCCCCTGCCATTGTTCTAACATTCAGCTTCCAACACACACGCACACACATAAGCACACACACACACACACAGCCCCCCTGTCCCAAGGTGTGGATTGTTTAAACTCTCCCTGTCCCAACGTCTGGCCCAGAGGCTGGCTACTGTAGGGACACATGAACCAACAAACAGCCAGGAGCTAAACAGACATCTACACAAAGTCTGCCTCTACCGTGTGTGTGTGTGTGTGTGTGTGTGTGTGTGTGTGTGTGTGTGTGTGTGTGTGTGTGTGTGTGTGTGTGTGTGTGTGTGTGTGTGTGTGTGTGTACAGTACAGCTCAGGTAACAGTAGCTTCCATCCACATAAAATGTTCCTCACCGCAGGCTATTTGCTGTGGAATTAATGTTGTGTAATTTGTTGATTATTAATATTGTGAGATTTGTTGTGTAATTACCTCAGAGGATGCCCCTAGAACAACTATGGACTCTGGTCTCTCTGTCTACTTGTCTCTAGAACTGCCTGGTCTATCCACAGGGCTGAGACTGCCTGGTCTGTCCACAGGGCTGAGACTGCCTGGTCTGTCCACAGGGCTGAGACTACCTGGTCTGTCCACAGGGCTGAGACTACCTGGTCTGTCCACAGGGCTGAGACTGCCTGGTCTACCCACAGGGCTGAGACTGCCTGGTCTGTCCACAGGGCTGAGACTGCCTGGTCTGTCCACAGGGCTGAGACTGCCTGGTCTGTCCACAGGGCTGAGACTGCCTGGTCTATCCACAGGGCTGAGACTGCCTGGTCTGTCCACAGGGCTGAGACTGCCTGGTCTGTCCACAGGGCTGAGACTGCCTAGTCTGTCCACAGGGCTGAGACTGCCTGGTCTGTCCACAGGGCTGAGACTGTCTAGTCTATCCACAGGGCTGAGACTGCCTAGTCTGTCCACAGGGCTGAGACTGCCTGGTCTGTCCACAGGGATGAGACTGCCTGGTCTGTCCACAGGGCTGAGACTGCCTGACTACATGAGAACTAGCTAAATTCATCCAGAGAAAACATGTAAATGGACTATGTTTAAACTCCTCACCAGGGGTAGACTGCCTGGTCTGTGAATAATGCCCACCAGGTGAGACTTGTCTGAACATCTGGTCCCAAGCTAGTGCAGTCTATCCAAATGAGACTGCCTGGTCTGTCCACAGGGGGACTGCCTGGTCTGTCCAAGGGCTGAGACTGCCTGGTCTAAATAGGGAAGACTGCCTGGTCTGCCATAGGGACTGCCTGGTCTGTCCAAGGGCTAGTGCACTAAAGGGCTGAATGCCTGGTCTGCCAGGGCTAGGGATCTGGTCTGTCCAAGGGATAGACTGCCTGGTCTGTCCACAGGGATGAGACTGCCTGGTCTGTCCACAGGGCTGAGACTGCCTGACTACATGAGAACTAGCTAAATTCATCCAGAGAAAACATGTAAATGGACTATGTTTAAACTCCTCACCAGGGGTAGAGCGATATGAATAATCCACCAGGTTAGATTGACTGAACATCTGTCCCAAGTAGTGCACTAAATAGAGAATAGCGTGCCATAGGGATCTGGTCTAAAGTAGTGCACTAAATAGGGAATAGGGTGCCATAGGGATCTGGTCTAAAGTAGTGCACTAAATAGGGAATAGGGTGCCATAGGGATCTGGTCTAAAGTAGTGCACTAAATAGGGAATAGGGTGTCATAGGGATCTGGTCTAAAGTAGTGCACTAAATAGGGAATAGGGTGCCTAGGGATCTGGCCTAAAGTAGTGCACTAAATAGAGAATAGCGTGCCATAGGGATCTGGCCTAAAGTAGTGCACTAAATAGGGAATAGGGTGCCTAGGGATCTGGTCTAAAGTAGTGCACTAAATAGGGAATAGGGTGCCATAGGGATCTGGTCTAAAGTAGTGCACTAAATAGGGAATAGGGTGCCATAGGGATCTGGCCTAAAGTAGTGCACTAAATAGGGAATAGGGTGCCTAGGGATCTGGCCTAAAGTAGTGCACTAAATAGAGAATAGCGTGCCATAGGGATCTGGTCTAAAGTAGTGCACTAAATAGGGAATAGGGTGCCATAGGGATCTGGTCTAAAGTAGTGCACTAAATAGGGAATAGGGTGCCATAGGGATCTGCTCTAAAGTAGTGCACTAAATAGGGAATAGGGTGCCATAGGGATCTGGCCTAAAGTAGTGCACTAAATAGGGAATAGGGTGCCATAGGGATCTGGCCTAAAGTAGTGCACTAAATAGGGAATAGGGTGCCATAGGGATCTGGTCTAAAGTAGTGCACTAAATAGGGAATAGGGTGCCATAGGGATCTGGCCTAAAGTAGTGCACTAAATAGGGAATAGGGTGCCATAGGGATCTGGTCTAAAGTAGTACACTAAATAGGGAATAGGGTGCCATAGGGATCTGGTCTAAAGTAGTACACTAAATAGGGAATAGGGTGTCATTTGGGACACATTGAGTCATTGTGAGGAAGAGGAACTAAGAAAACATGTAATACTTTAATATTTATGCAGTCAAGAAGACCTTAAATATTTTAAACCTCATATCATTCAAGGTAAATGTACACCCCCCCCGGGCTAAAGCCAAAGTTCAACCTCAGCGATAGGAGAGAATATGAGAGAGAATGTCGAGTCATGACACATATCCAAAATATATTCAGATTTAAACTGAAGTAAGAAACCTACATTTATTCTAGAAACGTGTCTCTCCGAAGCTTTGGACAAGCATATGGCCCAGAGCAATGGTTCCTGAACTTTTAAATGGTCCCGTACCCCTTCAAAAGGGTATATTTCCCTTCATGTGGATGTGTGTCTTGCTGTTTTATTTGCAGTGAAATGATTCAATCGATCGCTGTCATTAGATGTGGTCTGTGTGGTCTGTGTGTGTGTGTGTGTGTGTGTGTGTGTTTTTATTTATGCTATAGCCTGCGTGTGTGTGTCTGTGTGTGTGATGGTGTGTGTGCTGCTCTGTGTGTGTGTGTGTGTGTGTGTGTGTGTGTGTGTGTGTGTGTGTGTGTGTGTGTGTGTGTGTGTGTGTGTGTGTGTGTGTGTGTGTGGTGTAATTGTGTCGTCATGTGTTTTGTTCTCCTGTGCAGATTCACAACATCAAACAATGTCTGGATCCTGTACACCAGTGGTTCCCAAACTGTTTATAGTCTGTGTGTGTGTACCCCTTCAAACATTCACCCTCCAGCTGTACCCCCTCTAGCACCAGGGTCAGCTGTGCGTGCGTGTGTGTGTGTGTGTGCGTGCAGAAACGGGATCCGTCATGGTTTTGTTCTCTAGCACCAGGGTCACCCCCTCTAGCACCAGGGGATCCTCTAGCACCAGGGTTCAACTGTTTATAGTCCCGTACCCCTTCAAACATTCACCCTCCAGCTGTACCCCCTCTAGCACCAGGGTCAGCTGTACCCCCTCTAGCACCAGGGTCAGCTGTACCCCCTCTAGCACCAGGGTCAGCTGTACCCCCTCTAGCACCAGGGTCAGCTGTACCCTCTCTAGCACCAGGGTCAGCGCACTCTATAATGTTTTGTTTTGCCATCATTGGAAGCCTGCCACACACACACTATACGATACATTTATTAAACATAAGAATGAGTGAGTTTTTGTCACAACCTGGCTCCTGGGAAGTGACAAAGAGCTCTTATAGGACCAGGGCACAAATAATAATATAATAATAATCAATCATTTTGCACTTTATTTAACCATCTTACATATTAAACTTTATTTGTTAATAGAAAATGGTGAATAACACATCACAGGTTAATGAGAAAGGTGTACTTGAAAGGATGCACATAACTCTGCAATGTTGGATTGTATTGGAGAGAGTCTCCGTCTTAAATAATTTCCCGCACACAGTCTGTGCCTGTATTTAGTTTTCATGCTAGTGAGGGTCGAGAATCCACTCTCACATTGGTACGTGGTTGCAAAGGGCATCAGGGTCTTAACAGGGCGATTTGCCAAGGCAGGATACTCTGAGCGCAGCCCTATCCAGAAATCTGGCAGTGGCTTCTGATTAAATTTAGTTTTCACAGAACCGCTTGATGCAATTTTGATGAGGCTCTCTTGTTCAGATATCGGTAAGTGGACTGGAGGCAGGGCATGAAAGGGATAACGAATCCAGTTGTTTGTGTCATTTGTTTCGGGAAAGTACCTTCATAATTGCACACCTAACTCACTCAGGTGCTTCGCTAAATCACATTTGACTTTGTCCGTAAGCTTGAGTTCATTTGCACACAAAAAATCATACAATGATGGACAGACCTGTGTGTTGTCCTTGTTAATGCAGACAGAGAAGAGCTCCAACTTCTTAATCAAAGCCTCAATTTTGTCCCACACATTGAATATAATTGCGGAGAGTCCCTGTCATCCTAGATTCAGATGATTAAGGTGATAAAAAATGTCACCCAGATAGGCCAGTCGTGTGAGAGACTCGTCATGAGAGACTCGCTCATTACACACTGTGGCTGAGGAAAGGCACTACTCCCAATATAAGTGAACCCCAAATCAATGTAGTTCTCATCATATTTGCGCCTCTTCGATGGTCCAACGTCCTTGTCTGTTGTTCAGTGCTTTCCCGGGTAAGAGGGCAGTACCTTGGTGCTTTCCCGGGTAAGAGGGCAGTACATTGGTGCTTTCCCAGGTAAGGGGGACAGTAGCTTGGTGCTTTCCTGGGTAAGGGGTCAGTAGCTTGGTGCTTTCCCGGGTAAGGGGTCAGTAGCTTGGTGCTTTCCCCGGTAAGGGGTCAGTAGCTTGGTGCTTTCCCGGGTAAGGGGTCAGTAGCTTGGTGCTTTCCCGGGTAAGGGGTCAGTAGCTTGGTGCTTTCCCGGGTAAGGGGTCAGTAGCTTGGTGCTTTCCCGGGTAAGGGGTCAGTAGCTTGGTGCTTTCCTGGGTAAGGGGGCAGTAGCTTGGTGCTTTCCTGGGTAAGGGGTCAGTAGCTCTTGGTGCATCAGATTCACAACAGATTCACAACAAGGTCCAAGCTGGGTCAGTAGAATTACTATGCTAACATTGGATGTGCTTGGAAGCAGAACCACTTGTGGTAAGGGGTCAGTACTGCTGGTAGTAGCAGAATGATTCCTAGTAGCAGTATGGTAAGGGGTCAGTAGCAGTATGATCTTTAGCAGTACCGGGTAAGGGGTCAGTAGCTTGTAGTGCTTTCCTAGTAGGTAAGGGGTCAGTAGCAGTATGATGTCCTAGGTGCTCTCCTGCTGGTAAGCAGGGGCTAGTAGCTATGATGTCCTAGTAGCTTTCCCAGTATGGTAAGGGGTCAGTAGCAGTATGATGTCCTAGTGCAGTATTTCCTGTATGATGTAGTAGTAGTATGGGCAGTAGCTCTTAGCAGTATGCTGCATCAGATTCACAACAGATTCACAACAAGTGTCCATGCTAGCTGGGCTAACAACAAATGTAGAATTACTGATGCTAACATTGGATGTGCTCGTGGAAGCAGAACCACTTGTGTCGTCGACAGGTGCAGGTGTAGTACTGCTGGTAGTAGCAGAATGATGTCCTAGTAGCAGTATGATGTCCTAGTAGTAGTATGATGTCCTAGTAGCAGTATGATCTCCTAGTAGCAGTACGATGTCCTAGTAGTAGTAGCAGTATGACGTCCTAGTAATAGTAGCAGTACTACCAGTAGAGCTGGTAGTAGCAGTATGATGTCCTAGTAGAAGTAGCAGTATGATGTCCTAGTAGTAGTAGCAGTATGATGTCCTAGTAATAGTAGCAGTACTACCAGTAGAGCTGGTAGTAGCAGTATGATGTCCTAGTAGCAGTATGATGTCCTAGTAGTAGTATGATGTCCTAGTAGCAGTATGATGTCCTAGTAGCAGTATGATGTCCTAGTAGCAGTATGATGTCCTAGTAGCAGTATGATGTCCTAGTAGTAGTATGATGTCCTAGTAGTAGTATGATGTCCTAGTAGCAGTACGATGTCCTAGTAGCAGTATGATGTCCTAGTAGTAGTATGATGTCCTAGTAGTAGTATGATGTCCTAGTAGCAGTATGATGTCCTAGTAGTAGTATGATGTCCTAGTAGCAGTATGATGTCCTAGTAGTAGTATGATGTCCTAGTAGCAGTATGATCTCCTAGTAGCAGTACAATGTCCTAGTAGTAGTAGCAGTATGACGTCCTAGTAATAGTAGCAGTACTACCAGTAGAGCTGGTAGTAGCAGTATGATGTCCTAGTAATAGTAGCAATACTACCAGTAGAGCTGGTAGTAGCAGTATGATGTCCTAGTAATAGTAGCAATACTACCAGTAGAGCTGGTAGTAGCAGTATGATGTCCTAGTAATAGTAGCAGTACTACCAGTAGAGCTGGTAGTAGCAGTATGATGTCCTAGTAGTAGTAGCAGTATGATGTCCTAGTAGTAGTATGATGTCCTAGTAGCAGTATGATCTCCTAGTAGCAGTACGATGTCCTAGTAGTAGTAGCAGTATGACGTCCTAGTAATAGTAGCAGTACTACCAGTAGAGCTGGTAGTAGCAGTATGATGTCCTAGTAGTAGCAGTATGATGTCCTAGTAGTAGTAGCAGTATGATGTCCTAGTAGCAGTATGTAGTAGTCCTAGTAGCAGTATGATGTCCTAGTAGCAGTATGATGTCCTAGTAGCAGTATGATGTCCTAGTAGTAGTATGATGTCCTAGTAGCAGTATGATGTCCTAGTAGCAGTATGATGTCCTAGTAGCAGTATGATGTCCTAGTAGTAGTATGATGTCCTAGTAGTAGTATGATGTCCTAGTAGCAGTATGATGTCCTAGTAGCAGTATGATGTCCTAGTAGTAGTATGATGTCCTAGTAGTAGTATGATGTCCTAGTAGCAGTATGATGTCCTAGTAGCAGTATGATGTCCTAGTAGTAGTATGATGTCCTAGTAGCAGTATGATGTCCTACCAGTAGTAGTAGTATGATGATGTCCTAGTAGCAGTATGATGTCTCCTAGTAGCT
>NC_056438.1:77658276-77680776 GCF_018296145.1 Oncorhynchus tshawytscha | reverse complement strand
CTGTCTCTGTTGTCCTGGCTGGGTTGGTCCCCTGTCTCTGTTGTCCTGGCTGGGTTGGTCCCCTGTCTCTGTTGTCCTGGCTGGGTTGGTCCCCTGTCTCTGTTGTCCTGGCTGGGTTGGTCCCCTGTCTCTGTTGTCCTGGCTGGGTTGGTCTAGGGGACCACAGCTGTGGACTACCAGTATCAGGTTGCCAAGTGTCTCTCCATGCTGGATGTGGTTACTTTTAATTAAAATGAATCCATTTCCATCCCCATCAATTTTCGGTAGATGACCATATGGACACTTCAAAAAAACACAATCTAATTTCCATCCATCTATCCAGCCGCCCACCCACCCACTCCTCTCCCTTATTCTCAACCCTTCTGTTCCCCTGCACTCATGTCTGGACAAACAATGGCTAACCGGTTTACAGATTTCTACCTCAGCTCTTAACGTCACATCAGTTTACAGACCACTACTACTGAACCTTCTAGAAAACCCCTTAGCACATCAGTTTACAGACCACTACTACTGAACCTTCTAGAAAACCCCTTAACATATCAGTTTACAGACCACTACTACTGAACCTTCTAGAAAACCCCTTAGCACATCAGTTTACAGACCACTACTACTGAACCTTCTAGAAAACCCCTTTGCACATCAGTTTACAGACCACTACTACTGAACCTTCTAGAAAACCCCTTAGCACATCAGTTTACAGACCACTACTACTGAACCTTCTAGAAAACCCCTTAGCACATCAGTTTACAGACCACTACTACTGAACCTTCTAGAAAACCCCTTAGCACATCAGTTTATAGACCACTACTACTGAACCTTCTAGAAAACCCCTTAGCACATCAGTTTACAGACCACTACTACTGAACCTTCTAGAAAACCCCTTAGCACATCAGTTTACAGACCACTACTACTGAACCTTCTAGAAAACCCCTTAACACATCAGTTTACAGACCACTACTACTGAACCTTCTAAAACCCCTTAGCACATCAGTTTACAGACCACTACTACTGAACCTTCTAGAAAACCCCTTGCACATCAGTTTACAGACCACTACTACTGAACCTTCTAGAAAACCCCTTAGCACATCAGTTTACAGACCACTACTACTGAACCTTCTAGAAAACCCCTTAGCACATCAGTTTACAGACCACTACTACTGAACCTTCTAGAAAACCCCTTAGCACATCAGTTTACAGACCACTACTACTGAACCTTCTAGAAAACCCCTTAGCACATCAGTTTACAGACCACTACTACTGAACCTTCTAGAAAACCCCTTAGCACATCAGTTTACAGACCACTACTACTGAACCTTCTAGAAAACCCCTTAGCACATCAGTTTACAGACCACTACTACTGAACCTTCTAGAAAACCCCTTAACACATCAGTTTACAGACCACTACTACTGAACCTTCTAGAAAACCCCTTAGCACATCAGTTTACAGACCACTACTACTGAACCTTCTAGAAAACCCCTTAGCACATCAGTTTACAGACCACTACTACTGAACCTTCTAGAAAACCCCTTAACACATCAGTTTACAGACCACTACTACTGAACCTTCTAGAAAACCCCTTAGCACATCAGTTTACAGACCACTACTACTGAACCTTCTAGAAAACCCCTTAGCACATCAGTTTACAGACCACTACTACTGAACCTTCTAGAAAACCCCTTAGCACATCAGTTTACAGACCACTACTACTGAACCTTCTAGAAAACCCCTTAGCACATCAGTTTACAGACCACTACTACTGAACCTTCTAGAAAACCCCTTAGCACATCAGTTTACAGACCACTACTACTGAACCTTCTAGAAAACCCCTTAGCACATCAGTTTACAGACCACTACTACTGAACCTTCTAGAAAACCCCTTAGCACATCAGTTTACAGACCACTACTACTGAACCTTCTAGAAAACCCCTTAGCACATCAGTTTACAGACCACTACTACTGAACCTTCTAGAAAACCCCTTAGCACATCAGTTTACAGACCACTACTACTGAACCTTCTAGAAAACCCCTTAACACATCAGTTTACAGACCACTACTACTGAACCTTCTAGAAAACCCCTTAGCACATCAGTTTACAGACCACTACTACTGAACCTTCTAGAAAACCCCTTAGCACATCAGTTTACAGACCACTACTACTGAACCTTCTAGAAAACCCCTTAACACATCAGTTTACAGACCACTACTACTGAACCTTCTAGAAAACCCCTTTATAACAGAGCAAATATCAACGTTCTCTTTCTGAGGTGTTAGTGTTCAGAACTGCGTGTGGGCTACGCCATTAAGGGGCAATTACACGGCTATTAGCGACGCATATACTATTTATTCACCATTCACCTTTCATTTTGAAGGACTAAGGATTCTTCTAGAAACAGCAGGCTAGGAGAGTGACTTGGAAAAGTAACGCTAACTGTTTACGCGAAGTCAACTTGTACACTTTAGCAGAGATCCTACTCGTATCCATAGCGACTAATACTCATCGTGAAACATATTGTACATCCCAGAGTGATGCCCTTATGACACATGTATTTTTTACTGTCTGTTTATGCCATCATGCCACTCTTTGTCACTCCTTTCCATGTTTGGCATGGCAGGAACTGATCTGGGACCAGGCTAGAACAATAACAGGCGGGCAGGGACTTGACATGATAGCAGGAACTGATCTGGGACCAGGCTAGAACAATAACAGGCGGGCAGGGACTTGACATGATAGCAGGAACTGATCTGGGACCAGGCTAGAACAATAACAGGCGGGCAGGGACTTGACATGATAGCAGGAACTGATCTGGGACCAGGCTAGAACAATAACAGGCGGGCAGGGACTTGACATGATAGCAGGAACTGATCTGGGACCAGGCTAGAACAATAACAGGCGGGCAGGGACTTGGCATGATATCAGATAGCAGAAAACAAGTCAACCTGAAACAAGTCAACATGAAACAAGTCAACCTGAAACAAGACGACATGAAACAAGTCAACATGAAACAAGTCAACATGAAACAAGTCAACATGAAACAAGTCAACCTGAAACAAGTCAACCTGAAACAAGACAACATGAAACAAGTCAACCTGAAACAAGTCAACATGAAACAAGTCAACATGAAACAAGTCAACCTGAAACAAGTCAACATGAAACAAGTCAACATGAAACAAGTCAACCTGAAACAAGTCAACATGAAACAAGTCAACCTGAAACAAGACGACATGAAACAAGTCAACATGAAACAAGTCAACATGAAACAAAAAGATAAACCATTATATTTAAAGGATAATGTATAGACATGGTGGGTTTTGTTCTGTGTGACTTTGAGTATGACCTTGTTGGTGAAGGAGTGGTGGTCTATTGTGATGTAGAGTGACCTGGGTTGATTACAGTGTCTTCCCCAGGGATCAACGGGGCCCGGGTTGATTACAGTGTGTTCCCTAGGGATCAACGGGGTGTCTGAGGTCACCACTCAGGATTGATTGCCCTGCCCCGTCTGTACAGGACGGGGTTAAATGCTCACATGAGACTAATGATGTCACAAGGCCTCATACGGCCCCTAGATTCTGGAACACTGGGGAGGGAGGGATTCTATTGGTCGACTCCCAATAATGGATCTCACAGAACAGGTGGAACGGTTTGGGTACTAAAATGGCTGGAAATCCCAGAAATCTCACTGAATTGAAAAGCAACCTGCATTTGAAAACAGGAAACAACACATCCCTTTAATAAAGAACATGTTTTAACTTCCTTCTCCCAATGTGAAAAGGAACTTTATCTAGTCTCATCTGTCTCCAACAACAAATGACAATGTGGTGCAGGCAGCTATGAATCTACATCATCGTTATGCAAAATGTATCAGATGTAAATGTAGGTTCCTTATATCACTATGAAGAGAAGCAGACAGGTCTGACAGGCTGGAATAGATATCTGCTTTGTGTAGCTGGCTGTTTTGAATATGACCCAGACAACTGTCTCCTGCTGTCCTTAACTACCAGCCCATTGTAGAGAGAGGCTCAGTGACTGTCCTTAACTACCAGCCCATTGTAGAGAGAGGCTCGGTGACTCTCCTTAACTACCAGCCCATTGTAGAGAGAGGCTCAGTGACTGTCCTTAACTACCAGCCCATTGTAGAGAGAGGCTCAGTGACTGTCCTTAACTACCAGCCCATTGTAGAGAGAGGCTCGGTGACTGTCCTTAACTACCAGCCCATTGTAGAGAGAGGCTCAGTGACTGTCCTTAACTACCAGCCCATTGTAGAGAGAGGCTCGGTGACTCTCCTTAACTACCAGCCCATTGTAGAGAGAGGCTCGGTGACTGTCCTTAATTAACAACCAGCCCATTGTAGAGAGGCTCGGTGACTGTCCTTAACTACCAGCCCATTGCAGAGAGAAGCTCAGTGACTGTCCTTAACTACCAGCCCATTGTAGAGAGAGGCTTAGTGACTGTCCTTAACTACCAGCCCATTGTAGAGAGAGGCTCGGTGACTGTCCTTAACTACCAGCCCATTGCAGAGAGAAGCCAGTGACTGTCCTTAACTACCAGCCCATTGTAGAGAGAGGCTCAGTGACTGTCCTTAACTACCAGCCCATTGTAGAGAGGCTCAGTGACTGTCCTTAACTACCAGCCCATTGTAGAGAGAGGCTCAGTGACTGTAGAGAGGCTCGGTGACTGTCCTTAACTACCAGCCCATTGTAACTGACTGTCCTTAACTACCAGCCCATTGTGGAGAGAGGCTCAGTGACTGTCCTTAACTACCAGCCCATTGTAGAGGGACTTAACTACCAGCCCATTGTAGAGAGAGGCTCGGTGACTGTCCTTAACTACCAGCCCATTGTCCTTAACTACCAGCCCATTGTAGAGAGAGGCTCGGTGACTGTCCTTAACTACCAGCCCATTGTAGAGAGAGGCTCAGTGACTGTCCTTAACTACCAGCCCATTGTAGAGAGAGGCTGTGACTGTCCTTAACTACCAGCCCATTGCAGAGAGAGGCTCAGTGACTGTCCTTAACTACCAGCCCATTGTAGAGAGAGGCTCAGTGACTGTCCTTAACTACCAGCCCATTGTAGAGAGAGGCTCGGTGACTGTCCTTAACTACCAGCCCATTGTAGAGAGAGGCTCAGTGACTGTCCTTAACTACCAGCCCATTGTAGAGAGAGGCTCAGTGACTGTCCTTAACTACCAGCCCATTGTAGAGAGGCCAGCCCATAACTACCAGCCCATTGTAGAGAGAGGCTCGGTGACTGTCCTTAACTACCAGCCCATTGTGGAGAGAGGCTCAGTGACTGTCCTTAACTACCAGCCCATTGTAGAGGGAGGCTTAGTGACTGTCCTTAACTACCAGCCCATTGTAGAGAGAGGCTCGGTGACTGTCCTTAACTACCAGACTATTGTAGAGAGAGGCTTAGTAACTGTCCTTAACTACCAGCCCATTGTAGAGAGAGGCTCGGTGACTGTCCTTAACTACCAGCCCATTGTAGAGAGAGGCTCAGTGACTGTCCTTAACTACCAGCCCATTGTAGAGGGAGGCTTAGTGACTGTCTGAACAGAAGACGAGGTTTCCAGTTGGTCACGACACAGAGACTGTCTTTGTCTGAGAATTAAAAGGCCCCACTGGCTCGTTTTACCTGGTATTGATCTGATTACTGGAGTTTGTTAGGCAGCAGAACAGAGGGGACCAGCTTTAGAAGAGATCGGTCTGTCTTAACCTATAGAGAGGTCAGGCTTAAACACAGTATAGACAGGACATCAGAGTAGCATATGAGTCATGATAAGATGAAAGCATCCACCTCTGATTAATAGCATTTCTGTAGTTAGGGAGCAGGGGAGAACAGGGAGGGAGCAGGGGAGGACAGGGAGGGAGCAGGGGAGGACAGGGAGGGAGCAGGGGAGGACAGCTATAGTAGGACTGTCTGTCTGCCTGCCTGCCTGCCTGCCTGCCTGCCTGCCTGCCTGTCTGTCTGTCTGTCTGTCTGTCTGTCTGTCTGGCCTGCCTGCCTGCCTGCCTGCCTGTCTGTCTGTCTGTCTGTCTGTCTGTGCCTATAGAGAGGTAAGGCTTACACAGTAGAGAAGAGCAAGAGGACCACATAGCTAGATAGAAGCTACCACATCAGAAAGGCTCATTAACAGGAGAATAATATTACACTCAATTGTCTATCTTTGTTTCCCGTCTGACTAACGGAGGGCTGAGTTTAATTTATTTTACCACTCAAACATCACACAACCACTTCATTCATCCTATATGTCGCAGGGTCAGAGGTGGAAAAAGGGGTCTGAAGTGACTCATCTCTACATTATTGTGGAGGAACTGGAAGCCTTGGCGTAGAGCACGCCGTCAGGATTCTAGAGTACAATGGTAGAGGATCAAATGTGTTCCCGAAGGTCAGTAATACACTGACACGTGTTCAGATGCGAAGCCAGCGGTCACACGGCGAGCGGCAGGAGAGGTTGAAGCGTGAGATAGAAAATGAGAGTGTATTCGTGTGTGTGATCTAATTGAATTACAGTGACCCTGTGACAGCGCTGTGGTTGAGGTTATGTGCTGAATTAATTTTGGTCCCCTGACCCCTCCTCTTCTGTAGGGCATCTCTCCACACTCGACAACCCCGGGGGCCACACAGACTCCCAGGGGCCCCAGAACCTAGCGACAGTGACACGTCTCGAAGAGAGCACTTCTCCAAACCCCTATCTTCATTAAGATGGACAGCAGGGCGCTGAGGTCATACACACACACACACACACACACACACGCACACATACACGCACACACACACACACACAGCACACACACACACACACACAGCGCACACACACACACACGCACACACACACCCACACACATCACACACACACACACACACATGCGCACACACACACATGCGCACACACACACACACACGCACACACATGCACACACACGCGCGCACACACACACTCCACATGTACTGTTTCTAGAATATTCTACAGAACACCAGCAGACTGAGCGCATTTGGAAAGCAGCTGAGTATGGTGCTATCAGAATCCACCTAGGAGACCAAGTGGACCGGACCGGTACAGTTTTGCCTTCCTGCGTCATTTCATAACACGGAAGATCTCCGCTGAACAGAACCACATGGGTTTTATCCGTCTCTATGTGACCCCCGATGACTTCAGAACAAAGTTAACTACAAATTTAAAACTTTCCAATGTCTTTTGCAATTGATACAAACAATTTATACGAGAACTGAGATGACTGCATTAAAATATAAAACAGTAGGCTATATGTCTATATCAATCATATTGGAATACATTTCATGATCAATCAATTGTCTGTCATTTCTATCAAAATATTTAATGACTTTGCCAAATTGTAGTTGGTAATATCTCTCTAGGATCTGATCCGTCATCAATATTGTATATTACAGCCAGAAGAGGACTGGCCACCCCACATAGCCTGGTTCCTCTCTAGGTTTCTTCCTAGGTTTTGGCCTTTCTAGGGAGTTTTTCCTAGCCACCGTGCTTCTACACCTGCATTGCTTGCTGTTGGGGGTTTTATGCTGGGTTTCTGTACAGCACTGAGATATCAGCTGATGTACGAAGGGCTATATAAATAAATTTGATTTGATTTGATTTGATTTGATATTGTGAAATAATTATAATGTTAAGGTCAGATTTGAATGGAAAAAAAGCTGATCCGAGACCAGCTCTCCTTTTCTTTACTAACACGCTCCAACGACGCACTTAGCGACCGTTCTCACTGGCGTGGTGTTCTGGGAAAACAGCGTGTTGCATCCTGGGTCGTTGTAGGAAAGACGTTTAAAACACTCGTAAGACTCAGTTCCAGCGCCTTCGGGGAAAATGGGCCCTGGAGTGGTATGTAAGGAGTTAAATTAAGCAGCAAATTGCACAGCATGAGCAGCGTCTCCTTAAGCAAACAAACAAACAAGCTAAAGCAAAAATTAATATTCAGCAGGCCCAGTTTAATGTAATAGTGCACTTCTGTTAAGAGGCAGACTGACTGAACAAATTACACGATGATACAAGTTGAAGTCTATTTGGTCTCTTCCTTCGATATAAAATCTAAAGAAACATACATCTTTGTTAATGTATTATAATATATGCCATTTAGCAAACGCTTTTATCCAAAACAACTTAAAAGTACAGCGAGTGTGTTTTAGTAAGTGACTCAGGAATCAAACCCACAAACTTGAATGTTATTAACACCATGAACCGCAGGTATGGCTGTATTCTGGCATGATCCCAGGGTATAGTTTAAAAGCATGTTTTTAGTCATACATAAAGTACAGTACTTACTGTCAGCCTGAGTGGAGAGTACCAGGCAGCTGAGTAGCAGCAGGAGGGATGGCACCGCCCCCCTGGGCAGGAGGGGAACTGCAGGGTGAATGTTTGGCACCATGATGGTCCAGGTTGGCACAGCGACTCCTCCTCCTCGCTCCCCTCAACGAAGACACAAAGCGGCGACTCCTCGCTCCCCTCAACGAAGACACAAAGTGACTCCTCCTCGTTCTCCTCAACGAAGACAGACACCTCACCTCACACGATCAAACACAGACACCTGGGAGGAGACAGAGAGAAGACAGGACGTTAGTGTTTTCATTTAAATCTGATCTGAACTGATCTGATCTGACGGAAGTCAACAACAACAAAAACAACATCTGCAAAACGCTGGTACAACAGGCTAACAGGCCTTAATGAATGTGTGTAGTGTAGTACTGTAGTACTGTAGTAGTGTAGTACTGCAGTACAAAAGCCAGACAAGAAAAAAAGTGTAGCTTGGATCCATCAAAGACACAATCAGTAACAACACTATCCAGGCTATATAACACCAGATATATAACACCAGATATATAACACCAGATATATAACACCAGATATGTAACACCAGATATATAACACCAGATACCGCCGCATTAGCAGTTTCCTGTAGCTTAACAATCAACAGAGAATCGTGGGGAGACAAGAAAACAAACCCCTCCTTGACGGGCGCTAGCTACCCCTCTAACCCCTCCTTGACGGGCGCTAGCTACCCCTCTAACCCCTCCTTGACGGGCGCTAGCTACCCCTCTAACCCCTCCTTGACGGGCGCTAGCTACCCCTCTAACCCCTCCTTGACGGGCGCTAGCTACCCCTCTAACCCCCCTCTAACCCCTCCTTGATGGGCGCTAGCTACCCCTCCCCTCTAAGCCCTCCTTGACGGGCGCTAGCTACCCCTCTAACCCCTCCTTGACGGGCGCTAGCTACCCCTCTAACCCCTCCTTGACGGGCGCTAGCTACCCCTCTAACCCCTCCTTGACGGGCGATAGCTACCCCTCTAAGCCCTCCTTGACGGGCGCTAGCTACCCCTCTAACCCCTCTTGACGGGCGATAGCTAACCCCCTCTAACCCCTCCTTGACGGGCGCTAGCTACCCCCTCTAACCCCTCATTGATGGGCGATAGCTACCCCTCTAACCCCTCCTTGACGGGCGCTAGCTACCCCTCTAACCCCTCCTTGATGGGCGCTAGCTACCCCTCTAACCCCTCCTTGACGGGCGCTAGCTACCCTCTAACCCCTCCGTGACGGGCGCTAGCTACCCCTCTAAACCCTCCTTGACGGGCGATAGCTACCCCTCTAACCCCTCCTTGACGGGCGATAGCTACCCCTCTAACCCCTCCTTGACGGGCGCTAGCTACCCCTCTAACCCCTCCTTGACGGGCGCTAGCTACCCCTCTAACCCCTCCTTGACGGGCGCTAGCTACCCCTCTAACCCCTCCTTGACAGGCGATAGCTGGGGACAGACTAGTACACAGTGACTCCCTGGGGACAGACTAGTACACAGTGACTCCCTGGGGACAGACTAGTACACAGTGACTCCCTGGGGAAACAGACAGTTAACTCATACCTTATCTAGGGACCTGGGGGAAACAGACAGTTAACTCATACCTTCTCTAGGGACCTGGGGAAACAGACAGTTAATTAACTCATACCTTCTCTAGGGACCTGGGGAAACAGACAGTTAATTAACTCATACCTTCTCTAGGGACTTGGGGGAACAGACAGTTCAGGAAACAGAACAGAAAATGAAAAATAACAACATTGTCAAGGAACAGAATCAGAACCGGGAACGAAAGTGATCAATACTGTTGCGGAATAGAACTGTTATTTTAAAAGCATAGGAACCGCTTAATAACGATATTTTACATTCTGGGCATTTATTTCCAGTCCCACAAAAAACACAACAAAGCATATTTTCAAAGCCCTCACTCTGTCACTCAGAAACTAATTCCAGCATCTGTCTGCCAGCTGGAAATATTTGCCAGTATGTATGTAGGCTACCTGTCTCTCCGAAGCCTAGGCTACTGTAGCCCCTCCCCCTCCAAAGCCTAGACTACTGTAGCCCCTCCCCTCCAAAGCCTAGGCTACTGTGGCTACTGTAGCCCCTCCCCTCCAAAGCCTAGGCTACTGTAGCCCCTCCCCTCCAAAGCCTAAACTACTGTAGCCCCTCCCCTCCAAAGCCTAGACTACTATAGCCCCTCCCCCACCAAAGCCTAGGCTACTGTAGCCCCTCCCCTATGAAGCCTAGACTACTGTAGCCCCTCCCCCTCCGAAGACTGATGTAGCCCCCCTCCGAAGACTACTGTAGCCCCTTCCCCTCCGAAGCCTAGGCTACTGTAGCCCCTCCCCCTCCAAAGCCTAGGCTACTGTAGCACCTCCCCCTCCAAAGCCTAGATGACTGTAGCCCCTCCCCTCCAAAGCCTAGGCTACTGTTGCCCCTCCCCCTCCAAAGCCTAGACTACTGTAGCCCCTCCCCCTCCAAAAGCCTAAACTACTGTAGCCCCTCCCCTGAAGCCTAGACTAATGTAGTCCCCCCTCCAAAGCCTAGGCTACTGTAGCCCCTCCCCTCCAAAGCCTAGGCTACTGTAGCCCCTCCCTCCAAAGCCTCCGTAGCCTAGACGAATGTAGCCCCTCCCGCTCCAAAGCCTAGGCTACTGTAGCCCCTCCCTCTCCGAAGCCTAGACGAATGTAGCCCCTCCCCTCCAAAGCCTAGACGAATGTAGCCCCTCCCCTCCCAAGCCTAGGCTACTGTAGCCCCTCCCTCTCCAAAGCCTAGACTACTGTAGCCCCTCCGCCTCCAAAGCCTAGACTGCTGTAGCCCCGCCCCCTCCAAAGCCTAGACGAATGTAGCCCCGCCCCCTCCAAAGCCTAGACTACTGTAGCCTACTGACGTTACAAGCGTGATTTAGAAATTAGGGAGAGATGTGTTTTTGTTTAATTTCCGATGCCCCTCTGCACACACCAGCTTGTTCGCTCTGGTCCAACATTAAGCCAACTCTCGGAAGTTCAAAGACATTCAAAGTTTCTGCATAGAAGCCACTCCTCGGTAGGTATACTCCTGTGGGTCTAATTCAGATAATGCATGTTATAACAACCTGCCCAGTGCTTCCAGCCAAGCCTCCTCTCTCCTCCGCAATCTTTCACTCACATCTTGCGGCCTACACTTGTCTGTCCAATGCATGTAAACAACTAGATCTTGCCCACTCTACAGCCAGCTGCTCGAACTGCACCGATTGGTCAACTCATTTATTATCTTGCTAAATAAAAAGGGAGCAGAAAGGAACAACATCGGTTCGGTTCTGAACTTTATTTTGCTGGAACGGAACAAAGAAAATAATGGTTCTGTTCAGAACGAAACGATTGGAAAAGAATGTTGGTTCCAAACCTCTGCTTTTTCTCATAGATGTGGTGCCAAGAAACTAAAACACGGTTCCTTCTACCAGCCTCCTACGAATACAAAATGTGTCCATGCTTGGTGGGTGACCAGTCAGCTTTCAGTTAGAGAAACAACTGCTAAACCTCTCTAAAAACCTGCAGAGGTGTTGACTAGCCCATTACTCACAAGACTGTTTCAATACACACAAACACACACAGAGACCGCGCACCCCCCCCCCTCTCTCTCCCACAGAGAGATTTTAACAAGCTAAAAATTCAACAACAAAAAAAATTCTCTCTTCATTCGGGCCTCTCCTTTAATCTCTTTTGACAAGTTGCTTGGCGAAGAAAGGAGAAGGATGGGAATGAGAAGAAAGTGAGGTAACGCCTTGGCGTGCCGTGTGTTATGAGTCACAGCGTTGCCCCGCCGGCTGTTTCACCTCGGACTCCCTGTATCTCAGCATTTTACCTTTATTCCCACAGAAAAAAAACACCCCCAAGTTAACTGAACGCCTAAGAAAGTGAATCTTATTCTCCACGTTCTTTGGGCCGGGATTTGTTGGTATTATAAGTCTGTAGAGAGAGAGAGAGAGAGAGAGAGAGAGAGAGAGAGAGACACACAGACAGAGAGAGAGAGAGAGAGAGAGAGAGAGAGAGAGACAGAGAGAGAGAGACACAGAGAGAGAGAGACACAGAGAGAGAGAGACACAGAGAGAGACACAGAGAGAGAGAGAGACAGAGAGAGAGAGAGAGAGACACAGAGAGAGACACAGAGAGAGAGAGAGACAGAGAGAGAGAGAGAGAGACACAGAGAGACACACAGAGAGAGAGAGAGAGAGAGAGAGAGTTTTTAGAGTTTTTATAAAACCTTTATTTTTTACTCAAGTGTTAACATAAATAATGACACACTGCCTTTTCAGAAATGAAACAACAAATGTAATTCTAAACAAAAATAAATACATACCATATACATTCAACTTATTTCATCAGCAAAAAATAATTTCCCCTCCTCTACAAAACAAAGTGCTCCTTCGTAGGCCCACTTCTCCTCAAATAATAGGAGATCTTTTACAGCTGATAAGAACTCAAAATCTACTTTTATTCTTGCTTTCACTAATCCTTTAAAAACACATCTTACATCCTGCCCATATCCCGTTTCTATCTTCAAAAAAGTGGCATAGTTAAAGTGGCTAGTGATACATGTATTACATAAGGATGCAGTCGATGATATAGAGTACAGTATCAACGTATGCATATGAGATGAACAATGTAGGGTAAGTAACATTATATAAGGTAGCATTGTTTAAAGTGGCTAGTGATATATTTACATAATTTCCCATCAATTCCCGTGATTAAAGTGGCTGGAGTAGAGTCAGTGTCATTGACAGTGTGTTGGCAGTAGCCACTCAATGTTAGTGGTGGCTGTTTAACAGTCTGATGGCCTTGAGATAGAAGCTGTTTTTCAGTCTCTCGGTCCCAGCTTTGATGCACCTGTACTGACCTCGCCTTCTGGATGACAGCGGGGTGAACAGGCAGTGGCTCGGGTGGTTGATGTCCTTGATGATCTTTATGGCCTTCCTGTAGCATCGGGTGGTGTAGGTGTCCTGGAGGGCAGGTAGTTTGCCCCGGTGATGCGTTGTGCAGACCTCACTACCCTCTGGAGAGCCTTACGGTTGAGGGCGGTGCAGTTGCCATACCAGGCGGTGATACAGCCCGCCAGGATGCTCTCGATTGTGCATCTGTAGAAGTTTGTGAGTGCTTTTGGTGACAAGCCGAATTTCTTCAGCCTCCTGAGGTTGAAGAGGCGCTGCTGCGCCTTCCTCACGATGCTGTCTGTGTGAGTGGACCAATTCAGTTTGTCTGTGATGTGTATGCCGAGGAACTTAAAACTTGCTACCCTCTCCACTACTGTTCCATCGATGTGGATGGGGGTGTTCCCTCTGCTGTTTCCTGAAGTCCACAATCATCTCCTTAGTTTTGTTGACGTTGAGTGTGAGGTTATTTTCCTGACACCACACTCCGAGGGCCCTCACCTCCTCCCTGTAGGCCGTCTCGTCGTTGTTGGTAATCAAGCCTACCACTGTTGTGTCGTCCGCAAACTTGATGATTGAGTTGGAGGCGTGCATGGCCACGCAGTCGTGGGTGAACAGGGAGTACAGGAGGGGGGCTCAGAACGCACCCTTGTGGGGCCCCAGTGTTGAGGATCAGCGGGGAGGAGATGTTGTTGCCTACCCTCACCACCTGGGGGCGGCCCGTCAGGAAGTCCAGTACCCAGTTGCACAGGGCGGGGTCGAGACCCAGGGTCTCGAGCTTGATGACGAGCTTGGAGGGTACTATGGTGTTGAATGCCGAGCTGTAGTCGATGAACAGCATTCTCACATAGGTATTCCTCTTGTCCAGATGGGTTAGGGCAGTGTGCAGTGTGGTTGAGATTGCATCGTCTGTGGACCTATTTGGGCGGTAAGCAAATTGGAGTGGGTCAAGGGTGTCAGGTAGGGTGGAGGTGATATGGTCCTTGACTAGTCTCTCAAAGCACTTCATGATGACGGATGTGAGTGCTACGGGGCGGTAGTCGTTTAGCTCAGTTACCTTAGCTTTCTTGGGAACAGGAACAATGGTGGCCTCTTGAAGCATGTGGGAACAGCAGACTGGTATAGGGATTGGTTGAATATGTCCGTAAACACACCGGCCAGCTGGTCTGCGCATGCTCTGAGGGCGCGGCTGGGGATGCCGTCTGGGCCTGCAGCCTTGCGAGGGTTAACACGTTTAAATGTCTTACTCACTTCGGCTGCAGTGAAGGAGAGACCGCATGATTCCGTTGCAGGCCGTGTCAGTGGCACTGTATTGTCCTCAAAGCGGGCAAAAAGTTATTTAGTCTGCCTGGGAGCAAGACATCCTGGTCCGTGACTGGGCTGGGTTTCTTCCTGTAGTCCGTGATTGATTGTAGACCCTGCCACATACCTCTTGTGTCTGAGCCGTTGAATTGAGATTCTACTTTGTCTCTGTACTGGCGCTTAGCTTGTTTGATAGCCTTGCGGAGGGAATAGCTGCACTGTTTGTATTCAGTCATGTTACCAGACACCTTGCCCTGATTAAAAGCAGTGGTTCGTGCCTTCAGTTTCACACGAATGCTGCCATCAATCCACGGTTTCTGGTTAGGGAATGTTTTAATCGTTGCTATGGGAACGACATCTTCAACGCACGTTCTAATGAACTCGCACACCGTATCAGCGTATTCGTCAATGTTGTTGTCTGACGCAATACGAAACATCTCCCAGTCCACTGATGGAAGCAGTCTTGGAGTGTGGAGTCAGCTTGGTCGGACCAGCGTTGGACAGACCTCAGCGTGGGAGCTTCTTGTTTTAGTTTCTGTCTGTAGGCAGGGATCAACAAAATGGAGTCGTGGTCAGCTTTTCCGAAAGGGGGCGGGGCAGGGCCTTATATGCGTCGCGGAAGTTAGAGTAACAATGATCCAGGGTCTTTCCACCCCTGGTTGCGCAATCAATATGCTGATAAAATTTAGGGAGTCTTGTTTTCAGATTAGCCTTGTTAAAATCCCCAGCTACAATGAATGCAGCCTCCGGATAAATCGTTTCCAGTTTGCAGAGAGTTAAATAAAGTTCGTTCAGAGCCATCGATGTGTCTGCTTGGGGGATATATACGGCTGTGATTATAATCGAAGAGAATTCTCTTGGTAGATAATGCGGTCTACATTTGATTGTGAGGAATTCTAAATCAGGTGAACAGAAGGATTTGAGTTCCTGTATGTTTCCTTCATCACACCATGTCACGTTGGCCATAAGGCATACGCCCCCGCCCGTCTTCTTACCAGAGAGATGTTTGTTTCTGTCGGCGCGATGCGTGGAGAAACCCGCTGGCTGCACCGCTTCGGATTGCGTCTCTCCAGTTAGCCATGTTTCCGTGAAGCAGAGAACGTTACAGTCTCTGATGTCCCTCTGGAATGCTACCCTTGCTCGGATTTCATCAACCTTGTTGTCAAGAGACTGGACATTGGCAAGAAGAATGCTGGGGAGTGGTGCACGATGTGCCCGTCTCCGGAGTCTGACCAGAAGACCGCTTCGTTTCCCTCTTTTTCTGAGTCGTTTTTTTTTTTTGGTCGCTGCATGTGATCCACTCGGTTACACTGGTTGTAAGGCAGAACTCAGGATCCGCATCGCGAAAACATATTCTTGGTCGTACTGATGGTGAGTTGACGCTGATCTTATATTCAGTAGTTCTTGTCGGCTGTATGTAAAGAAACCTAAGATGACCTGGGGTACTAGTGTAAGAAATAACACGTAAAAAAACAAAAAACTGCATAGTTTCCTAGGAACGCGAGCGAGGCGGCCATCTCTGTCGGCGCCGGAAGTTTTATGTTGATCGGTATATATGACATGGTGTTTTGTATTCACATTGTTCACCTGTTATTGTTTTCACATGGTGGACGTTGGCATGCCCTGCTGATACTGTGTAATATGTGTCAGGTGAGTGACTAAACACAGGTTTCTCTAGCTAGCTCTGCTGATACTGTGTAATATGTGTTCAGGTGAGTGACTAAACACAGGTTTCTCTAGCTAGCTCTGCTGATCCTGTGTAATATGTGTTCTGGTGAGTGACTAAACATAGGTTTCTCTAGCTAGCTCTGCTGATACTGTGTAATATGTGTTCAGGTGAGTGACTAAACACAGGTTTCTCTAACTAGCTCTGCTGATCCTGTGTAATATGTGTTCAGGTGAGTGACTAAACACAGGTTTCTCTAGCTAGCTCTGCTGATCCTGTGTAATATCTGTTCAGGTGAGTGACTAAACACAGGTTTCTCTAGCTAGCTCTGCTGATCCTGGGTAATGTGTGTTCAGGTGAGTGACTAAGCACAGGTTTCTCTAGTTAGCTCTGCTGATCCTGTGTAATATGTGTTCAGGTGAGTGACTAAACACAGGTTTCTCTAGCTAGCTCTGCTGATCCTGTGTAATATGTGTTCAGGTCAGTGACTAAACACAGGTTTCTCTAGCTAGCTCTGCTGATACTGTGTAATATGTGTTCAGGTGAGTGACTAAATACAGGTTTCTCTGTCTAACTCTGCTGATCCTGTGTAATATGTGTTCAGGTGAATGACTAAACACAGCATTCTCTAGCTAACTCTGCTGATCCTGTGTAATATGTGTTCAGGTCAGTGACTAAACACAGGTTTCTCTAGCTAGCTCTGCTGATCCTGGGTAATGTGTTCAGGTTAGTGACTAAACACAGGTTTCTCTAGCTATTCATATTTATTGTTGCGTGTTCATGTTGTTTTTATACTATATTATCACTGGGATTCATTTTACTCAGATATGCAGATGTGCTATGACAGTATGATGTTTAGTTGTTCCTATATAGTAGACTGTTGAGTCTAGTGCTTTATTCCAACCTTTCCTTTTCACTGCCAGCACCCGCCCGCCCGACTAGCATCACTACTCTGGACTGTTCTGACCTACAATATGTGGACATCTACAAATACCTAGTTGTCTGGCAAGACTCTAAAGTCTCCTTTCAGACTCACATACATATCAAACATCTCCAATCCAAAATCAAATCTAGAATCAGCATTCTATTTTGCAACAAAGCCTCCTTCACTCACGCCGCCAAACTTACCCTCGTAAAACTGACTATCCTACCGATCCTCGACTTCGGCGATGTCATCTACAAAATAGCTTCCAATACTCTACTCAGCAAGCTGGATGCAGTCTATCACAGTGCCATCGATTTTGTCACCAAAGCCCCCTATACCACCCACCACTGCGACTTGCATGCTCTAGTCTGCTGGCCCTCGCTACATATTCGTCGCCAGACCCGCTGGCTCCAGGTCATCTATAAGTCTATCCTAGGTAAAGCGCCACCTTATCTCAGCTCACTGGTCACGATAACAACACCCACCAGTAGCACGCGCTTCAGCAGGTATATCTCACTGGTCATCCCCAAAGCCAACACCTCTTTTGGCCGCCTTTCCTTCCAGTTCTCTGCTGCCAGTGACTGGAATGAATTGCAAAAATCGCTGGAGATGGAGACTCATATGTCGCTAACTAGCTTTAAATATCAGCTATCTGGACAACTAACTGATCGCTGCAACTGTACATAGTCCACCCAATCAACCTACCTCATCCCCATATTGTTTTTATTTACTTTTCTGCTCTTTTGCCCACCAGTATCACTACTTGCACATCATCATCTGCTCATCAATCACTCCAGTGTTAATCTGCTAAATTGTAATTATTTCGCTACTATGGGGTTTTTATTGCCTTACCTCCTCACGCCATTTGCACACACTATGTATAGACTCTTTTTTTCTGTTATGTTTTTGACTTTAAGCTTGTTTATTCCATGTGTAACTCTGTGTTGTTGTTCATGTCGCACTGCTTTGCTTTATCTTGGTCAGGTTGAAGCTGTAAATGAGAACTTGCTCTCAACTAGCTTTCCTGGTTAAATAAAGGTGAAATAAATCAAATAAAAAGAGCATGCACAACCTTGTGATCATAGATATTCCTATTTAGGGTCATAAAGCACATAGTTCAAGAATAGAGCAATTCAGATCATGACTACACTACCAATGATGCAGCTGTTGCATTGCTAGCACAATACAGAGTAGCATCTCACATCATACCCTCTCCCCTAACCCTAATCATCACATTTAGGTAAAAGAAAATACTTTACTTTTCTGAAAACATTTGAAATCGAGGTAAAGTTTGTATCTACATTCAATAATGAAGTTTGAATGATTCAGGTTTTAGGTGTTACTTGACTAAATCTGAGTATAAGATTTAATTGGACAGACACTTTATAAGGTTGACAGACCCTGTTCTATATTAGACAGTGTCATAATAAATTAATACATACCTGTGAATACTGCTGCCTGTCTTAAAGAATATTGTCCTATGTTATAATATATGAATGCATACCTCTGGATACTGCAGCCTGTCTTAAAGAATATTGTCCTATGTTATAATATATGAATGCATACCTGTGAATACATTAGCCTGTCAAAGAATATTGCCCTATAATATAATATATTAGTACATACATGGAAATAGTTCAGCCTGTCTTAAAGAATATTGTTATATATTAATTCACGTCAATCTTTATTCTTTTAGATATTTCAAAGCAGCGACTTTGTTTTGGGAGGTGAGTTTCAGCACCATAAACAACCTCATATTCTGATGTAGCATTGTTGAAGGAATTGAATTCCTCTGTTTTAATACCCAATTAAAATTAAACACTCTGTCAATTCATAAGAATTTCTAAGACCCTTATTTTATAGGAATATACAGAGTCCGGTCTTAAAAGTCAAGTAACAGCCTTTATTCAAGAGAGTACTGAGTTCATACACATTTTACCACAGGTTATAAACTGAAAATGACGTCAGCGTTTTCTAAATGTTCCGTTTCTTCTTGACACTGGTAGAAAGGCTCTATAGCTCTCAAGCCTTCCCTCCTCGCCTAGAGCTGTCTATTTACCACCACAGACCGATGCTGGAACTAACACCGCACTCAATGAGCTGTATAGGGCCATAAGCAAACAGGAAAACACTCATCCAGAGGCGGCGCTCCAAGTGGCCGAGGACTTCAATGCAGGATAACTTAAATCCATTTTACTTCATTTCAACCAGCATGTTAAATGTGCAGCCAGAGAAAAAAAACTATGTGCGTGTGAGAGTGACTGCATGTGTACTAACAAACATATTAGATGATTCTTATTTTAAATAATAAATTAATCATGATTAAAAATTAGTTAGAAAGAGAAACAACTCAATGTAATGATAATTACAATATTTGTGAGTTTTATGAATAGTATATCCAATGGAAGTTGAATAAACTTAACTGGGGATATGGCGAAAGGTTACTGACACACAAGACAAATTAAATGTATTACAGTTACATAACATTATTTTTCATGGTAAATGGGGTCTAAGCATGTAAGAAAATATTTCGTAGTGAATGTTGCTCAATAATTTACACAAAAGGCACCGGATTGTAGGAATGACCCACCTGTTGTTATACCCTCTGCTGAGACAGAAATAAAGAGCTGAGTCAACATGGTTCAATTAGAATGACTCAAAGATGATCATAATAACAGAGAAGGCACACAAATAATCAGTAATGGTGTCACGTTCTATCACTGTGCATACTCTTCATGATGTCATGCACTGGTATCATGTCTCCTTTGTGGATATCCTCACTGAAGTGTAAGTCACACCAGTGGATGGGAAGAACAGCTGACTGCCATTCATGCAGGTGACTTTCACTATGGCCCTGTAGTCAAGGTCGAAATTTGCTTTCACCATTGTGATCTCAACATCCATGGTCTTCCCTGGTGGGATCTTCACGTTGATGGTCCCTGATTCTGTTATGGTCTCTGTCTTCTGCAGGCTGGTGGATTGCTCCACTCCCACGGTCAAGCTGAACCCTGATGACACCTCGACCAGATATGGGATCCCCACTTTGACCAACACATTCAAGGTGGATTCTATCTTGTTGCTGACAGACCAGGAGTAAGTCTTGGTCAGGGTCTTGCTGTATGTAATGGACTCTTCTTGAACCAATGAGGTGTCATTGTGGTGGGACACGGATTTCACATATTCTGGAGTCACCTAAAATCAACACAGACACAAAGATACAAATTGTTCAGACAAGACAAAGACAATTTTAGAACTAATCATCAGTGAGGAACTGATCAATTGATTTGTAGTAAGCCAACAATAGTAACTAATGTGTCTGTATGTGTGTGTGACTGTCCTAGAAATGAGATGCCTGATGAATGTCAACCCCCATATTGGATTACATGTTTTAAAGTAGACAGCCCCCTTAATGTTAGAGCATCGGTAGAGTTTTCCTGAGCTGTCTACACACACCTGGGGTTTGAAGAGGGACAGGGTGGGATACTTCATGTCAGTCATCACGGACGACTTGATGGTGTTGATGAAGAGGAAGCCCATGCAGTCGATGTCTGAGCCAGACCTGCCCTACAGTCCCAGGCAGATTCCAGACTCGACATCTATGGTGTACTCAGTCTTCAGTGGCCAGCTGGTAATTTTTTCAAAGAACTGACGGTTCTGACTCGTCGTGAACTTGATGGCACCCAGACGTGTGCCGACACCGTTACCCCACAGAGACAGCTTGGTGATGCACTCACCGAGTTTGAACTCAAACTCATTGAAAGTGTGTGAATTTCCAAAGGTCGCAACACGCCTGTCCACTAGCTCCGCCCGCACAGCTTTGACCCGCCAGCCTTCCACCGCCACTCCGATCCTCTTGAGGGTTGCACCGTTGTCCATGCCATGGAATTCAAATGAACTGCCTCCTCCACCACCAATCAACTGCAGTCTGGTTGCCATGTTAAGTGTGTGTGTACGTCACCTGAAATACAAATTTGTACAGATAAATTTAAGAAACCTCCAACTCAAACTCAGATCTGATTCAGACATTCAAATCACCAACAGGAAATTAAAGAACAAGATAAAAGGATCAAACAATAACTAAGGGATATAATGATTCATGGTAGGAACTAGAGATCGAGCAACACATCAGTCTAAGGCAGGGCTCTTCAACGCTGTTCCTGGAGAGCTACCCTCCTGTTGGTTTTCACTCCAGCCCCAGTTGTAACTAACCTGATTATACCATCTACTGCATCTTGCCTATGCCGTTCAGCCATCGCTCATCCATATATCATCCATATATATTTTTATGTACATATTCATAAGTACATATATGTACTTATTCATTCCTTTACACTTGTGTGTGTATCAGGTAGGTGTTGTGAAATTGTTAGATTAATTGTTAGATATTACTGCATGGTCGGAACTAGAATCACAAGCAATTCGCTACACTCGCATTAACATCTGCTAACCATGTTTATGTGACAAATAAAATTTGATTTGATTGGATTAGAATCAGGTGGACTAGATTGGGATTGGAATGAAAAAAATAGAGGACGGTAGCTCTGGTCTAGGGCGACCAAATCGCTCCACAATCCTCAGGTCACTGAGAATGAAGCATTCTTGAATTGCTCCTAACTCCTCCTTGTCCTCCACCCTCCTCTGATCTTTCCATCTTTATTCGCCTGGAATCTGTCACACCCATTCCTTCCTCCACAGCTAGGAACCTCAGTCACCATGGAGTCCCTTTCCCACTCCCAGGACCTCCCCACTCCACCTCCTGCTGTTTCTTCCTGATCAACACCATGGAGTCCCTCTCCTACTCCCAGCACCTCCCACTCTACATCCTGCTGTTTCTTCCATCCTGGAGTCCCTCTCCTACTCCCAGTACCTTCTTCTTCCTGATCAACACCATGGAGTCCCTCTCCTACTCCCAGCACCTCCCACTCTACATCCTGCTGTTTCTTCCTGATCACACACCATGGAGTCCCATGGAGTCTCCTACTCCCAGCACCTCCCACTCTACCTCCTGCTGTTTCTTCCTGATCAACTTGGTGACTTATGTGTAATGAAACATATTGTTGTGTATGAATGTTACAGATGCTACATTAGAATATGATAACCTTCCCTTTAATGATGAGTATGAATGTAATAGATGCTACATCAGAATATGAGGTTGTTTATGGTGCTAAAACTAATCTCTCCAAACAAAGTTGCTGCTTTGAAATATCTGAAAGAATAAAGATTGAAATGAATTAATATATAACAATATTCTTTAAGACAGGCTGCACTATTCACAGGTATGTACTAATATATTATAATATAGTCTAATATTCTTTCAGACAGGCTTTAGTATTTACAGGTATGTATTAATATATTATGACACTGTCTAATATAGAACATGATCACA
>NC_056438.1:77653724-77658176 GCF_018296145.1 Oncorhynchus tshawytscha | reverse complement strand
CCACCACCATGGGGGCCCCACACAACCCCACCACCATGGGGCCAACCCAACCCCACCACCATGGGGGCCCCACACTCCAACCCCACCACCATGGGGGCCCCACACTCCAACCCCACCACCATGGGGCCCCACACTCCAACCCCACCACCATGGGGCCCCACACTCCACACCACCATCCAACCCCACCACCATGGGGCCCCACACTCCAACCCCACCACCATGGGGCCCCCCCACACTCCAACCCCACCACCATGGGGCCACCATGGGGCCCCACACACTCCAACCGCACCACCATGGGGGCCTTACACTCCAACCCTAGCACCATGGGGGCCCCACACTCCAAGCCCACCACCATGGGGCCCCACACTCCAAGCCCACCACCATGGGGCCCCACACTCCAACCCCACCACCATGGGGCCCCACACTCCAACCCCACCACCATGGGGGCCCCACACTCCAACCCTACCACCATGGGGGCCCACACTCCAACCCAACCACCATAGGGGCCCCACACTCCAACCCCACCACCATGGGGGCCCATACTCCAACCCCAGCACCATGGGGGTCTCACACTCCAACCCCAGCACCATGGGGGCCTCATACTCCAACCCCAGCACCATGGGGTCTCACACTCCAACCCCAGCACCATGGGGGCCTCATACTCCAACCCCACCACCATGGGGGCCCCACACTCCAACCCCACCACCATGGGGGCCCCACACTCCAACCCCACCACCATAGGGGCCCCACACTCCAACCCCACCACCATGGGGGCCCATACTCCAACCCCAGCACCATGGGGCCTCACACTCCAACCCCAGCACCATGGGGGCCTCATACTCCAACCCCACCACCATGGGGCCCCACACTCCAACCCCACCACCATGGGGGCCTTACACTCCAACCCTAGCACCATGGGGGCCCCACACCCAAGCCCACCACCATGGGGCCCCACACTCCAAGCCCACCACCATGGGGCCCCACACTCCAACCCCACCACCATGGGGCCCCACACTCCAACCCCACCACCATGGGGGCCCCACACTCCAACCCCACCACCATGGGGGCCCCACACTCCAACCCCACCACCATAGGGGCCCCACACTCCAACCCCACCACCATGGGGGCCCATACCCAACCCCAGCACCATGGGGGTCTCACACTCCAGCCCAGCACCATGGGGGCCTCATACTCCAACCCCAGCACCATGGGGGTCTCACACTCCAACCCCAGCACCATGGGGCCTCATACTCCAACCCCACCACCATGGGGGCCCCACACTCCAACCCCACCACCATGGGGGCCCCACACTCCAAGCCCACCACCATAGGGGCCCCACACTCCAACCCCACCACCATGGGGGCCCATACCCAACCCCAGCACCATGGGGGCCTCACACCCAACCCCAGCACCATGGGGGCCTCATACTCAACCCCACCACCATGGGGCCCCACACTCCAACCCCACCACCATGGGGGCCTTACACTCCAACCCTAGCACCATGGGGGCCCCACACTCCAAGCCCACCACCATGGGGCCCCACACTCCAAGCCCACCACCATGGGGCCCCACACTCCAACCCCACCACCATGGGGCCCCACACTCCAACCCCACCACCATGGGGGCCCCACACTCCAACCCCACCACCATGGGGGCCCCACACTCCAACCCCACCACCATAGGGGCCCCACACTCCAACCCCACCACCATGGGGGCCCATACTCCAACCCCAGCACCATGGGGGTCTCACACTCAACCCCAGCACCATGGGGGCCTCATACTCCAACCCCAGCACCATGGGGTCTCACACTCCAACCCCAGCACCATGGGGCCTCATACTCAACCCCACCACCATGGGGGCCCCACACTCCAACCCACCACCATGGGGGGCCCCACACTCCAACCCCACCACCATAGGGGCCCCACACTCCAACCCCACCACCATGGGGGCCCATACTCCAACCCCAGCACCATGGGGGCCTCACACTCCAACCCCAGCACCATGGGGGCCTCATACTCCAACCCCACCACCATGGGGGCCCATACTCCAACCCCAGCACCATGGGGGCCTCACACTCCAACCCCAGCACCATGGGGGCCTCATACTCCAACCCCAGGCCCATACTCCAACCCCAGCACCATAGGGGCCTCATACTCCAACCCCAGGCCCATACTCCAACCCCAGCATCATTGTGGGCCCACACTCACATACAGTACTAGCTACACACAGATACACAAGCCCACACACTCTGCAGCAGCGACATCATATTGGCTGTGTAGCTGGAGAGCTCTGAACTTTTGTCTTAGTCTTTTATAGTGCAGCGGTACAGTTGAGAGGCTTTCTGTTGAACGGCATGCTGGGAATGTTTAACTAAAGACTAGGGCCACGTTCTAAAATGGCAGCTTATTTCTATGGTACTTTACACCATGGGCTCTGGTCAACAGAGGGCCCTGTATAAGGAATAGGGTATATTTGAGATGCAACCCAGGCCTGTTGAGGAAGACATCCTTCTGCTGACAGAAATCATGGTTTCTCCTCTGAAAAGGCAACTCAAGACATTTCATTTTACTAGGCAGTTAAGAACAAATTCTTATTTTCAATGACGGCCTAAGAACAGAACTGCCTGTTCAGGGGAAGAATGACAGATTTGTACCTTGTCAGCTTGGGGATTCGAACTTACAACCTTTTGGTTACTAGTCCAATGCTCTAACCACTAGGCTACCCTGCCGCCCCACATAATATACCCGTGACAAAGAAATTATCTGTAAATTCTCATAATTTGCACGTACAAATTTGCCTAGCTTTTTCTCAAGTAGTTTATTTATTTTATTTCACCTTTATATAACCAGGTCGGCCAGTTCAGAACAAGTTCTCATTTACAACTGCGATCTGGCCAAGATAAAGCAAAGCAGTGCGACAATAACAACAACACAGAGATACACATAAACAAACATACAGTCAATAACACAATAGAAAAATCTATGTACAGTGTGTGCAAATGTAGAAGAGTAGGGAGGTAAAGGCAATAAATAGGCCATGGAGGCAAAATAATTAGAATTTAGCATTAACACTGGAGTGATAGATGTGCAGATGGTGATGTGTAAGTAGAGATACTGGGGTGCAAAAGAGCAAGAGGATAAATAACAATATGGGCATGAGGTAGTTGGATGTGCTATTTACAGATTGGCTGTGTACAGGTACAGTGATCCGTAAGCTGCTCTGACAGCTGATGGTGACCAGTGAGATATACCTGCTGGAGCGCGTGCTACGGGTGGGTGTTGCTATGGTGACCAGTGAGCTGAGATAAGGCGGGGCTTTACCTAGCAAAGACTTACAGATGACCTGGAGCCAGTGGATTTGGCGACAAATATGTAGCGAGGGCCAGCCAACGAGAGCGTACAGGTCGCAGTGGTGAGTGGTATATGGGGCTTTGGTGACAAAACAAATGGCACTGTGATAGACTACATCCAGTTTGCTGAGTAGAGTGTTGGAGGCTATTTTGTAAATGACATCGCTGAAGTCAAGGATCGGTCAGATAGTCAGTTTTACAAGGGTATGTTTGGCAGCGTGAGTGAAGGAGGCTTTGTGGCGCAATAGGAAGCTGATTCTAGATTTAATTTTGGATTGGAGATGCTTAATGTGAGTCTGGAAGGAGAGTTTACAGTCTAATCAGACAACTAGGTATTTGTAGTTGTCCACATATTCTAAGTCCGAACCGTCCAGAGTAGTGATGCTAGCTGGGCTGGCGGGTGCGGGCAGCGATCAGTTGAAGAGCATGCATTTAGTTTTACTAGCATTTAAAAGCAGTTTGAGGCCAATGAAGGAGCGTTGTATGGCATTGAAGCTCGTTTGGAGGTTTGTTAACACAGTGTCCAAAGAAGGGCCAGAGGTATACAGAATGTTGTCGTCTACGTAGAGGTGGATCAGAGACTCACCAGCAGCAAGAGCGACATCATTGATATATACAGAGAAAAGAGAATTGAACACTGTGGCACCCCCATAGAGACTGCCAGAGGTCCAGACAACAGGCCCTCCAATTTGACATACTGAACTCTGTCTGTGAAGTAGTTGGTGAACCAGGCGAGGCAGTCATTAGAGAAACCAAGACTATTGAGTCTGCCGATAAGAATGCGGTGATTGACAGAGTCGAAAGCTTTGGCAGGTCGATTAATACGGCTGCACAGTACTGTCTTTTATCGATAGCGGTTATGATATTGTTTAGGACCTTGAGAATGGCTAAGGTGCACCCGTGACCAGCTCTGAAACCAGATTGCATAGCGGAGAAGATACGGTGGGATTCAAAATGGTCGGTGATCTGTTTGTTAACTTGGCTTTCGAAGATTTTAGAAAGGCAGGGCAGGATGGATACAGGTCCAGTGTCACGACTTCCCCCGAAGTCGGTGCCTCTCGTTGTTCAGGCGGCGTTTGGCGGCGCCGGTCTTCTACCCATC
>NC_056438.1:77624839-77653624 GCF_018296145.1 Oncorhynchus tshawytscha | reverse complement strand
TCTCCTCTCCATCCCTCTCCTTTCTTCTCCATTCTCAGAATACTCACAGTAGCCTGTGGGCTTCTTCGTAGCCTGTGTAGGGGATGAAATTGCACTTGATCCTGCTAAACGAAACTCTATTCACCAAGCTCTGCAAACCTTGATGTGCACTTAAACCCCCTCTCGTTAAAATGTATCTGTTTATTAAACCAATTAAACCAATTTAAATGGTTGGGGAGAAAAACATGACATGTACTGTTCTCATACCTTGCTTTGAATTGGCTCACACACTCATGCACACACACACTCATGCACACACACACACATGCACACACACACACACACTCATGCACACACTAGATATAGTAACCGACACAGCAATTAGCAATGGCTTGTGCTATGTTTGTGTACGAGTGTGTATAATTATGATTCTGACGCACGCTGTGGTTGTGTGAAAAATGAATAATTAAGAGAGCGAGAAGTCGGGGCAAATATCATCTCAGAATATGAGAGGAAAAAAAATAGAATTTGAAATCAGGACAGTTGAGTGTGTATATCTGGAACACTAGGCCTTATAATATGTCCTGTATTAAAGACTTAGGTTTTATCTGGTATTTATGTTAATGCTACTGGTCCTACATGTCCATGATTATAAAATACCACCATCAATGATCGCCTTAACTCTCCCTAAACAAAGTCATGCATAAAGTGTCTTTCTGATACATTACGCATAGGCTTTTCCATAGGCTTTTCCATAGGTTTTCCATAGGTTTTTTCATAGGCTTTTCCATAGGCTTTTCCATAGGCTTTTCCATAGGCTTTTCCATAGGCTTTTCCATAGGCTTTTCCATAGGTTTTTCCATAGGCTTTTCCATAGGGTTTTTCCATAGGCTTTCCATAGGCTTTTTATAGGCTTTTTCCAAAATGGCACCCTATTCCCTATGGGCCCTGGTCAAGAAGTAGTGCACTATATAGGGAATAAAGGGCCTTTTGGGACACAGCTATAGATGACTCATAAACATGTTAAAATGGTCCGTTTGGTATTGATCTGACTAGAGTGTCTATAAACGGGATTATTAGATTATATTTAATCCGATCAAACAGCAAAATCCTAAATGAAGGATTTGGGATTGAGGATGGACCGGGGGCGTTGGTTGGACCACTGGAGACCAGGTGGCTGATGTGGGGGGGATTAGGGGCAGGGGTAAACAGACCCCTTAAACATCCACTTAATGCTATTCCATTGACTGACTGAATGAGAAATATGTTAACACACACACATGCCAACCTCTGAGCAACATGTTGACATAATGTGCAATGGGGGCTTACTACGTGTGTGTGTGTGTGTGTGTGTGTGTGTGTGTGTGTGTGTGTGTGTGTGTGTGTGTGTGTGTGTGTGTGTGTGTGTGTGTGTGTGTGTGTGTGTGTGTGTGTGTGTGTGTGTGTGTGTGTGTGTGTGTGTGTGTGTGTGTGTTGGGTTAACGGTGAGGTATATGTGCCGTTTGGCCTCTGTCTGCCAAATAGCAGCCGGTAATACTTTGATGGTGTAAAATATGCGTAATCTACTGCTCTGTGTGACGCAATCACAGCTCCTTGTTGAAATTGGGATGAAGTGAGAGTTTAAAAAACAGAGAGTTTTGGAAAAGGATCGTAATGGCTGTTAAGTTCCATCATGAAATATGTCAACAAGGATCGTAGCTCTACTGTAAGGTATAGAGCGGGGGGGGGAACCGTAGTGTGTCACAGCTGGTCCCAATTCACTTCCTACCCCTTGGTCCACCTCAGAGTTTCCCAAACTCAGCCCTTGGGACCACAAGGGCGAGCGCATTTCAGTTGGTTTTTGCCCTCTAGCACTACACAGTTGATTCAAATGATCAACTCCTCATCAAGCTTTACTGGACTGAATCAGCTGTGTAGTGCTAGGGGCAAAAACATGCCCCTAGCACTCCCTTGGGGGAGTTTGGGAAACATTGTCCTAACTATTCAATGTTTGGGAGGAAGGATGGGAGGGAAGGATGGGAGGGAAGGATGGGAGGGAGGGAGGGAGGGAGGGAGGGAGGGAGGGGAGGGAGGGAGGGAGGGAGGAGGGAGGGAGGGAGGGAGGGAGGGAGGAGAGGAGGGAGGTGGACGCTCCACTATTACACTGCTTATACCTATCTAAACAGTTCAGATCACACTCACCACACCGTTTAAGACCTTGCCCTTTACCCTTTGTGTGTGATGTCATCCCCAGCGGTGCTCAGTGATAGGCTGCTGCTGCTGTCGTTCCTGGAGAAGAGCCAGGTGTGTGTAGTCTATCTGAACAGGAAGAACCAGGGATCACCTGATACCAGCCACCGACTGGAGAAACTCTCCCCATCAGAACTCAAGGCACAGTATACACACACTGCACACACACACTATACATACACACACACACACACACACACACACACACACACACACACACTATATACACACACACTGCACACACACACTATATACATACACACACTATACACACACACTGCACACACACACTATACATACACACACTATACATACACACACTGCACACACACACTATACATACACACACTATACATACACACACTGCACACACACACACACTGCACACACTATACATACACATTATATTAAAAAGTATGTGGACACCCCTTCAAATGAGTGGATTCGGTTATTTCAGTCACACCCGTTGTTGACAGGTGTATGAAATCGAGCACACAACCATGCAATCTCCATAGACAAACATTGGCAGAAGAATGGCCTTACTGAACAGCTCCGTGATGTTCAACATGGCACCATCATGGGATGCCACCTTTCCAACAAGTAATTTTGTCAAAATTTCTGCCCTGCTAGAGCTGCCCCAGTCAACTGTAAGTGCTGTTATTGTGAAGTGGGAACGTCTAGGAGCAACAGCGGTTCAGCTGTGAAGTGGCAGGCCACACAAGCTCACAGAATGAGCCCAGCGAGTGCTGAAGCGCATAGCATGTAAAAATTGTCAGAATTTTTTAAAAGAAATACAAATTTCCAAAAAACAGCCAAATTCCAAACTGCCTCTGGAAGCACAAGAACTGTTCGTCGGGAGCTTCATAAATTGGGTTTCCATGGCTGAACAGCCGTACACAGAGGAAACCTGAATCTGAAGTGATTAATCACGCTTCACCATCTGGAAATCTGAGTTTGGCGGATGCCCGGAGAACATACCTGCCCCAATGTAGTCTGGTGGAGGAGATGTAATGGTCTGGGGCTGTTTTGAGGTTGGTTCGGGCCCTTTAGTTCCAGTGAAGGGAAATCTTAAAGCTACGGCACACAATGACATTCTAGACTATTCTGTGCTTCCAACTTTGTGGCAACAGTTTGGGGAAGGCCCTTTCCTGTTTCAGCATGACAATGCCCCTGTGCACAAAGCGAGGTCCATACACAAATGGTTTGTCGAGATCTGTGTCGAAGAACTTGACTGGCCTGCTCAGAGCCCTGACTTCAACCCAATCCAACACCTTTGGGAGGAATTGGAACGCTGACTGCGAGCCAGGCCTAATTACCCAACATCAGTCCCCAACCTCACTAAAGCTTTTGTGGCTGAATTGAAGCAAGTCCCCACAGCAATGTTCCAACATCTAGTGGAAAGCCTTCCCAGAAGAGTGGAGGCTGTTATAGCAGCAAAGGGGGACCAACTCCATATTAATGCCCATGATTTTTGTAATGACCACTAGCCCAGCCGTATCAGACCTCTATACCAGCCGTATCAGACCTCTATACCAGCCGTATCAGACCACTATACCAGCCGTATCAGACCACTATACCAGCCGTATCAGACCACTATACCAGCCGTATCAGACCACTATACCAGCCGGTGATGGTGAGACCACTATACCAGACCACTATACCAGTATCAGACCACTATACCAGCCGTATGGTGAGACCACTATACCAGCCGTATCAGACCACTATACCAGCTGTATGGTGAGACCACTATACCAGCCGTATGGTGAGACCTCTATACCAGCCGTATCAGACCACTATACCAGCCGTATCAGACCACTATACCAGCCGTATCAGACCACTATACCAGCCGTATCAGACCACTATACCAGCCGTATGGTGAGACCACTATACCAGCCGTATCAGACCACTATACCAGCCGTATCAGACCACTATACCAGCCGTATCAGACCACTATACCAGCCGTATCAGACCACTATACCAGCCGTATGGTGAGACCACTATACCAGCCGTATCAGACCACTATACCAGCCGTATCAGACCACTATACCAGCCGTATCAGACCACTATACCAGCCGTATCAGACCTCTATACCAGCCGTATCAGACCACTATACCAGCCGTATGGTGAGACCTCTATACCAGCCGTATCAGACCACTATACCAGCCGTATGGTGAGACCTCTATACCAGCCGTATCAGACCACTATACCAGCCGTATGGTGAGACCACTATACCAGCCGTATCAGACCACTATACCAGCCGTATCAGACCACTATACCAGCCGTAGGTGAGACCACTATACCAGCCGTATGGTGAGACCACTATACCAGCCGTATCAGACCACTATACCATCCGTATCAGACCACTATACCAGCCGTATGGAGACCACTATACCAGCCGTATCAGACCACTATACCAGCCAGTATACCAGCAGACCACTATACCAGCCGTATCAGACCACTATACCAGCCGTATCAGACCACTATACCAGCCGTATCAGACCACTATACCAGCCGTATCAGACCACTATACCAGCCGTATCAGACCACTATACCAGCCGTATCAGACCACTATACCAGCCGTATCAGACCTATACCAGCTGTACCACTATACCAGCCGTATGGTGAGACCTCTATACCAGCCGTATCAGACCACTATACCAGCCGTATCAGACTACTATACCAGCTGTATCAGACCTCTATACCAGCCGTATCAGACCACTATACCAGCCGTATCAGACCACTATACCAGCCGTATCAGACCTCTATACCAGCCACTATACAGACCACTATACCAGCCGTATCAGACCACTATACCAGCCGTATCAGACCACTATACCAGCTGTATGGTGAGACCACTATACCAGCCGTATGGTGAGACCTCTATACCAGCCGTATCAGACCACTATACCAGCCGTATCAGACCACTATACCAGCCGTATCAGACCACTATACCAGCTGTATCAGACCACTATACCAGCCGTATCAGACCACTATACCAGCCGTATCAGACCTCTATACCAGCTGATGGTGAGACCACTATACCAGCCGTATGGTGAGACCTCTATACCAGCCGTATCAGACCACTATACCAGCCGTATCAGACCACTATACCAGCCGTATATACCAGCTGAGACCTCTATACCAGCCGTATCAGACCACCATACCAGCCGTATGGTGAGACCTCTATACCAGCCGTATCAGACCACTATACCAGCCGTATCAGACCACTATACCAGCCATATCAGACCACTATACCAGCCGAATCAGACCACTATACCAGCTGTATCAGACCTCTATACCAGCCGTATCAGACCACTATACCAGCCGTATCAGACCACTATACCAGCTGTATCAGACCACTATACCAGCCGTATCAGACCACTATACCAGCCGATGGTAAGACCTCTATACCAGCCGTATCAGACCACTATACCAGCCGTATCAGACCACTATACCAGCCGTATCAGACCACTATACCAGCCGTATGGTGAGACCTCTATACCAGCCGTATCAGACCACTATACCAGCCGTATCAGACCACTATACCAGCCGTATGTTGAGACCTCTATACCAACCGTATCAGACCTCTATACCAGCCGTATCAAATCAAATCAAATGTATTTATATAGCCCTTCGTACATCAGCTGATATCTCAAAATGCTGTACAGAAACCCAGCCTAAAACCCCAAACAGCAAGCAATGCAGGTGTAGAAGTGCGGTGCCTAGGAAAAACTCCCTAGAAAGGCCAAAACCTAGGAAGAAACCTATAGAGGAACCAGGCTATGTGGGGTGGCCAGTCCTCTTCTGGCTGTGCCAGGTGGAGATTATAACAGAACATGGCCAAGAGGTTAAAATGTTCATAAATGACCAGCGTGGTCCAATAATAATAAGGCAGAACAGTTGAAACTGGAGCAGCAGCACGGCCAGGTGGACTGGGGACAGCAAGGAGTCATCATGTCAGGTAGTCCTGAGGCATGTTCCTAGGGTTCAGGTCCTCCGAGAGAGAGAAAGAAAGAGAGAAAGAGAGAATTAGAGAGAGCATACTTAAATTCACACAAGACACCGAATAGGACAGGAGAAGTACTCCAGATATAACAAACTGACCCTAGCCCCCCGACACATAAACTACTGCAGCATAAATACTGGAGGCTGAGACAGGAGGGGTCAGGAGACACTGTGGCCCCATCCGAGGACACCCCGGACAGGGCCAAACAGGAAGGATATAACCCCACCCACTTTGCCAAAGCACAGCCCCCACACCACTAGAGGGATATCTTCAACCACCAACTTACCACCCTGAGACAATTCTGAGTATATTGAGACCGAGTTTGCGTCTCTGACATGGGTAGGCAGACCATTCCATAAAAATGGAGCTCTATAGGAGAAAGCCCTGCCTCCAGCTGTTTGCTTAGAAATTCTAGGGACAATTAGGAGGCCTGCGTCTTGTGACCGTAGCGTACGTGTAGGTATGTACGGCAGGACCAAATCAGAGAGATAGGTAGGAGCAAGCCCATGTAATGCTTTGTAGGTTAGCAGTAATACCTTGAAATCCCTTGCTTTGACAGGAAGCCAGTGTAGGGAGGCTAGCACTGGAGTAATATGATCAAATTTTTTGGTTCTAGTCAGGATTCTAGCAGCCGTATTTAGCACTAACTGAAGTTTATTTAGTGCTTTATCCGGGTAGCCGGAAAGTAGAGCATTGCAGTAGTCTAACCTAGAAGTGACAAAAGCATGGATTAATTTTTCTGCATCATTTTTGGACAGAAAGTTTCTGATTTTTGCAATGTTACGTAGATGGAAAAAAGCTGTCCTTGAAACGGTCTTGATATGTTCTTCAAAAGAGAGATCAGGGTCCAGAGTAACGCCGAGGTCCTTCACAGTTTTATTTGAGACGACTGTACAACCATTAAAATTAATTGTCAGATTCAACAGAAGATCTCTTTGTTTCTTGGGACCTAGAACAAGCATCTCTGTTTTGTCCGAGTTTAAAAGTAGAAAGTTTGCAGCCATCCACTTCCTTATGTCTGAAACACATGCTTCTAGCGAGGGCAATGTTGGGGCTTCATCATGTTTCATTGAAATGTACAGCTGTGTGTCATCCGCATAGCAGTGAAAGTTAACATTAAGTTTTCGAATGACATCCCCAAGAGGTAAAATATATAGTGAAAACAATAGTGGTCCTAAAACGTAACCTTGAGGAACACCGAAATGTACAGTTGATTTGTCAGAGGACAAGCCATTCACAGAGACAAACTGATATCTTTCCGACAGATAAGATCTAGACCAGGCCAGAACTTGTCCGTGTAGACCAATTTGGGTTTCCAATCTCTCTAAAAGAATGTGGTGATCGATGGTATCAAAAGCAGCACTAAGGTCTAGGAGCCTGAGGACAGATGCAGAGCCTCGGTCTGATGCCATTAAAAGGTCATTTACCACCTTCACAAGTGCAGTCTCAGTGCTATGATGGGGTCTAAAACCAGACTGAAGCATTTCGTATACATTGTTTGTCTTCGGGAAGGCAGTGAGTTGCTGCGCAACAGCCTTTTCTAAAATTTTTGAGAGGAATGGAAGATTCGATATAGGCCGATAGTTTTTTATATTTTCTGGGTCAAGGTTTGGCTTTTTCAAGAGAGGCTTTATTACTGCCACTTTTAGTGAGGTTGGTACACATCCGGTGGATATAGAGAGCCATTTATTATGTTCAACATAGGAGGGCCAAGCACAGGAAGCAGCTCTTTCAGTAGTTTAGTTGGAATAGGGTCCAGTATGCAGCTTGAAGGTTTAGAGGCCATGATTATTTTCATCATTGTGTCAAGAGATATAGTACTAAAACACTTGAGTGTCTCTCTTGATCCTAGGTCCTGGCAGAGTTGTGCAGACTCAGGACAACTGAGCTTTGAAGGAATACGCAGATTTAAAGAGGAGTCCGTAATTTGCTTCCTAATAATCATTATCTTTTCCTCAAAGAATTTCATGAATTTATCACTGCTAAAGTGAAAGCCATCCTCTCTTGGGGAATGCTGCTTTTTAGTTAGCTTTGCGACAGTATCAAAAAGGAATTTCGGATTGTTCTTATTTTCCTCAATTAAGTTATACCAGCCGTATCAGACCTCAATACCAGCTGTATCAGACCTCTATACCAGCCGTATGGTGAGACCACTATACCAGCCGTATCAGACCACTATACCAGCCGTATCAGACCACTATACCAGCCGTATCAGACCACTATACCGTATCAGACCACTATGGACCACTATACCAGCTGAGACCACTATACCAGCCGTATGGTGAGACCACTATACCAGCCGTATCAGACCACTATACCAGCCGTATGGTGAGACCACTATACCAGCCGTATCAGACCACTATACCAGCCGTATCAGACCACCAGACCTCAATACCAGCTGTATACCAGCCGTATCAGACCACTATACCAGCCGTATCAGACCACTATACCAGCCGTATCAGACCTCTATACCAGCCGTATGGTGAGACCACTATACCAGCTGTATCAGACCTCTATACCAGCCGTATCAGACCACTATACCAGCCGTATCAGACCACTATACCAGCCATATCAGACCACTATACCAGCCGTTAGAACTATAATGTCCTCAGTTCTTTCTCTCCTTTGTTTGTGGTGCTGTTTGAAGTCGTTGGTCTGTCTAAAGTCCCCTACATTATTAATGTGGTGCTGTTTAAAGTCGTTGGTCCGTCTACCCCTACATTAAATTATTAATGTGGTGCTGTTTAAAGTCGTTGGTCCGTCTACCCCTACATTATTAATGTGGTGCTGTTTAAAGTCGTTGGTCCGTCTACCCCTAAATTATTAATGTGGTGCTGTTTAAAGTCGTTGGTCCGTCTACCTCTACATTATTAATGTGGTGCTGTTTAAAGTCGTTGGTCCGTCGTCTACTCCTACTCCTACATTATTAATGTGGTGCTGTTTAAAGTCGTTGGTCCGTCTGTTTACTCCTACATTATTAATGTGGTGCTGTTTAAAGTCGTTGGTCCGTCTACTCCTACATTATTAATGTGGTGCTGTTTAAAGTCGTTGGTCCGTCTACTCCTACATTATTAATGTGGTGCTGTTTAAAGTCGTTGGTCCGTCTACTCCTACATTATTAATGTGGTGCTGTTTAAAGTCGTTGGTCCGTCTACCCCTACATTATTAATGTGGTGCTGTTTAAAGTCGTTGGTCCGTCTACTCCTACATTATTAATGTGGTGCTGTTTAAAGTCGTTGGTCCGTCTACTCCTACATTATTAATGTGGTGCTGTTTAAAGTCGTTGGTCCGTCTACCCCTACATTATTAATGTGGTGCTGTTTAAAGTCGTTGGTCCGTCTGTCTACCCCTACATTATTAATGTGGTGCTGTTTAAAGTCGTTGGTCCGTCTACCCCTAAATTATTAATGTGGTGCTGTTTAAAGTCGTTGGTCCATCTACCCCTACATTATTAATGTGGTGCTGTTTAAAGTCGTTGGTCCGTCTACTCCGTCCGTTGGTCCGTACCCCTAATTATTAATGTCTAAGTCTTGGTCCTCTACAATTATTAATGTGGTGCTGTTTAAAGTCGTTGGTCCGTCTACCCCTACATTATTAATGTGGTGCTGTTTAAAGTCGTTGGTCTGTCTACCCCTACATTATTAATGTGGTGCTGTTTAAAGTCGTTGGTCCGTCTACTCCTACATTATTAATGTGGTGCTGTTTAAAGTCGTTGGTCCGTCTACTCCTACATTATTAATGTGGTGGGTCGTTGGTCCGTCTACTCCTACATTATTAATGTGGTTTGGGGTTGTTATTTTGGAAATGAGTATATTTTTGGGACGTGCCGCCACGCTCTGCGTGCCACAGTGCTGTAATGAGCTCTCTGTGTGCTTGGGGGAAACATCTCTCCGCCCCCACACCGGTCCCCTCACACGCCCACACCGAGCCCCAACGAGACGGACAGGTGACATTGCAGGTATGGTAGTGTGGTCCATGTCTCTATGTTCCTCAGATCATTGTCTGAGCCATTTCAAATAGTCTTTCATTGAGCTTTATCTGTTGCCCTGAACACACAATGGAGTCAGCAGCTCTATTCATACAAGCATACGCACACTAGACTAGACTATTCACTACACCAGTGACAGTCACAGCACAGTTATAGGCATGGGAATATAGGGATGGAGGAGAGAGAGAAGAGGGGGATGTAGGAATGGAGGAGAGTGAGGAGAGGGGATGTAGGAATGGAGGAGAGCGGAGAGAGGGGAGAGAGGATATAGGAATGGAGGAGAGCGAGGAGAGGATGGAGGAATGGAGGAGAGAGAGGAGAGGATGGAGGAGAGAGAGGAGAGAGGATGTAGGGATGTAGGAGAGAGGATGTAGGCATGGAGGAGAGAGAGAGGGATGTAGGAGAGAGGATGTAGGAGAAAGAGGATGTAGGATGAGAGAGGAGAGAGAATGTAGGATGAGAGAGAGAGGATGTAGGATGAGAGAGGAGAGAGGATGGAGGATGGGGATGTAGGAGAGAGGATGTAGGATGAGAGAGGATGAGGATGAGAGGAGAGAGGATGAGGATGTAGGATGAGAGAGGAGGAGAGAGGAGATGAGAGGATGAGGATGTATGAGAGAGGATAAAGAATGAGAGGAGAGAGGATGTAGGATGAGAGGATAAAGGATGAGAGGAGAGAGGATGTAGGATGAGGATGAGAGGAGAGAGGATGTAGGATGAGAGGATGTAGGATGAGAGGATGAGGATGTAGGATGAGAGAGGAGAGAGGATGTAGGATGAGAGAGGAGAGAGGATATAGGATGAGAGAGGATTTAGGAGGAGAGAGGGTGTAGGATGAGAGAGGAGAGAGGATGTAGGATGAGAGGATGTAGGATGAGAGAGGAGAGAGGGTGTAGGTTGAGAGAGGAGAGAGGATGTAGGATGAGGATGAGAGGATGTAGGATGAGAGAGGAGTTTTAGGGAGGAAAGATCATCAGAAGAGAAGAGGACTGGTGTAGCTGAAGAATTAATACATAAACAAATGAATGGATGTTTAAACAACACGTATCTCTTACCCCCTTCATTCTCTGTCCTCCATTTTGTCTCCTCCACCCTTTTGCTTTCCCATCTTTTTGCTGGTCAGCAATAATCTAAACCACTTTCTGGGGGATTAGTTAGCAACCTCTTTTTCTAGTTTAGCCCAGTGGACCAGGGCTGGGCTGTACCATCCACGGGACCAGGGCTGGGCTGTACCATCCACGGGACCAGGGCTGGGCTGTACCATCCAGGGGGCTAGGGAAGGGGGTCAGGGGAGGGAGATCCCCTTATCAGGCCCCTTCTTCTGGAGCCAGACGTACGGCAGGAGCGATTGCTTTCAGAGCCCCCTGTCCCGCCCCGCATGCCCCTCCCGTGCCCCCACAAAAGCCTGCTAGTAATGTGATAATGGCAGCGTTAGCAGTTAGCTTAGCGCTGCCGCGTAGCGGTGCGGACTGGAGCGCGTGCGGGAGGGGGAGGGGGGGGGTGCATGACCAAGAAGTCTCACCCAAATAAATGGATGATCTTTGTTGTGACTGAAATCACACTTGGCTTCGAATGTTTAAAAACGGGGGGTTGATACGTCAGGGGTAAGAAAGGGCCTTTGAGGATGTGACTTGTGTTGTCTGTATTCTACAACATCTGGGAGGGAGACAGAAAGAGGGAGGGAGGGAGGGAGGGAGGGAGGGAGGGAGGGAGGGAGGGAGGGAGGGAGGGAGGGAGGGAGGGAGGGAGGGAGGGAGGGAGGGAGGGAGGGAGGGAGGGAGGGAGGGAGGGAGGGAGGCAGGAGGGGAGGGAGAGAGACAGGGAGGGAGGGAGGGAGGGAGGGAGGGAGGGAGGGGAGGGAGGGAGGGAGGGACGAGGGAGGGAGGGAGGTAGAGGGAGGGAGGGGGAGGGAGGGAGGGAGAGGGGGAAAGTGCAGGAGGGAGGGAGGGAGGGAGAATGAAAGAGGGATAAAGGGAGGGAGGGAGAGTGAATGAGAGAGAGAAAAAAGACAGGGATAGAGAGAGAATAAGAGGGAGGGAGGGAGGGAGACAGACAGAGGGGGAAGAGATTATGGTTTCTAGTGGCCTGACGTTAGCTGTCTCTTCACCTCCCCTCTCAACAGTCAACATCCCAGGGAAAGAAATGTTAGTAACAGTGTGTCTCTCTCTCTCTCTAGGTGGTGTGTAGTAGCAGTGTGTGTGTAGTAACAGTGTGTGTAGTAACAGTGTGTGTAGTAACAGTGTGTCAGTGTCTCTCTCTCTCTGGTGTGTGTAGTAACAGTGTGTGTAGTAACAGTGTCTCTTCTCTCTCTAGGTGGTGTGTGTAGTAGCAGTGTGTGTAGTAACAGTGTGTGTAGTAACAGTGTGTGTAGTAACAGTGTGTGTAGTAGCAGTGTGTGTGTAGTAACAGTGTGTGTAGTAACAGTGTGTGTAGTAGCAGTGTGTAACTCTCTCTAGGTGGTGTGTGTAGTAACAGTGTGTGTAGTAACAGTGTGTCTCTCTCTCTAGGTGGTGTGTGTAGTAACAGTGTGTGTAGTAACAGTGTGTGTAGTGTGTCTCTCTCTAACAGTGTGTGTAGTAACAGTGTGTGTAGTAACAGTGTGTGTAGTAACAGTGTGTGTAGTAACAGTGTGTGTAGTAACAGTGTGTGTAGTAGCAGTGTGTCTCTCTCTCTAGGTGGTGTGTGTAGTAACAGTGTGTGTAGTAACAGTGTGTGTAGTAACAGTGTGTGTAGTAACAGTGTCTCTCTCTCTCTAGGTGGTGTGTAGTAACAGTGTGTGTAGTAACAGTGTCTCTCTCTCTCTAGGTGGTGTGTGTGGAGGTGCGTGGCCCCGCAGGGCGCAGGCAGGGCAGGCGTGTGGATCTGAACTGTCTCCAGGACGTAGCAGTGTGTTGGTGCTCCCTGACTAACACTAATGATGAACTGTGGCCCTGGAACCCGAGCCACACACACACTGACAGGGACAACCTAGTGTTACTGAGCTGCTCCAGTACAGAGGGCCTCAAGGTTAACACACACACACACACAACACACACACACACACACACACATACAACCTCTTCAATAATAACACACATGACCTCTTCAATAATAACACACATTACCTCGTCAATAATAACACACATGACCTCTTCAATAATAACACACATTACCTCTTCAATAATAACACACATTACCTCTTCAATAATAACACACATTACCTCTTCAATAATAACACACATTACCTCTTCTATAATAACACACATTACCTCTTCAATAATAACACACATTACCTCTTCAATAATAACACACATTACCTCTTCTATAATACACACACATTACACTTCACACACACACACATTACCTCTTCTATACAACACACACACACACTACACACACACACATTGCCTCTTCAATAATACAGGGGTCTTTAATGATAAAGGAGAGATGCTTCAGTGGTCAGGGTTAATGGCCCTCTCTTACCCTCTGTCTCTTATTCTGTCTTTCCCTCTCTCTTTAATCTCTCACATTACTCTCTTCTCTCCCCCCTAACCCCCATTACTGTCTTCTATAATCCAACTCACCCTCTCTTATCTGTCTTAATCCCTCTCTTCCTCTTCTCTAATAACCCACTCTTCCCATCTTCTATAATCCCACTCATTACCTCTTCTCTTATTCTGTCTTTCCCTCTCTCCCTCTCTCCCCCTCCCCTCGTTTTCTCTCTCCCTCCCTACCTCTCCTCTTTCCTTCTCTCTTACCACCACATCTCCTCCCAATACAGGGTCTTTAATCTCCCCCTCCCTACCTGCTTCTTGGTCTCTAATGGCCCTCTCTCTCCCCCCCTGTCTCTTATTCTGTCTTTCCCTCTCTCTTCTCCCTCTCTCTCTCTCTCTCTCTCTCTCTCCTCCCCCCTCTCTCTTCTCCCCTCCCTCCAACTCTCCCTCTCTTATTCTGTCTTTCCCTCTCTCCCCCTCTCTCTCTCTCCCTCCCTCCCTCTCTCCCCCCCTCTCTCTATTCTCTGTCTTTCCCTCTCTCTCTCTCTCTCTCTCTCTCTCTCTCCCCCTCTCTCCCCTCCCTCCCACTCGTTTTCTCTCTCCTCCCTACCTCTCTCTTGTTCTCTTTCCTTCTCTCTTCTCCCCTCTCTCTCTCTCCCCTCTCTCTCTCTCTCTCCCTCTCTCTCTCTCCCCTCCCTCCCTCTCGTTTCTCTCTCTCTCTCCTCTCTCTCTCTTGTTCTCTTTCCTCTCTCTCTCCCCCTCTCTCTCTCTCTCTCTCTCTCTCCTCTCTCTCTCTCTCTCTCTCTCTCTCTCTCTCTCGTTCTTGCCCTTTGTTGTCTGTCCCCCTCTCTTTCTCTCCTTCCATCTCTCTTTCTCAGAAGAATTCCTCCACACAGTCACTCTGCTCTGTCTGTGTGTGTCTGTGTGTGTCTGTGTTGTCTGTGTGTGTCTGTGTCTGTTCTGTGTGTGTCTGTGTGTGTGTATCTGTCTGTGTGTCTGTGTGTGTCTGTGTGTGTTTGTGTGTGTCTGTGTGTGTCTGTGTGTGTCTGTGTGTGTGTATCTGTCTGTGTGTGTGTGTGGATAGGATTTGTGAATGGTGAATTAGCCATCTCAAGGGTGGCGTCTTCCAGTATGTTCTACTGCATCTCCTAAAACAAGGGGAACTAACTAAGCAGGTGATGTGTCTTTACGGTGGTCGTGTGTACGAGCATGCCTGTCTGCTTCCATCTCTCAGCCCCTGTGTGTGTGTCTGTGTGTTTCATCTCCCAGACCCTTTGTGTGTGTGTGTGTGTGTGTGTTTCATCTCCCAGACCCTTTGTGTGTGTGTGTGTGTGTGTTTCACCTCCCAGCTCCTGTGATAACCCTATCTGTGACCTGTTTCCCAGGCAACATGCGTAGGAATAACATACTGTCGCCAAAAAGCAGACGGAGAAACCCAAATGACCGAAGGAACACGGCGTAAGCACTCTGTAAACGTATGTAAATATGCTCCAGCGTAGAAGACAGGGAAGAAGAGCGTTACCAATCGCAGGAAAACAAAATGCTAAAGAAGAGGCAAGGAGAGGAAAAAATGAATATTGAAATCATCAAAGCAGATGCTGTCGTAGGCTTTTCTTCTTGTTCTGGAAGGCTCTCTGCACTGGTTTATCACACTCCTCCTTCACCTAGTTATTTTATTTATGTCCTCCCTCCCTCTCCTCTCCTCCCTCCTCCTCCCTCCCTCCTCCGCTCCTCCCTCCCCTCCCTCCCTCCCTCCCTCCCTCCCTCTCCCTCCCTCCCTCCCTCCCTCCCTCCCTCCCTCCCTCCCTCCCTCCCTCCCTCCCTCCTCCCTCCCTGCCTCCCTCCCTCCCTCTCCTCCCTCCCCCTCCCTCCTCCGCTCTCCCTCCCTCCTCCCTCTCCTCCCTCTCTTCTCCCTCTCCTCCCTCCCTCCCTCCCTCCCTCCCTCCCTCCCTCCCTCCTCCTCTCCTCCCTCCCTCTCTCCCTCTCCTCCCTCCTCCCCCCTCCTCCCTCCCTCCTCCCTCCCTCTCTCCTCTCTTCTCCCTCCTCCCTCCCTCTCCTCTCTTCTCCCTCCTCCCTCCCTCCCTCCCTCCTCCCTCCCTCCTCCCTCCTCCCTCCCCTCCTCCCCTCTCCTCCCTCCCCTTCTCATCTCTCCTCCCTCCCTCCCTCCCTGCCTCCCTCCCTCCCTCATCCCTCCCCACCATCCCTCTCCTCTCTACTCCCTCCTCATTCCTTCCTCCCCTCTCTTCCCTCCCCTTCTCATCTCTCCTCCCTCCCTCTTCCCCTCCCCTCCTCCCCCACCCCTCCCTCTCCTCTCCTCCCTCACCTTTTCCTCCCTCCCTCTCTCTCCCTCCTCCTTCCTTCCTCCCCCCTCCCTCCCTCCCTCCCCTTCCTCCCTCCCCTCCCCTCCCTCCCTCCTCCCTCTCCCCCTCCTCCCCCCTCCCCATCCCTCTCCCTCCCTCCTCACCTTTCCCCTCCTCCCTCCTCCCTCTCCTCCGTCCTCCTCCTCTCCTCCCTCTCCTCCCCCTCCCTCCTCCCTTCCTCCCCCTCCCTCCCTCCCTCCTCCCTCCTCCCCCTCTCCTCCCCTTTCCTCTCTCCTTCCTCCCTCCTCCCCCTCCCTCCTCCTCCCCTCCCCTCCCTCCTCCCTCCTCCCCTCCCCCTCTCCTCCATCTCCCCCTCTCCTCCCTCCTCCCTGTTCTCCCTCTCCCCCCTCCTCCCTCCTCCCCCTGTTCTCTCCTCCCTGTTCTCCCTCTCCCCCTCCCTCCTCCTCCTCCCCTCCCTCCTCCTCCCTGTTCTCCCTCTCTCCCTCCTCCCCCTCCCTCTCCTCCCTCTTCTCCCTCTCTCCCCCTCTTCCCTCTCCTCCATTCCTCCCCCTCCTCCCTCTCTCTCCTCCATGGTTTTAAATGAACATTAAAGTCCCTCTCCTGAATCTAATGAAAGTGTTTGTCATTTTTCAAATGCGAGGTGTAAAATTAAGTGTGTGTGCTTTTGCGTACGTGCGTGTGTACCAGCGTGTGTTTGATGGCGCGGTGTGAAATTAAGCAAGCAGTTTATTTAAGAGGTGTGGAGAGAATCAAACACTCAGAGCTCATCTGAGAAGACGAAGGAGAAGAGAGCCAGAGACTTCAATCACTTCAAGCTCATATATATGTTCCTTTTGTTGAGCCAGCTATCTGCCATGCTAAGCCCATTTAACACTCACTCCCTCCATTTAAAACCCTGATTCCTGTTCCCTATGTGGTCTTAGTTCTATACAACACGACAAATATGATTTAGGATTTATTTAACATTTAGTTAACATTTTTAATGATTCCTGGAATTTCAGTGAAAAAAAGGAAGATGTTTTTATTTCGAGTCTGTTTTGTGTTCAGTGTCGGGGGTTCTGTGTGTGTGTGTGGGGGGTGTTCTGTGTGTGTGGGTTGGGGGATCTGTGTGTGTGTGTGTGCGTGTATGGGGGGTTTGTGTGTGGGTCGTGTGTTGGGGGGGTCTGTGTGTTTGTGTAGGGGGTCTGTGTGTGTGTGTGTTGGGGGGGTCTGTGTGTGTGTGTTTGGGGGTCTGTGTGTTTGTGTGGGGGGTCTGTGTGTGTGTGGGGGGTGTTCTGTGTGTGTGGGGTTGGGTGGGATCTGTGTGGGTGTGTGTATGGGGGGGGTCTGTGTGTTTGTGTAGGGGTCTGTGTGTGTGTGTGGGGGGGGGGGTCTGTGTGTGTGTGTTTGGGGGGTCTGTGTGTTTGTGTGGGGGGTGTTGTTGGGGGTCTGTGTGTGTGTGTGTGTGTTTGTGTGTTGTCTGTGTGTGTTGTGTTTGGGGGGGTCTGTGTGTGTTTGTGTGGGGCGGTTCTGTGTGTTTATGTGTTGTTGTCCAGTTATGTCTTTTAACACAGTTTCTCCTCTGTTTGATCTAATTGTGTGAATCCACCCAAATTATGAATGAACTATTCCAGCCATGAACATCCACCCCTCCCTCCATGGTGACTCTAGATAACATCCACCCCTCCCTCCATGGTGACTCTAGATAACATCCACCCCTCCCTCCATGGTCTCTCTAGATAACATCCACCCCTCCCTCCATGGTCTCTCTAGATAACATCCACCCCTCCCTCCATGGTGACTCTGATAACATGTTTATGTCCCTCCATGGTTGATAACATCCACCCCTCCCTCCATGGTCTTTTAACATCACCCCTCCCTCCATTTCTCCCACCCCTCCCTCCATGGTTTGATCTAATGGTCTCTCTAGATAATCCACCCAAATCCATGAATGAACTATTCCAGCCATAGATAACATCCACCCCTCCCTCCATGGTGACTCTAGATAACATCCACCCCTCCCCATGGTCTCTCTAGATAACATCCACCCCTCCCTCCATGGTGACTCTAGATAACATCCACCCCTCCCTCCATGGTCTCTCTAGATAACATCCACCCCTCCCTCCATGGTCTCTCTAGATAACATCCACCCCTCCCTCCATGGTGACTCTCTAGATAACATCCACCCCTCCCTCCATGGTCTCTCTAGATAACATCCACCCCTCCCTCCATGGTGACTCTAGATAACATCCACCCCTCCCTCCATGGTCTCTCTAGATAACATCCACCCCTCCCTCCATGGTGACTCTCATCCAGATAACATCCACCCCTCCCTCCATGGTGATAACATCTCCCTCCAGATAACATCCACCCCTCCCTCCATGGTCTCTCTAGATAACATCCACTCCTCCCTCCATGGTGACTCTAGATAACATCCATTCTTCCCTCCATGGTGTCTCTAGATAACATCCACCCCTCCCTCCATGGTGACTCTAGATAACATCCAATCCCTCCCTCCATGGTGACTCTAGATAACATCCACCCCTCCCTCCATGGTGACTCTAGATAACATCCAATCCCTCCCTCCATGGTGACTCTAGATAACATCCACCCCTCCCTCCATGGTGTCTCTAGATAACATCCACCCCTCCCTCCATGGTGACTCTAGATAACATCCACCCCTCCCTCCATGGTCTCTCTAGATAACATCCACCCCTCCCTCCATGGTCTCTCTAGATAACATCCATCCCTCCATGGTGTCTCTAGATAACATCCACCCCTCCCTCCATGGTGACTCTAGATAACATCCACCCCCTCCATGGTGTCTCTAGATAACATCCACCCCTCCCTCCATGGTGTCTCTAGATAACATCCAATCCCTCCCTCCATGGTGTCTCTAGATAACATCCACCCCTCCTCCATGGTGACTCTAGATAACATCCACCCCTCCCTCCATGGTCTATCTAGATAACATCCATTCTTCCCTCCATGGTGACTCTAGATAACATCCATCCCTCCCTCCATGGTGACTCTAGATAACATCCATTCTTCCCTCCATGGTGTCTCTAGATACCATCCACCCCTCCCTCCATGGTCTCTCTAGATAACATCCACTCCTCCCTCCATGGTCTCTCTAGATAACATCCATTCTTCCCTCCAAGGTGTATCTAGATAACATCCCTCCCTCCATGGTGTCTCTAGATAACATCCAATCTTCCATCCACAGTCTCTCTAGATAACATCCATCCCTCCATGGTCTCTCTAGATAACATCCATCCCTCCATGGTCTCTCTAGATAACATCCCTCCCTCCATGGTGTCTCTAGATAACACCCAATCTTCCATCCATGGTGTATCTAGATAACATCCATTCTTCCCTCCATGGTGTCATAGATAACATCCATTCTTCCATCCAGGTGTCTCTAGATAACATCCATTCTTCCCTCCATGGTGTCTCTAGATAACATCCATTCTTCCCTCCACGGTGTCTCTAGATAACATCCATTCTTCCCTCCACCGTGTCTCTAGATAACATCCATCCCTCCATGGTCTCTCTAGATAACATCCAATCTTCCATCCATGGTGTATCTAGATAACATCCATTCTTCTATCCATGGTGTCTCTAGATAACATCCATTCTTCCCTCCACAGTGTCTCTAGATAACATTCATTCTTCCATCCATGGTGTCTCTAGATAACATCCATTCTTCCATCCATGGTGTCTCTAGATAACATCCCTCCCTCCAGATAACATTCTTCCCTCCATGGTGTCTCTAGATAACATCCATTCTTCCATCCATGGTGTCTCTAGATAACATCCATTCTTCCATCCATGGTGTCTCTAGATAACATCCATTCTTCCCTCCATGGTGTCTAGATAACTAGATAACATCCTTCCCTCCATTGTCTTCCATCTTCCATGGTGTCTCTAGATAACATCCATTCTTCCATCCATGGTGTCTCTAGATAACATCCATTCTTCCATCCATGGTGTCTCTAGATAACATCCATTCTTCCCTCCATGGTGTCTCTAGATAACATCCATTCTTCCCTCCACAGTGTCTCTAGATAACATGGTGTCTCTAGATAACATCCATTCTTCCATCCATGGTGTATCTAGATAACATCCATTCTTCCATCCATGGTGTCTCTAGATAACATCCATTCTTCCCTCCATGGTGTCTCTAGATAACATCCATTCTTCCATCCATGGTGTCTCTAGATAACATCCATTCTTTCATCCATGGTGTCTCTAGATAACATCCATTCTTTCATCCATGGTGTCTCTAGATAACATCCATTCTTCCATCCATGGTGTCTCTAGATAACATCCATTCTTCCATCCATGGTGTCTCTAGATAACATCCATTCTTCCATCCATGGTGTCTCTAGATAACATCCATTCTTCCATCCATGGTGTCTCTAGATAACATCCATTCTTCCATCCATGGTGTCTCTAGATAACATCCATTCTTCCATCCATGGTGTCTCTAGATAACATCCATTCTTCCATCCATGGTGTCTCTAGATAACATCCATTCTTCCATCCATGGTGTCTCTAGATAACATCCATTCTTCCATCCATGGTGTCTCTAGATAACATCCATTCTTCCCTCCATGGTGTCTCTAGATAACATCCATTCTTCCATCCATGGTGTCTCTAGATAACATCCATTCTTCCATCCATGGTGTCTCTAGATAACATCCATTCTTCCATCCATGGTGTCTCTAGATAACATCCATTCTTCCATCCATGGTGTCTCTAGATAACATCCATTCTTCCATCCATGGTGTCTCTAGATAACATCCATTCTTCCCTCCATGGTGTATCTAGATAACATCCATTCTTCCATCCATGGTGTCTCTAGATAACATCCATTCTTCCATCCATGGTGTCTCTAGATAACATCCATTCTTCCCTCCATGGTGTATCTAGATAACATCCATTCTTCCATCCATGGACAACAGGACTGAAAGTGGAAAAAAAATATTGTTTTTCTTTTCCTGTTATGGCTGCATCCCTTTGTTCTCAATTTCCGCCTGAAAACATACCCTAATCTAACTGCCTGTAGCTCAGCCCCAGAGGCTGAGCGGGCAGCTTGGCACCGGGGGCTCCCAGTCGGAGTCGCTAGCTGTTACGCACGCCTCTATGAAGAGGGAACGCAACACCCTGCTACAACTAAACTCTCTGTGAAGCGAAAAAGGTATGGACTGTAGGTGCGAGTAAAAATGACAACAAGCAGAATGTGGTACCGTTTACAAGGACTTTATTCCTTTACACGGTAATATGGAGAGGGGGGGGGGCTTTGAGATTTACTTTCTTTGCTTTGGTTACGTCCAGCCCCTTTTCCCCATATTACCGTGTAAAGGAATAAAGTCTAGCAAAATCTCTCTCTAGCAAAATCCTCTACAAAAAAAAGAGATCTCCTGAACAGAACACTGGCTTTTATATAGCTTCTGAAGGAATGGGTAATTGGAGACAGCTGCGTCTTGACGAGGGGGCGGGGTCAGCTCTCCAATTAGCCCTGGAGTCGACCAATCAGCTGCTTGAGGGATTTCAGGAAGCCATTTCCTGAAATAAACACATGTAAATACACAAACTACAACACATAATCTGGGGAACGTAACACTAGCACTGTGAAAGAAAACATTAAAAAAAATATTTGTATTGTATGAGCCTTTTATCATCACATAAAGTAAATAGATATGTATGGTATAGAGCAGAGGGAACAGTCACTAAGGTGAAGTGTTGTTCCATTCAACTCCGGCCATTGTTGTGGGCCTGCCCTCCCCCCAACAGCACCCAATGGCTATTTCATATGGAAATGGAGAGGAGTAGCAGGCGCAGTGGCCATGTGTGTGTTTGCTGTTCTACTCCATTCCCATTTGAATAATAAAATGGAAAATATAATCTGACATGGGGGGAAAAAAATACACCCAAACAAACCACACATTTCATTGCACATTTTTAATTTTTTTTATATATAATGTACATATATATTTATATATTTCATAAAACGGCATTAGCACTTACCCGTCCAGAAGTACATCCTGTCCTTGCAGAAACAGCTCCTCAGTTGGTTTGTATCATAACACTCCAAGATTCCTCAAACAATCTGTCTCTCTTTCTCTTGTTCACTTTCACTTTAGACTTTGACTTGGCTTTTCCTGATGTATTCTCCAGGATGTCTTCAATGAAATCGTTGAAACTACAACTTTCCGAAATACAGCTGCGCGTAAAAAGCCTTACAGTGGAAAGTGGGAAAAAAATGATTGTTTTTCTTTATTTAGACACCAAACAAATAATGAAACTCAATCAAAGGACAGCAGCATTGTTTCCTAAATATAGAACAAAACTTTGAATTAATGACTTAGATTAATTGCTTTGTATTTGCTGTAGTAATGTAACAATTTGTGTTATGATTTCAGATTTTCAGAAGACCTCTTAGATTTGTGTTACACCAACGGTTAAGGTCTGAACAGCGCTGTATAGTTTTACAACTACTGTGTGTGTGTGTGTGTGTGTGTGTGTGTGTGTGTGTGTGTGTGTGTGTGTGTGTGTGTGTGTGTGTGTGTGCAAATTTTTGTTTTTGTTTGTGTAAATGTTGACTTTGTCTATCCGTACCAACCTTCTACCCCCACCCCCAAGCTTATTAATTCTCATCACCAAAACGTCCCTCCACCCTCTCCCTCTCTTCACTCACCCCCTCCCCTCCCTCCCCTCTCCCTGCCCCCTCACTCACTCCCTTCACTCACATCCCTCCCTTCCCCCCCATCCCTCCTTCACTCTGTCTCTGCCCCTGTCTTTCTGTGCTCTGTGAGCTGTGTAATTGTCTGTGTGAGGCCCGGTGCTGTGAACAAGGGGCCAGGCTCTCAGCTGGCCCCACCCCTGTTATCTTCCATGTGCCGGGGAAGGAGAGGAGAACAACAGAGAAGAATAGTTTGGACCAGTCACTGAAACCAATAGACAGGAGTAGTCCCAAACCAATAGACAGGAGTAGTCCCAAACCTGCTTACTATGAAGGAGACAGTCTCCCTACCAACAAATGAGGGAGGGAGGCCCTACTCCTATCCCTACTCATACTTCTACACCCTACTCCTATCCCTGCTCCTATCCCTATCCCTACCCCTACTCATACATCTACTCCTACTCATATTTCTACACCCTACTCCTATCTCTACCCCTACTCCTACCTCTACTCCTATCCCTACCCCTACTCCTACCTCTACTCCTATCCCTACCCCTACCTCTACTCCTACCCCTACCCCTACTCCTACCTCTACTCCTATCCCTACCCCTACCCCTACTACTATCCCTACCCCTACTCCTATCCCTACCCCTATCCCTACTCCTACCCTTATCCCTACCCTTATCCCTACCCCTATCCCTATCACTACCCCTATCACTACCCCTATCCCTACCCCTATCACTACCCCTCTCCCTACCCCTACTCCTATCCCTACTCCTACCCCTACTCCTATCCCTCCTCCGTACTCATACCCATATTCCTATCCCTACACCTATTCCTACCCCATCCCTATCCCTACTCCTTCCCCTACTATCCCTATCCCTACCCCTACTCCTTCCCTTACTATCCCTACCCCTATTCCTACCCCTACTCCTACCCCTACCCCTACTTCTACCCCTATCACTATCCCTACTCCTACCCCTACTCCTATCCCTACCCCTACCCCTACTCCTACCCCTACTCCTACCCCATCACTATCCCTACCCCTACTCCTACCCCTATCCCTACTCCTATCCCTACCCCTACCCCTACTCCTACCTCTACTCCTACCCCTATCACTATTCCTACCCCTACTCCTACCTCTACTCCTACCCCTATCACTATCCCTACCCCTACTCCTATCCCTACCCTTACTCCTACCTCTACTCCTACCCCTATCACTATCCCTACCCCTACTCCTATCCCTACCCCTACTCCTACCCCTACCCCTACTCCTATCCCTCTGTGTAGGGGTGTAAGGCCATGGCTAGAGGTTGTTTCACGTCCTATGTCCTTGTACCTGGTGTTGCCAGCACTCCATATTGGCACAGTGTGTGGCTGTCTGGGAAGGGTCAGGGGTGAGGTGGTGAAATGTGGTTTATCGGGCCAGCAGTGTGTGTGGAGGTGTAGCTACCAGCTAGTCCTGTTGAGGAATGGGAGGGGAGGGGAGGTGTAGCTACCAGCTAGTCCTAGTGAGGAGTGGGAGGGGAGGTGAGGTGTAGCTACCAGCTAGTCCTAGTGAGGAGTGGGAGGGGAGGGGAGGTGTAGCTACCAGCTAGTCCTAGTGAGGAGTGGGAGGGGAGGGGAGGTGTAGCTACCAGCTAGTCTAGTGAGGAGTGGGAGGGGAGGGGAGTGTAGCTACCAGCTAGTCCTAGTGAGGAGTGGGAGGGGAGGGGAGGTGTAGCTACCAGCTAGTCCTAGTGAGGAGTGGGAGGGGAGGGGAGGTGTAGCTACCAGCTAGTCCTAGTGAGGAGTGGGAGTGGGAGGGGAGGTGTAGCTACCAGCTAGTCCTAGTGAGGAGTGGGAGGGGAGGTGTAGCTACCAGCTAGTCCTAGTGAGGAGTGGGAGGGGAGGTGTAGCTACCAGCTAGTCCTGTTGAGGAGTGGGAGGGGAGGGGAGGTGTAGCTACCAGCTAGTCCTAGTGAGGAGTGGGAGGGGAGGGGAGGTGTAGCTACCAGCTAGTCCTAGTGAGGAGTGGGAGGGGAGGGGAGGTGTAGCTACCAGCTAGTCCTAGTGAGGAGTGGGAGGGGAGGGGAGGTGTAGCTACCAGCTAGTCCTAGTGAGGAGTGGGAGGGGAGGGGAGGTGTAGCTACCAGCTAGTCCTAGTGAGGAGTGGGAGGGGAGGGGAGGTGTAGCTACCAGCTAGTCCTAGTGAGGAGTGGGAGGGGAGGGGAGGTGTAGCTACCAGCTAGTCCTAGTGAGGAGTGGGAGGGGAGGGGAGGTGTAGCTACCAGCTAGTCCTAGTGAGGAGTGGGAGGGGAGGGGAGGTGTAGCTACCAGCTAGTCCTAGTGAGGAGTGGGAGGGGAGGGGAGGTGTAGCTACCAGCTAGTCCTAGTGAGGAGTGGGAGGGGGGGAGGTGTAGCTACCAGCTAGTCCTAGTGAGGAGTGGGAGGGGAGGGGAGGTGTAGCTCCCAGCTAGTCCTAGTGAGGAGTGGGAGGGGAGGGGAGGTGTAGCTCCCAGCTAGTCCTAGTGAGGAGTGGGAGGGGAGGTGTAGCTCCCAGCTAGTCCTAGTGAGGAGTGGGAGGGGAGGGGAGGTGTAGCTCCCAGCTAGTCCTAGTGAGGAGTGGGAGGGGAGGGGAGGTGTAGCTCCCAGCTAGTCCTAGTGAGGAGTGGGAGGGGAGGTGTAGCTCCCAGCTAGTCCTAGTGAGGAGTGGGAGGGGAGGGGAGGTGTAGCTACCAGCTAGTCCTAGTGAGGAGTGGGAGGGGAGGTGTAGCTCCCAGCTAGTCCTAGTGAGGAGTGGGAGGGGAGGTGTAGCTACCAGCTAGTCCTAGTGAGGAGTGGGAGGGGAGGTGTAGCTACCAGCTAGTCCTAGTGAGGAGTGGGAGGGGAGGGGGAGGTGTAGCTCCCAGCTAGTCCTAGTGAGGAGTGGGAGGGGAGGGGAGGTGTAGCTCCCAGCTAGTCCTAGTGAGGAGTGGGAGGGGAGGTGTAGCTCCCAGCTAGTCCTAGTGAGGAGTGGGAGGGGAGGTGTAGCTACCAGCTAGTCCTAGTGAGGAGTGGGAGGGGAGGTGTAGCTACCAGCTAGTCCTAGTGAGGAGTGGGAGGGGAGGTGTAGCTACCAGCTAGTCCTAGTGAGGAGTGGGAGGGGAGGTGTAGCTACCAGCTAGTCCTAGTGAGGAGTGGGAGGGGAGGGGAGGTGTAGCTACCAGCTAGTCCTGTTTTGGTGGGATCAGGGGGATTTGAAGAGGATAGTCAGGGTAATAACTAAGAGGTGTGGTGATAAGTGTAGTCTAGGTGTATGGTAGTCGTGGTAATAACTAAGAGGTGTGGTACTAAGTGTAGTCTAGGTGTATGGTAGTCAGGGTAATAACTAAGAGGTGTGGTGATAAGTGTAGTCTAGGTGTGTTGTATTCAGGGTAATAACTAAGAGGTGTGGTGATAAGTGTAGTCTAGGTGTATGGTAGTCAGGGTAATAACTAAGATGTGTGGTGATAAGTGTAGTCTAGGTGTGTGACAGAGTGTACGTCTGAGGAACTAAAGAGTGTGTGAGTGTGTGTGAAGTGTGTGTGAGTGTAGTGTGAGGCCCAGCCCTGCAGTCAGGGCAGTACCCAGAGAATGGGGGTCTGTGGTTGGGGCAGGTGTGGCTCACCATGAGGCTGGCAAAATGCCAACCCTCCACCCTCCCCTTAACCTCTGCCTCTCACACACACTCTTAAGCACACACACACACACACACACACTCTTTCACTCATCCCCCTTTCTGTGCTGTCAGCACCTCCTCCCCCGCCCACCCCCCTGGGGTGCAAGCAGGAGCTCGAGGGGATTATGGGAAGAAAAAAAGGAGCCTAAAATAGTCATCTGTTTCCTTCCTGTTGTATTCCCAAATGGCACCCTATTCCCTATTTAGTGCACTGCTTATGACCAGGGTCCATAGTGGAGCCCAAAGTGCTCCAGTCTAAAGTAGTGCACTATAATAGGGGAATAGTGCTCCGGTCTAAAGTAGTGCACTATAATAGGGGAATAGTGCTCCGGTCTAAAGTAGTGCACTATAATAGGGGAATAGTGCTCCGGTCTAAAGTAGTGCACTATAATAGGGGAATAGTCCTCCGGTCTAAAGTAGTGCACTATAATAGGGGAATAGTGCTCCGGTCTAAAGTAGTGCACTATAATAGGGGAATAGTGCTCCGGTCTAAAGTAGTGCACTATAATAGGGGAATAGGGAACCATTTGTGACTCAGCCCATGGTGGGTAAAACCTGCCTAAGTCCCTTCTTGGCAGAGCCTGACAAACTACCGCCTTTGTTTTGCACCAGGCAGGCAGGGAGGCAGATAGGGAGGGAGGGAGGCAGGGAGGGCGGGAGGCAGGGAGGGAGGGAGGGAGGCAGATAGGGAGGGAGGGAAGGAGGGAGGCAGATAGGGAGGGAGGGAGGGAGGCAGATAGGGAGGGGGGAGGCAGGGAGGGCGGGAGGCAGGGAGGGAGGGAGGGAGGGAGACAGACAGGGGGAGACTGACCAATAGGGAGGGATGGAGATAGACAGGCAGGGAGGGACAGAGGGAGACAGACAGGGAGGGAGACTGACCGATAGGGAGGGATGGAGATAGACAGACAGGGAGGGAGACTGACCGATAGGGAGGGATGGAGATAGACAGGCAGGGAGGGAGGGATGCAGGCAAGGGAGTCTGACGGATAGGGATGGAGGGAGACAGGAAGGAAGGGAGGGAGACTGACAGGGAGGGAGACTGACCGATAGGGAGGGACGGAGACTGACCGATAGAGAGGGAGGGAGACAGGAAGGAAGGGAGGTAGACAGGAAGGAAGGGAGGGAGACTGACAGGGAGGGAGACTGACCGATAGAGAGGGAGGGAGACAGGAAGGAAGGGAGGGAGACTGACAGGGAGGGAGACTGACCGATAGGGAGGGACTGACCGATAGAGAGGGAGGGAGACAGGAAGGAAGGGAGGGAGACTGACAAGGAGAGAGACTGACCGATAGGGAGGGACGGAGACTGACCGATAGAGAGGGAGGGAGACAGGAAGGAAGGGAGGGAGACTGACAAGGAGGAGACTGACTGATAGGGAGGGAGGGAGACAGGAAGTAAAGGAGGGAGACTGACAGGGAGGGAGACTGACCGATAGGGAGGGAGGGAGACTGACTGATAGGGATGGAAGGAGACAGGAAGGAAGGGAGGGAGACTGACCGATAGGGAGGGAGGAGACTGACCGATAGGGAGGGAGGGAGACTGACCGATAGGGAGGGAGGGAGACTGACTGATAGGGATGGAAGGAGACAGGAAGGAAGGGAGGGAGACTGACCGATAGGGAGGGAGGGAGACTGACCGATAGGGAGGAGGGAGACTGACCGATAGGGAGGGAGGGAGACTGACCGATAGGGAGGGAGGACAAAGTCAGGCACGGAGGGAGACTAGCTAAATGAATTACAGTCACTGTAGCTACACGACATCTATTGTTTGTGCTGCAGTGTTCTGTGTCAGTAGGTGACCGACTTTCTGTCGTTTGTGGGGTTCAATTCCATACAGCTTTATTTGTCCCCTTGGGGCAATTTACGCACCGAGGCAGTGGTATGGTTTGTTGTTTAGTGCATATGTGAAGTAGACTGGTAGGACATGTGCCAGGAAAACATGTATGACCTTGACTTGAATGGAGTACTTATCATTGGCTTGTTTGATTGACACTCCATCTCTAGAGGCTGTAGTGAAGCTGCACTGTTATTGTTCTCTCTCTCTCTGAGTCTCTCTCTCTGAGTCTCTCTCTCTCTCTCTCTGAGTCTCTCTCTCTGAGTCTCTGAGTCTCTCTGAGTCTCTCTCTCTCTCTCTCTGAGTCTCTCTGAGTCTCTCTCTCTCTCTCTGAGTCTCTCTCTCTGAGTCTCTCTCTCTCTCTCTCTCTGAGTCTCTCTCTCTGAGTCTCTCTCTCTCTCTCTCTGAGTCTCTCTCTGAGTCTCTCTCTCTCTCTCTCTCTCTCTCTGAGTCTCTCTCTCTGAGTCTCTGAGTCTCTCTCTCTCTCTCTCTCTCGAGTCTCTCTCTCTCTCTCTCTCTCTCTCTCTCTCTCTCTCTCTCTGAGTCTCTCTCTCTGAGTCTCTCTCTCTCTGAGTCTCTCTCTGAGTCTCTCTGAGTCTCTCTCTCTCTC
>NC_056438.1:77599839-77609839 GCF_018296145.1 Oncorhynchus tshawytscha | reverse complement strand
AGGACCTCTATATCAGAGTGTGGGGTGGACGGCCCAGTACATCACTGGGGCCCAGCTCCCTGCCACCCAGGACCTCTATATCAGAGACCGCAGTAGGCAGGCCCAGTACATCACTGGGGCCCAGCTCCCTGCCACCCAGGACCTCTATATCAGAGACCGCAGTAGGAAGGCCCAGGAAATGGTTAAAGACTCCAATCACCCACGTCATAGACTGTTCTCTCTGCTTGCACACAGCAAGCGGCACCGGTGCACCAAATCTGACACCAACAGGCGAGGACTCTCTCCAGGCAATACGACTGATAAATAGCTAACAACAATAGCTACAAGGACTATCTGAGCTAACCTTGTATCTTTACTGACATTTTAGTTTTATAAAAACTCCCTGTACATAGTAATACGGTACTGACCCTCTATATAGTAACCTTCCCCCTATACATATCTACCTCCATCACTCCAGTATCCCTGTCTCCTTACCCCTATATATATCTACCTCCATCACTCCAGTATCCCTGTCTCCTTCCCCCTATACATATCTACCTCCATCACTCCAGTATCCCTGTCTCCTTCCCCCTATATATATCTACCTCCATCACTCCAGTATCCCTGTCTCCTTACCCCTATACATATCTACCTCCATCACTCTAGTATCCCTGTCTCCTTACCCCTATACATATCTACCTCCATCACTCCAGTATCCCTGTCTCCTTACCCCTATACATATCTACCTCCATCACTCCAGTATCCCTGTCTCCTTCCCCTATACATATCTACCTCCATCACTCCAGTATCCCTGTCTCCTTCCCCCTATACATATCTACCTCCATCACTCCAGTATCCAGTGTCCCCTCTCCCCCCCTATACATATCTACCTCCATCACTCCAGTATCCCTGTCTCCTTCCCCCTATACATATCTACCTCCATCACTCCAGTATCCCTGTCTCCTTCCCCTATACATATCTACCTCCATCACTCCAGTATCCCTGTCTCCTTCCCCTATACATATCTACCTCCATCACTCCAGTATCCCTGTCTCCTTCCCCCTATACATATCTACCTCCATCACTCTAGTATCCCTGTCTCCTTACCCCTATACATATCTACCTCCATCACTCCAGTATCCCTGTCTCCTTCCCCCTATACATATCTACCTCCATCACTCCAGTATCCCTGTCTCCTTCCCCTATACATATCTACCTCCATCACTCCAGTATCCCTGTCTCCTTCCCCTATACATATCTACCTCCATCACTCCAGTATCCCTGTCTCCTTCCCCCTATACATATCTACCTCCATCACTCCAGTATCCCTGTCTCCTATACATATCTACCTCCATCACTCCAGTATCCCTGTCTCCTTACCCCTATACATATCTACCTCCATCACTCCAGTATCCCTGTCTCCTTACCCCTATACATATCTACCTCCATCACTCCAGTATCCCTGTCACCTTACCCCTATACATATCTACCTCCATCACTCCAGTATCCCTGTCTCCTATACATATCTACCTACATCATCCAGTATCCATCTCCTTACCCCTATATATATCTATCCATCACTCCAGTATCCCTGTCTCCTTCCCCCCATACATATCTACCTCCATCACTCCAGTATCCCTGTCTCCTTACCCCTATACATATCTACCTCCATCACTCCAGTATCCCTGTCTCCTTACCCCTATACATATCTACCTCCATCACTCCAGTATCCCTGTCTCCTTCCCCCTATACATATCTACCTCCATCACTCCAGTATCCCTGTCTCCTTCCCCCAATACATATATACCTCCATCACTCCAGTATCCCTGTCACCTTACCCCTATACATATCTACCTCCATCACTCCAGTATCCCTGTCTCCTTACCCCAATACATATATACCTCCATCACTCCAGTATCCCTGTCACCTTACCCCTATACATATCTACCTCCATCACTCCAGTATCCCTGTCTCCTTACCCCTATACATATCTACCTCCATCACTCCAGTATCCCTGTCACCTTCCCCCTATACATATCTACCTCCATCACTCCAGTATCCCTGTCACCTTACCCCTATACATATCTACCTCCATCACTCCAGTATCCCTGTCTCCTTACCCCAATACATATATACCTCCATCACTCCAGTATCCCTGTCACCTTACCCCTATACATATCTACCTCCATCACTCCAGTATCCCTGTCTCCTTACCCCAATACATATATACCTCCATCACTCCAGTATCCCTGTCACCTTACCCCTATACATATCTACCTCCATCACTCCAGTATCCCTGTCTCCTTACCCCTATACATATCTACCTCCATCACTCTAGTATCCCTGTCCCCCTATACATATCTACCTCCATCACTCCAGTATCCCTGACTCCTTCCTCCTATACATATCTACCTCCATCACTCTAGTATCCCTGTCCCCCTATACATATCTACCTCCATCACTCCAGTATCCCTGTCTCCTTACCCCTATACATATCTACCTCCATCACTCTAGTATCCCTGTCCCCCTATACATATCTACCTCCATACATATCTACCTCCATCACTCCAGTATCCCTGTCCCCTTACCCCTATACATATCTACCTCCATCACTCTAGTATCCCTGTCCCCCTATACATATCTACCTCCATCACTCTAGTATCCCTGTCCCCCTATACATCATCTACCTCCATCACTCCATCAGTATCCCTGTCCCCCTCCTTCCATCACTATACATATCTACCTCCATCACTCCAGTATCCCTGTCTCCTTCCCCTATACATATCTACCTCCATCACTCCAGTATCCCTGTCTCCTTACCCCTATACATATCTACCTCCATCACTCCAGTGTCCCTGTCTCCTTACCCCTATACATATCTACCTCCATCACTCCAGTATCCCTGTCACCTTCCCCCTATACATATCTACCTCCATCACTCCAGTATCCCTGTCTCCTTACCCCTATACATATCTACCTCCATCACTCCAGTATCCCTGTCTCCTTCCCTCTATACATATCTACCTCCATCACTCCAGTATCCCTGTCTCCTTACCCCTATACATATCTACCTCCATCACTCCAGTATCCCTGTCTCCTTCCCTCTATACATATCTACCTCCATCACTCCAGTATCCCTGTCACCTTCCCCTTATACATATCTACCTCCATCACTCCAGTATCCCTGTCACCTTCCCCTTATACATATCTACCTCCATCACTCCAGTATCCCTGTACATGGTAATATGGTACTGACATTCTATAAAGTATGATTACTAACTAACTTATTGGGTGTTCCTCAAAATGCATACTACCGTTCTCTGAGCACGCAAATTGGAGCATGGGAGGGTCGAAATGAGTTCAAATCGAACCAGGTCTAATCGCCCAACATCGGTGCCCAACCTCACTAATGCTCTTGTGGCTGAATGGAAGCAAGTCCCCGCGGCAATGTTCCTACATCTAGTGGAAAACCTTCCCAGAAGAGTGGAGGCTATTATAGCAGCAATGTTCCAACATCTAGTGGAAAACCTTCCCAGAAGAGTGGAGGCTGTTATAGCAGCAATGTTCCAACATCTAGTGGAAAGCCTTCCCAGAAGAGTGGAGGCTGTTATAGCAGCCATGTTCCAACATCTAGTGGAAAACCTTCCCAGAAGAGTGGAGGCTGTTATAGCAGCAATGTTCCAACATCTAGTGGAAAGCCTTCCCAGAAGAGTGGAGGCTGTTATAGCAGCCATGTTCCAACATCTAGTGGAAAACCTTCCCAGAAGAGTGGAGGCTGTTATAGCAGCAATGTTCCAACATCTAGTGGAAAGCCTTCCCAGAAGAGTGGAGGCTGTTATAGCAGCAATGTTCCAACATCTAGTGGAAAACCTTCCCAGAAGAGTGGAGGCTATTATAGCAGCAATGTTCCAACATCTAGTGGAAAGCCTTCCCAGAAGAGTGGAGGCTGTTATAGCAGCAATGTTCCAACATCTAGTGGAAAGCCTTCCCAGAAGAGTGGAGGCTGTTATAGCAGCAATGTTCCAACATCTAGTGGAAAACCTTCCCAGAAGAGTGGAGGCTGTTATAGCAGCAATGTTCCAACATCTAGTGGAAAACCTTCCCAGAAGAGTGGAGGCTGTTATAGCAGCAAAGTGGGGACCAACTCCATATTAATGCCCGTGATTTTGTAATGAGATGTTCGGCGAGCAGGTGTCTACATACTTTTGATAATGTAGTGTACTTTCCATGTGTTTTTCTTATAGTATTACATTGTTATTGATTATTGCATCGTGGGGTTTTGAGTTTAGCAAGAAAGGCATTTCCCTGGACTTGTGCACGTGACAATAAAACCTGAAACTTGCAACCAGGGGCAGGGTTTTTGGAGAAGAAAAAAGTTGATGGCCACATTGGCCAGGAAGAAACCAATGGGCTCAGGACAGTATGTTAGAGGCAGAGATGCTGGATGTCAGCTGGCTTTAAGAGACAGCAGAAAAGGTACGTCTGAATAGCTCTGCACAGACAGATGGACATTGTGGTGCCGTTCTGCCTCAGGCAGGGAGTACTCTGCTGGTAGAGACGGACCAACGATGGACGGACCAACGATGAATGGACACACTGCAGAATAAAAACAGTGCAATTGCCCCCTCTCCCTCGCTCCCACCCTCCCTCTCCCCTCCCTCCCACCCCCTCTCCCTCTTACCTTCTCGTTTTACCTCAGCCAGTAACAAAACACAGTGTTTGTTTTACCTCAGGCAGCTACCTCAGGCAGCAACAAAACACAGTTTTCATTTTACCTCAGCCAGCTACCTCAGGCAGCAACAAAACAGTGTTCGTTTTACCTCAGCCAGTAACAAAACACAGTTTTTGTTTTACCTCAGGCAGCTACCTCAGGCAGCAACAAAACACAGTGCTCGTTTTACCTCAGCCAGCTACCTCAGGCAGCAACAAAACACAGTTTTCGTTTTACCTCAGGCAGCTACCTCAGGCAGCAACAAAACACAGTGCTCGTTTTACCTCAGCCAGCAAAAGACCCACAGGGCTGTGGTCTAAAGTAGTGCACTATATAGATAATAGGCTGCCGTTTTGGATGCAGAGGAGAAAGCCAGAAGTCGGGAAAACTCCAGAGAATAACTAGGCCAACATGCTGGGCTCCATGTAACCAAATGAAGCACTAGCTGAAGGTAACCAAATGACTTCCCCCAACAGCTTAACAAATCCCAGTCTGCATCCTAAATCACACCCTATGCCGTATATAGTGCACTAGTTTTGACTAGGGCCTATAGGGGCTCTGGTCTAAAGCAGTGCACTATATAGGGAATAATGTGCCATTTGGGACGCAAACCTTAGTTGTTTCCAGTCTCCACACCAAGCCTGATGGCGCATGTAGTTTTCCAGGGGGGAGAGAGACGAGGCAGAACACTGACATTCAGCCAACAAAGACTAATGTCCTGTGACCTGGTTGGCTGGTTGGCTGGTTTTACTGGGCCTTTGTTTACAAGGCAATCCTGTCTGGTTAATTGTTAAGGCTTTAGTGCTGGGGGCAGGAGACTGAGTGCTCAGTAGAGGAAACATATTCAAGCAAAGAGCATTTCCTTCAGATAACCAATGGCCAAATCTAGCCTGTCTGTCATTCAGATAATTGTCCTGTGAGAATAGGTCAGATCAGCTTGGCAATACATGACTTGGGCCAGACCCAGAAGGGGGAGGGGGGGGGGTTGACAGTTCACAGCCCCACGGGACAAAAATGATGAAAGTGTTTTTGTTAAGAGAGGGATGTGATCTTAGCACCTATAGGAGGGAATTAGTTCTATAACTTTGTACAAGTAGGTAGTCACGCCCCCTTGAGTGAGGTCAGAGAGCGTGTCAGCCTGACGAAACCGCCCCTTTTTGAAGAACAGTATAAAAAACGATGGGTTATGAATTGACATATCAGACCAGAGAGGTGTCGAGCTGCAGCTCACGTCCAAAGTGATTGGAACTCTGAAATCTGAACACGAGGTAGAGACGATAGTTACCTCCCGGACAATCGCTGGTACGGCTGATTAGTATCTAGAAAAGCTCATTGAAGTGGGACCATTCTACTACTATCTACAATTCAGATAGCCTAGCCAATATCTAGCCTGTCTATAATTCAGATAGCCTAGCCAATATCTACCATTCAGATAGCCACTATCTACCTGTCTATCGTGTTGATAGCCTAGCCAATATCTAGCCTGTCTATAATTCAGATAGCCTTGCCACTATCTAGCCTGTCTACCATTAGATAGCCTAGCCAATATCTAGCCTGTCTATAATTCAGATAGCCTAGCCACTATCTAGCCTGTCTACCATTCAGATAGCCTAGCCAATATCTAGCCTGTCTATAATTCAGATAGCCTAGCCAATATCAACCGTACAGATAGCCTAGCCAATATCTCCATTCAGATAGCCTAGCCACTATCTACCTGTCTATCATTCAGATAGCCTAGCCAATATCTAGCCTGTCTATAATTCAGATAGCCTAGCCACTATCTAGCCTGTCTACCATTCAGAAAGCCTAGCCACTATCTACCATTCAGATAGCCTAACCAATATCTAGCCTGTCTATAATTCAGATAGCCTAGCCACTATCAACCGTACAGATAGCCTAGCCAATATCTCCATTCAGATAGCCTAGCCACTATCTAGCCTGTCTACCATTCAGAAAGCCTAGCCACTATCTACCATTCAGATAGACAGGCTAGATATTGGTTAGGCTATCATTCAGCCTAGCCACTATCTATCATTCAGATAGCCTAGCCACTATCTAGCCTGTCTACCATTCAGAAAGCCTTGCCACTATCTACCATTCAGATAGCCTAACCAATATCTAGCCTGTCTATCATTCAACCTAGCCACTATCTATCATTCAGATAGCCTAGCCACTATCTACCATTCAGATAGCCTAGCCACTATCTACCATTCAGATAGCCTAGCCAATATCTACCATTCAGATAGCCTAGCCAATATAGCCTAGCCTAGCCAAGACTCTGATTAGTCTAAGACATTAAAAGTGCAAGATGTGTGACTAATGAGCAAAGGTTCGAAGTGATAAACTACCTTTCTATCAGGTTAGATGTTAGAGAACACGTGGATGTCACACATCGGTCAGGTATGTGACGAGGTCAGCACATAAAGGCCTAAACGTGGTGACGTCAGCACGCAGACGTCGTTAACGGCACTTTCACTAGTTTATTAGGATCCCCATTGGCTGTTGGTAGTTTATTAGGATCCCCATTGGCTGTTGGTATTTTATTTGGATCCCCATTGGCTGTTGGTATTTTATTAGGATCCCCATTGGCTGTTGGTAGTTTATTAGGATCCCCATTGGCTGTTGGTATTTTATTAGGATCCCCATTGGCTGTTGGTAGTTTATTAGGATCCCCATTGGCTGTTGGTATTTTATTAGGATCCCCATTGGCTGTTGGTAGTTTATTAGGATCCCCATTGGCTGTTGGTATTTTATTAGGATCCCCATTGGCTGTTGGTATTTTATTAGGATCCCCATTGGCTGTTGGTATTTTATTAGGATCCCCATTGGCTGTTGGTATTTTATTAGGATCCCCATTGGCTGTTGGTAGTTTATTAGGATCCCCATTGGCTGTTGGTATTTTATTAGGATCCCCATTGGCTGTTGGTATTTTATTAGGATCCCCATTGGCTGTTGGTATTTTATTAGGATCCCCATTGGCTGTTGGTATTTTATTAGGATCCCCATTGGCTGTTGGTATTTTATTAGGATCCCCATTGGCTGTTGTGAAAGCAGCAGCTACACTTCCTGGGATCCAACACAGAACAGGAAACATGACATAATACATAACATTAAATAGACAAGAACAGCCCAAGGACAGAACTACGGACATTTTTTAAAAAGGCACACGTAGCCTACATATCAATACATACACACACACTATCTAGGTCAAACAGGGGAGAGGCGTTGTGCCGCGAGGTGTTGGTTGCTTCATCAGTTTGAGCTGTGGCTTTACCTTTGGAAATCGCTTCGACGTGAATTTAGGCCATCTTCAAACTGTAAACAACAGACATTTATATTTGATGAAATCGATGACGCACATCGTACGTGACACCACCGTGGTAAAATCATCTTGGATCTGGGCAATAACACACACACACACACACACACACACACACACACACACACACACACACACACCTATAACTCCAATCACGTTCCATCATGTCAGTACAGCACCAGTTATCAGTGACTCACATCTAAGATCGTGTTGTATTGTCACATGCAGCAGATAGGTGAAGTGGAATGTGTTGTTTTACAGGGTCAGCCATGGTAGTACGGCACCCCTGGAGTAAATTAGGGTCACGTGTCTTGCTCAAGGGCACAGACAAATTTTCACCTTGTCGGCTTGGGTATTCGAACCAGCAACCTTTTCGGTTACTGGCCCAACCTGCCGACTACCTCTGGATGTCTCTAGATATGCCTCTACCACAGAGCAATCTCCTCCTCAGAGAGGTCTCTACCACAGAGCGATCTCCTCCTCAGAGAGGTCTCTACAACAGAACAATCTCCTCCTCAAGAGAGGTCTCTACCACAGAGCGATCTCCTCCTCAGAGAGGTCTCTACCACAGAGCGATCTCCTCCTCAGAGAGGTCTCTACCACAGAGTAATCTCCTCAGAGAGGTCTCTACCACAGAACAATCTCCTCCTCAGAGAAGTCTCTACCACAGAGTAATCTCCTCAGAGAGGTCTCTACCACAGAACAATCTCCTCCTCAGAGGTCTCTACCACAGAGTAATCTCCTCAGAGAGGTCTCTACCACAGAACAATCTCTCCTCAGAGAGGTCTCTACCACAGAACAATCTCCTCCTCAGAGAGGTCTCTACCACAGAGTAATCTCCTCAGAGAGGTCTCTACCACAGAACAATCTCCTCCTCAGAGAGGTCTCTACCACAGAGTAATCTCCTCCACAGAGAGGTCTCTACCACAGAACAATCTCCTCCTCAGAGGTCTCTACCACAGAGCAATCTCCTCCTCAGAGAGGTCTCTACCACAGAGCAATCTCCTCCTCAGAGAGGTCTCTACCACAGAGCGATCTCCTCCTCAGAGAGGTCTCTACAACAGAGTAATCTCCTCCTCGGAGAGGTCTCTACCACAGAGCAATCTCCTCCTCGGAGAGGTCTCTACCACAGAGCGATCTCCTCCTCAGAGAGGTCTCTACAACAGAACAATCTCCTCCTCAGAGAGGCCTCTACCACAAAACAATCTCCTCCTCAGAGTGTTGCCTTGCAAACCATCTACATCTGCCATAATATGATATAGGTTACGTCACAAATGGCCCCCTATTTTCTATGGGCCCTTGTCAAAAGCAGTGCGCTACCTAGAGAATTGGGGTGCTTCTTGGGACAGAGCCATAGTGTTGTGTAGCCTAGTCTACATAAATACATCCACTTCCAAGTGATATAGTGGCAATAGGTATTTAGTCCGGTTGACTGAACATTTAACAAAACCAAAGACCTCTATAAATCACTTCTAGAGTTGGCAACAACCTCCTGGGAAACTATCCATCCTTCATTCTATCCCCTCCCTCCTACCCCCTCCTCCCTCCGTCCCTCCTACCCCCTCCTCCCTCCGTCCCTCCTACCCCCTCCGTCCCTCCTCCCCTCCGTCTCCTCCCCCCTCCGTCCCTCCTCCCCCTCCCCCTCCGTCCCTCCTCCCCCTCCTCCCTCCGTCTCCTCCCCCTCCGTCCCTCCTACCCCCTACCCCCTCCGTCCCTCCTACCCCCTCCCCCTCCCCTCCGTCCCTCCTACCCCCTCCTCCCTCCGTCCCTCCTCCCCTCCGTCTCCTCCCCTCCGTCCCTCCCAATGCCTTTCAGCTGCAAATCAATCGGCCAGCCAACCAGGGGCCGGACTGTGTCCCAAATCCCACATGGAAAAGATATTGAAGAATTGAATACAAGATTCATTCATAGAAGGGTTCATGAACCTAGGGATGTGACAAATGTTTGAAGAAAAAAATAATAATCTGACCGTTTAAACTACTATTTTGTAG
>NC_056438.1:77582339-77597339 GCF_018296145.1 Oncorhynchus tshawytscha | reverse complement strand
AGGCAGGCAGGCAGGCAGACAGACAGACAGACAGACAGGCAGGCAGGCAGGCAGACAGACAGACAGACAGACAGACAGACAGACAGACAGACAGACAGACAGACAGACAGACAGACAGACAGACAGACAGACAGACAGACAGACAGACAGACAGACAGACAGACAGACAGACAGACACAGACAGACAGACAGACAGACAGACAGACAGACAGACAGACAGACAGAGGCAGGCAGGCAGGCAGGCAGACAGGCAGGCAGACAGGCAGACAGACAGACAGACAGACAGGCAGGCAGACAGGCAGGCAGGCAGGCAGGCAGACAGACACAGACACACACAGTGCCTCCAGCTTGTTTCTGGGACCACTTGAGTCTTGGACAAACACACTGACAGTGATGGCATGTCAACAAGAGGCCTGGCTAGCCAATGAGGTGTCTCCCACGGTAGATGGCCAGCCAATGAGGTGTCTCCATCAGAGGGCCAACCAATTAGAGGTCCCCTGATCAACAGCTGTCTAAACAGGGCCTGGTATATACTCTCCACCCACAGAGAGAGTCCAAAGGTATCGATGGGGTTGACAGACTGGATAGACTGTCGAGACGCAGGACTGCGGAACACAACCACCTGTCACAGAGGTCTCACAGTGAGGAGGGCACAATGCCAACGTTGCGTCTGAGTAAACATTTACTGGAGTAAAACATGACATTTTATCCAAATGTTTTTACCGGTTACATGAATATTACCCATCTTTCTGTACAGGCAGAACACTGGTCAATAGTTTCCAATTCTAGCAGAAGAGAAGTTAAATTGAAGCCGACTCGACGTTTCTTGAGTTGGTAGCCAGGGTGACACTGCAATATGATTGACAACTGTTGAGTAAGGCCCTATTTTTTTATTCAGACTATTGTGCTTTGTAACAGAGAAAGGACACCTCCTGATCGGTCTTTCTGGTCTAAAGTCCAGATGAACCAACCCCATGGTGTTGACAGACGGAGGAGAGGAGAAGGGAGGGCTAGGACAACAGAGGGAAAGGAGGTGTGGGGGAAAATACATCAGATATGTTAGAACACATGGACAGTGAAAAGAAGAGGAGGAAGACCCAGGGGACAGAGGAAGAAGAGAAAGGGAACCATGACTAGAATCTCAGACAGTCTTGACTACATTAACAACAATTCTCTGGTAAATATCTGACGATGTCTATCTGAAACAGGGAGAATTTGATCATTCAATTAATCAAAACAAACAGTCGTTGTCCAAAGTAGAACAAATCCTTGTACTTGGTAGAGAGTAGAGATACTGTACTTGGTAGAGAGTAGAGATACTGTACTTGGTAGAGAGTAGAGATACTGTACTTGGTAGAGAGTAGAGATACTGTACTTGGTAGAGAGTAGAGATACTGTACTTGGTAGAGAGTAGAGATACTGTACTTGGTAGAGAGTAGAGATACTGTACTTGGTAGAGAGTAGAGATACTGTACTTGGTAGAGAGTAGAGATACTGTACTTGGTAGAGAGTAGAGATACTATACTTGGTAGAGAGTAGAGATACTGTACTTGGTAGAGAGTAGAGATACTGTACTTGGTAGAGAGTAGAGATACTGTACTTGGTAGAGAGTAGAGATACTGTACTTGGTAGAGAGTAGAGATACTGTACTTGGTAGAGAGTAGAGATACTGTACTTGGTAGAGAGTAGAGATACTGTACTTGGTAGAGAGTAGAGATACTGTACTTGGTAGAGAGTAGAGATACTGTACTTGCTTGTTCACCTGAGTATAGACCACCTGAATACAGACAACCTGAATATAGACTACTGAATAGACCACCTGAATATAGACTACTGAATAGACTACCTGAATATAGACTACTGAATAGACCACCTGAATATAGACTATTGAATAGACTACCTGAATATAGACTACTGAATAGACCACCTGAATACAGACAACCTGAATATAGACTACTGAATAGACCACCTGAATATAGACTACTGAATAGACTACCTGAATATAGACTACTGAATAGACCACCTGAATATAGACTATTGAATAGACTACCTGAATATAGACTACTGAATATAGACTACTGAATAGACCACCTGTGTATAGACCACCTGAATATAGACTACTGAATAGACCACCCGAATTTAGACTACTGAATAGACCACCTGAATATAGACTACTGAATAGACTACCTGAATATAGACTACTGAATAGACCACCTGAATATAGACTACTGAATAGACTACCTGAATATAGACTACTGAATAGACCACCTGAATATAGACTATTGAATAGACTACCTGAATATAGACTACTGAATATAGACTACTGAATAGACCACCTGTGTATAGACCACCTGAATATAGACTACTGAATAGACCACCCGAATTTAGACCACCTGAAATTAGACCACCTGTGTATAGACCACCTGAATATAGACTACTTAATAGACTACTGAATAGACTACCTGAATATAGACTACTGAATATAGACCACCTGACTATACTATAGACTACTTAATAGACTACTGAATATAGACCACCGGACTATAGACTATTTAATAGACTACTGAATATAGACTACTGAAAATAGACCACTTAAACATAAGACTACTGAATATAGACTACCACCTATAGACTACTGAATATAGACTACTGAACATAGACTACTGAATATAAACTACTGAACATAGACTACTGAATATAGACCACCTGAATATAGACCATCTGAATATAGACCACCTGAATATAGACAACTGACTACAGACAACTGAATATAGACCAACTAAATATAGACTACTGAAGTAGGCCTAGTTGAGACTTGTCAAAATTACATCAAATTATATTTGTCACGTGTTCTGAATACAACAGGTATAACACTGTACCCTTACAGTGAAATGCGTACTTACAAGCCCTTAACCAACAATGCCGTTTTAAGAAAAATAATAGTTAAGAAAATATTTACAAAATAAACTAAACATTTTTTTTAAAAGGTAACAATAAAATAACAGTAACGAAGCTATATACAGGGTGTTACGGTACAGAGTCAATGTGGAGACTATATACAGGGTATTACGGTACAGAGTCAATGTGGAGGCTATATACAGGGTATTACGGTACAGAGTCAATGTGGAGGCTATATACAGGGGTATTACGGTACAGAGTCAATGTGGAGGCTATATACAGGGGTACTGGTACAGAGTCAATGTGGAGGCTATATACAGGGTATTACGGTACAGAGTCAATGTGGAGACTATATACAGGGTATTACGGTACAGAGTCAATGTGGAGGCTATATACAGGGTATACGGTACAGAGTCAATGTGGAGGCTATATACAGGGTATTACGGTACAGAGTCAATGTGGAGGCTATATACAGGGGGTACTGGTACAGAGTCAATGTGGAGGCTATATACAGGGGGTACCGGTACAGAGTCAATGTGGAGGCTATATACAGGGGGTACCGGTACAGAGTCAATGTGGAGGCTATATACAGGGGGTACCGGTACAGAGTCAATGTGGAGGCTATATACAGGGTGTTATGGTACAGAGTCAATGTGGAGGCTATATACAGGGGGTACCGGTACAGAGTCAATGTGGAGGCTATATACAGGGGTACCGGTACAGAGTCAATGTGGAGGCTATATACAGGGGGTACCGGTACAGAGTCAATGTGGAGGCTATATACAGGGTGTTATGGTACAGAGTCAATGTGGAGGCTATATACAGGGGGTACCGGTACAGAGTCAATGTGGAGGCTATATACAGGGTGTTACGGTACAGAGTCAATGTGGAGGCTATATACAGGGGGTACCGGTACAGAGTCAATGTGGAGGCTATATACAGGGTGTTATGGTACAGAGTCAATGTGGAGGCTATATACAGGGGGTACCGGTACAGAGTCAATGTGGAGGCTATATACAGGGTGTACCGGTACAGAGTCAATGTGGAGGCTATATACAGGGGGTACCGGTACAGAGTCAATGTGGAGGCTATATACAGGGGTACCGGTACAGAGTCAAGGTGGAGGCTATATACAGGGGGCACCGGTACAGAGTCAATGTGGAGGCTATATACAGGGGGTACCGGTACAGAGTCAATGTGGAGGCTATATACAGGGGGTACAGAGTCAATGTGGAGGCTATATACAGGGGGTAGTCAGAGTCAATGTGGAGGCTATATACAGGGGGTACCGGTACAGAGCCAATGTGGAGGCTTTATACAGGGGGTATCGATACAGAGTCAATATGGAGGCTATATACAGGGGTACCGGTACGGAGTCAATGTGGAGGCTATATACAGGGAGTAAAGGTACAGAGTCAATGTGGAGGCTATATACAGGGGGTACCGGTACAGAGTCAATGTGGAGGCTATATACAGGGGGTACCGGTACAGAGTCAATGTGGAGGCAATTTACAGGGAGTAAAGGTACAGAGTCAATGTGGAGGCTATATACAGGGGTACCGGTACAGAGTCAAGGTGGAGGCTATATACAGGGGGGGGGTACCGGTACAGAGTCAATGTGGAGGCTATATACAGGCTATAGAGTCAGGGGAGGCTATATACAGGGTGTTATGGTACAGAGTCAATGTGGAGGCTATATACAGGGGGTACCGGTACAGAGTCAAGGTGGAGGCTATATACAGGGGTTATGGTACAGAGTCAATGTGGAGGCTATATACAGGGGGTACCGGTACAGAGTCAATGTGGAGACTATATACAGGGGGCACCGGTACAGAGTCAATGTGGAGGCTATATACAGGGGGTACCGGTACAGAGTCAATGTGGAGACTATATATATATCTTTCTCCCTCCACATGTAACACAGAGGTTATCTGTTATGTAACCATCTCTCTCACTCTGTTTCTCTCTCATTCTGTTTCTCTCTCTCTCTCTCATTCTGTTTCTCTCTCTCTCTCTCACTGTTTCTCATTCTGTTTCTCTCTCACTATGTTTCTCACTCTGTTTCTCTCACTGTTTCTCATTCTGTTTCTCTCTCTCATTCCGTTTCTCTCTCCAACCCTACCATAAATCTAAACTGTATGGAAAAGTTGCTTATCCCATGAACTGAAACCAAATGGTGTTTCTTGTTGTGATTTCACTGGTGATGTCCATTGTTATGATCTATATGTGCTGATGTTGTGCTGTTATGTTGGAGATGAAAGACCCAATAAATCATTCTCTCTCTCTCATCGCTATCAGTCTCTCTATCTCTCTCTCTTTCTCCCTCCATCAGTCTCTCCCCCCTCTCCATCTCTCTCTTTCTCCCTCCATCAGTCTCTCCCCCTCTCCATCTCTCTCTTTCTCCCTCCATCAGTCTCTCCCCCTCTCCATCTCTCTCTCTTTCTCCCTCCATCAGTCTCTCCCCCTCTCCATCTCTGTCCATCTCTCTCTCTTTCTCTCTCCATCAGTCTCTCCCCCCTCCATCTCTCTCTCTTTCTCCCTCCATCAGTCTCTCCTCCCTCTCTCCATCTCTCTCTCTTTCTCCCTCCATCAGTCTCTCCCCCTCTCTCCATCTCTCTCTCTTTTCCCTCCATCAGTCTCTCCCCCCTCTCCATCTCTCTCTTTCTCCCTCCATCAGTCTCTCCCCCCTCTCCATCTCTCTCGGTCTCTCTCTCCATCAGTCTCTCCTCCCTCTCTCCATCTCTCTCTGTCTGAGTCCTGAGCAGGGCTGTGTTAGTAAATTAAGCCATATATCCACATGACTCTGCAGAGGACCAAAGAGATGAGGAGGGGGAAGCTAGGAAGCCACCAGCAGAGAGAGAGACTTTTGTATATTACTTTTGTATATTATCTACTTCACTTACTTTGGCAATGTTAACATATGATCCCCATGCCATTAAAGCCCCTTGAATTGAATTGAGAGAGCGAGAGAAAGAGTGATTATTGCAACAATCAGGAGTGCAATCATTTACCTTAATTTCTCAGAGATCAAATTATATTTCAACATAATAATGTTGCCTGGATGCTAATCTTATTTGTTTCTAACTACAGAAACGATGGCCTTCTGAAATGACATGGAACGACCCAGATGGGTTACTGTAATGACATGGAACGACCCAGATGGGTTACTGTAATGACATGGAAACGACCCAGATGGGTTACTGTAATAACATGGAACGACCCAGATGGGTTACTGTAATAACATGGGAACGACCCAGATGGGTTACTGTAATAACATGGAACGACCCAGATGGGTTACTGAAATAACATGGAACGACCCAGATGGGTTACTGAAATAACATGGAACGACCCAGATGGGTTACTGTAATAACATGGAACGACCCAGATGGGTTACTGTAATGACATGGAACGACCCAGATGGGTTAATGTAATGACATGGAACGACCCAGATGGGTTACTGTAATAACATGGGAACGACCCAGATGGGTTACTGTAATAACAGGGAACGACCCAGATGGGTTACTGTAATAACATGGAACGACCCAGATGGGTTACTGTAATAACATGGGAACGACCCAGATGGGTTACTGTAATAACATGGAACGACCCAGATGGGTTACTGTAATGACATGGAACGACCCAGATGGGTTACTGTAATAACATGGAACGACCCAGATGGGTTACTGTAATAACATGGAACGACCCAGATGGGTTACTGTAATAACATGGAACGACCCAGATGGGTTACTGTAATAACATGGAACGACCCAGGTGGGTTACTGTAATAACATGGAACGACCCAGATGGGTTACTGTAATAACATGGAACGACCCAGATGGGTTACTGTAATAACATGGAACGACCCAGATGGGTTACTGTAATAACATGGGAACGGACCCAGATGAGTTACTGTAATAACATGGGAACGACCCAGATGGGTTACTGTAATAACATGGGAACGACCCAGATGGGTTACTGTAATAACATGGGAACGACCCAGATGAGTTACTGTAATAACATGGGAACGACCCAGATGGGTTACTGTAATAACATGGGAACGACCCAGATGGGTTACTGTAATAACATGGAACGACCCAGATGGGTTACTGTAATGGCTGGCTGTGATCACTCGTGTTTAGTGTGCAGGTAAAGCTCTGTCCGAACGACACTACGGTGTTGTGTTCAGTATGAATACTGTATAACTCTTCTTTCCACTTTAATATGGCTTTGTGTCATGCAGAAATAATGCAGTTATCTTGAAGAAGAAGAAGAAAAGAATCGAGCCTGAACTCTTTCCTCCAACCACCCAGGCACAGATCAATGTGACTGGCGCTAGTTGTTCCTTCATACGCTGGCTGACATGCTGGCTCGGCTGTTGACGTCGATTAGACTGAACACGCAGCCATCAGCACGGAGACAGAAAACGTCACTCAAAACACAGAATGGGAATTTATTTCAGGTCCCCCACGAGGATAGAAGAACAACACGTGTGTGTGTGTATGTGGTGTGGTGTGGTGTGTGTGTGTGTGTGTGTGTGTGTGTGTGTGTGTGTGTGTGTGTGTGTATGTGTGTGCATGTGTGTGTATGTGGTGTGGTGTGTGGTGTGTGTGTGTGTGTGTGTGTGTGTGTGTGGTGTGGTGTGGTGTGGTGTGGTGTGGTGTGGTGTGGTGTGGTGTGGTGTGGTGTGTGTGTGTGTGTGTGTGTGTGTGTGTGTGTGTGTGGTGTGTGTGTGTGTGTATGGTGTGTGTGTGTGTGTGGTGTGTGTGTGTGTGTGTGTGTGTGTGTGTGTATGTAGTGTGATGTGGTGTGGTGTGTGTGTGGTGTGTGTGTGTGTGTGTGTGTGTGTGTGTGTGTGTGTGTGTGTGTGTGTGTATGGTGTGTTGTGTGTGTGTGTGTGTGTGTGTGTGTGTGTGTGTGTGTGTGTGTGTGTGTGTGTGTGTGTGTGTTGCTGCCTGTACTGTCAGTTCTCAGCCAGCTCTAAACAGACTGTCATGTCCGCTTTACTTTGCTGGGAGAAAGGAGACTGTGGAGTGGAAACGTTTTTCTTTTTTAAACATTGACACATCAATTTATCAAAAGTTGGATTGGTCATGATATGACATCATGTTACAGCATCAGTAACCCTGAAGCAGCATCAGTAACCCTGAAGCAGCATCAGTACACCTGAAGAAGCATCAGTAAACCTGAAGCAGCATCAGTACACTTGAAGCAGCATCAGTACACCTGAAGCAGCATCAGTACACTTGAAGCAGCATCAGTACACTTGAAGCAGCATCAGTAAACCTGAAGCAGCATCAGTAAACTTGAAGCAGCATCAGTACACTTGAAGAAGCATCAGTACACTTGAAGCAGCATCAGTAAACCTGAAGCAGCATCAGTAAACCTGAAGCAGCATCAGTACACCTGAACCAGCATCAGTACACCTGAAGCAGCATCAGTAAACCTGAAGCAGCATCAGTAAACCTGAAGCAGCATCAGTAAACTTGTAGCAGCATCAGTAAACTTGAAGCAGCATCAGTAAACCTGAAGCAGCATCAGTACACCTGAAGCAACATCAGTACACCTGAAGCAGCATCAGTAAACCTGAAGCAGCATCAGTAAACTTGAAGCAGCATCAGTAAACTTGAAGCAGCATCAGTAAACTTGAAGCAGCATCAGTACACCTGAAGCAACATCAGTACACCTGAAGCAGCATCAGTAAACCTGAAGCAGCATCAGTACACCTGAAGCAGCATCAGTAAACTTGAAGCAGCATCAGTAAACCTGAAGCAGCATCAGTAAACCTGAAGCAGCATCCCCTGCATGCCCGTGTGTAATCTTAGTTTCCAACCAGGAGCACACGGGCTAACAGAGTACAGCACACTGCTACAGGTCCAACTGGATACAGCAGAATCAGCATACATTCAGGACTAATTATATGATTAGAAAACTACCAGCTCCAGCAGTGACTGGGAAACATTAATTGAAGAGAGATGTTAGAAAACACTGTATGGAGGAAAAGCTTATCTTCTCCCTCTCTATCCTCCTCTCCTCTTCTCCCTCTCTATCCTCCTCTCCTCTTCTCCCTCTCTATCCTCCTCTCCTCTCCTCCAGGCCGGTTCCTCTTCTCCCTCTCTATCCTCCTCTCTTCTCCATCCTCCTCTCCTCTCCTCCAGGCCGGTTCCTCTTCTCCCTCTCTATCCTCCTCTCCTCTCCTCCAGGCCGGTTCCTCTTCTCCCTCTCTATCCTCCTCTCCTCTCCTCCAGGCCGGTTCCTCTTCTCCCTCTCTATCCTCCCTCTCCTCCAGGCCGGTTCCTCTTCTCCCTCTCTATCCTCCTCTCCTCTCCTCTTCCCCTCTCTATCCTCCTCTCCTCTCCTCTCTCCCTCTCTATCCCGGTTCCTCTTCTCCCTCTCTATCCTCCTCTCCTCTCCTCCAGGCCGGTTCCTCTTCTCCCTCTCTATCCTCCTCTCCTCTCCTCCAGGCCGGTTCCTCTTCTCCCTCTCTATCCTCCTCTCCTCTCCTCCAGGCCCTCTTCTCCCTCTCTATCCTCCTCTCCTCCAGGCCGGTTCCTCTTCTCCCTCTCTATCCTCCTCTCCTCTCCTCCAGGCCGGTTCCTCTTCTCCCTCTCTATCCTCCTCTCTATCTCTCCTCCAGACCGGTTCCTCTTCTCCCTCTCTATCCTCCTCTCCTCTCCTCCAGGCCGGTTCCTCTTCTCCTCCTCTCTATCCTCCTCCCTCTCTCTCCTCCAGGCCGGTTCCTCTTCTCCCTCTCTACCTCCTCTCTCTAGGCCGGTCCTCCTCCCTCTCTCCTCCTCCAGGCCGGTTCCTCTTCTCCCTCTCTATCCTCCTCTCCTCTCCTCCAGGCCGGTTCCTCTTCTCCCTCTCTATCCTCCTCTCCTCTCCTCCAGGCCGGTTCCTCTTCTCCCTCTCCGTCCTCTCCTCTACCCTCATCCAGGCCGGTTCCTCTTCTCTTCCCTGCTCAAAGTGCAACCATCTTCCCTGCTCAAAGTACAGCCATCTTCCCTGCTCAAAGAGAAACCATCTTCCCTGCTCAAAGTGCAGCCATCTTCCCTGCTCAAAGTGCAGCCATCTTCCCTGCTCAAAGTGCAGCCATCTTCCCTGCTCAAAGTGCAGCCATCTTCCCTGCTCAAAGAGCAACCATCTTCCCTGCTCAAAGTGCAGCCATCTTCCCTGCTCAAAGTGCAGCCATCTTCCCTGCTCAAAGTGCATGGAAGGGTTCATCTGAAGCATTGGGACTAGGGGAGAATTAGGAGAGGACTAGGGGAGGATTAGGGGAAGATTAAGGGAGGATTAGGGGAGGACTAGGGGAGGACTAGGGGAGGATTAGGGGAGGACTAGGGGAGGACTAGGGGAGGACTAGGGAGGATTAGGGGAGGACTAGGGGAGGACTACGGGAGGATTAGGGGAGGACTAGGGGAGGACTACGGGAGGACTAGGGAGGATTAGGGAGGACTAGTTGAGGACTAGGGGAGGATTAAGGGATGATTAAGGGAGGACTAGGGGACGACTAGGGGAGGATTAGGGCAGGACTAGTGGAGGATTAGGGGATGATTAAGGGAGGACTAGGGGAGGATTAGGGGAGGACTAGGGGAGGATTAAGGGATGATTAAGGGAGGACTAGGGGACGACTAGGGGAGGATTAGGGGAGGACTAGGGAGGATTAGGGGATGATTAAGGGAGGACTAGGGGAGGACTAGGGGAGGATTAGGGGAGGACTAGGGGAGGATTAGGGGAGGATTAAGGGAGGACTAGGAGAATCAGGGGATGTGATGCTCGAAAAACTACCAAGACTCCCAAATGGCACCTTATTCCCTACAAGCCTAGTGCACTACTTTTGACCAGAGCCTTATGGGTCATGGTCGGTCAACAGAAGTGCACTATATATGAAGTAGGGTACAATTTGGGACATAGACACATACTAAAACCACTTCAAAGTTGAAATGTTTTACAATAACTGTGTGGTATGTTGTTATAACGGCTGCTCTGTTCAGAACACCAGAATGACGCGGTTCCAGAACACTAGCATCAGTACTTCCTCTCTGTTACGGTGTCATTACATAGTTTAAGGCTACTTACAAAATGACATGATAGACACACAGCCCATGATGAATTCTGACAGGGAAAACCTGAAGGAGGAAGTCTGTTGCTAGGCAGATGGGTATCAGACTTCAGTAGCCTTAGCATTGTTCCCTGACAACAGTCCAGCTACTTAGAGAATACCCTGCCTGATAGAGGAATGTGTTTATCAACCCCTCCCAATACACAGGGGGACAATGGAGGCGCCCGGGCTGCCCCCTGCTTTCTGCCCCCTGCCCTCTGCCCTCTGCCCCCTGCTCTCTGCCCACCTATAAATAAGAGAAGGTTCCACTAATGAAAGAAAATGAATCTCCATCCATCTTCTACACAACAAAGCCAGGCAGGAGAGGGCCCAGGGGAGAGGAGAGGAGAGGAGAGGAGAGGAGAGGAGAGGAGAGGAGAGGAGAGGAGAGGAGAGGAGAGGAGAGGAGAGGAGAGGAGAGAGAGAGGAGAGGAGAGGAGAGGAGAGGAGGAGGAGCCCCATGGGCAGGGGAGAGGAGGAGGAGAGGAGAGGAGGAGAGGAGAGGAGAGGAGAGGAGAGGAGAGGAGAGGAGAGGAGAGGAGAGCCCATGGGCAGGGGAGAGAGGAGAGGAGAGGAGAGGAGAGGAGAGGAGAGGAGAGGAGAGGAGAGGAGAGGAGAGGAGAGGAGAGGAGAGGAGAGGAGAGGAGAGGAGAGGAGAGGAGAGGAGAGGAGAGGAGAGGAGAGGAGAGGAGAGGAGAGGCCAGTGGGAGGGGGGAAGAGGAGAGCCCAGTGGGAGGAGGGAGGAGAGGGCAGGAGAGAGGAGTCACCGTGCGTGTTTGAAGAAAATGACTTTGAGAGGGACAAAAAAAAAGCCACCACCTGATGTGTCATTATTTTGCGGTTCACGATGCACGTCACAGGGGACAGTCTGAAAACACAGTCAGCTAGAGATGGAAACGTTACCAGATAACAAATGTCTCGTTCCACCTAACAGACGTCACAAACACTGAAACAAAAGCATAAACACACACAGCCAGACGCTTTGCTCGGTCTTTAACAAAATTGTAGCTATCAGCTGGGCTGGTAGAGAAGTGTGCTAATATTGCATTAGATTAGTCTTTAAACCAGACAAGGCTACAAGGCTGTACCAGGAACACATTATACTGGAGACAGTGGACAGAATGTACCAGGAACACATTATACTGGAGACAGTGGACAGAGTGTACCAGGAACACATTATACTGGAGACAGTGGACAGAGTGTACCAGGAACACATACTGGAGACAGTGGACAGAGTGTACCAGGAACACATTATACTGGAGACAGTGGACAGAGTGTACCAGGAACACATACTGGAGACAGTGGACAGAGTGTACCAGGAACACATTATACTGGAGACAGTGGACAGAGTGTACCAGGAACACATTATACTGGAGACAGTGGACAGAGTGTACCAGGAACACATTATACTGGAGACAGTGGACAGAGTGTACCAGGAACACATTATACTGGAGACAGTGGACAGAGTGTACCAGGAACACATTATACTGGAGACAGTGGACAGAGTGTACCAGGAACACATTATACTGGAGACAGTGGACAGAGTGTACCAGGAACACATTATACTGGAGACAGTGGACAGAGTGTACCAGGAACACATTATACTGGAGACAGTGGACAGAGTGTACCAGGAACACATTATACTGGAGACAGTGGACAGAGTGTACCAGGAACACATTATACTGGAGACAGTGGACAGAGTGTACCAGGAACACATTATACTGGAGACAGTGGACAGAGTGTACCAGGAACACATTATACTGGAGACAGTGGACAGAGTGTACCAGGAACACATTATACTGGAGACAGTGGACAGAGTGTACCAGGAACACATTATACTGGAGACAGTGATACAGTGGACAGAGTGTACCAGGAACACATTATACTGGAGACAGTGGACAGAGTGTACCAGGAACACATTATACTGGAGACATCATGGACTGGGAGATATACTGGGGATCAGAGAATCAGATCCATTATATCTGGAGACAGTGGACCAGTGTGTACCAGGAACACATTATACTGGAGACAGTGGTGCAGTGTGTACCTCCCTTAAACATGTTCTACTGTTAGCCAGCACCTCCCCCTAACCAGGTGTACCTGGAGCACCTCCCTAACCAGGTTATACTGGTTAGACAGTGGAACCAGGTGTACCAGGAACACATTATACTGGTGTTCTAGTGGACAGAGTGTACCAGGAACACATTATACCGGAGACAGTGGACAGAGTGTACCAGGAACACATTATACTGGAGACAGTGATACAGTGGACAGAGTGTACCAGGAACACATTATACTGGAGACAGTGATACAGTGGACAGAGTGTACCAGGAACACATCACACTGTAAGTATCCTCCATCATGGCTGGGAGATATAACTGGGGATCAATGAGGTAATCAGATCCATCTATCCATCTATCTATGGGCCAGTGTGTGTGTGGGCCAGTGTGTGTGTGGGCCAGTGTGTGTGTGTGTGTGTTGTGTGTATTTGTGTGTTAGTGCACCTCCCTAACCAGGTGTTCTAGTGTGTTAGCAGCACCTCCCTTAAACAGGTGTTCTACTCTGTTAGCCAGCACCTCCCCTAACCAGGTGTTCTACTCTGTTAGCCAGCACCTCCCCTAACCAGGTGTTCTACTCTGTTAGACAGCACCTCCCCTAACCAGGTGTTCTACTCTGTTAGCCAGCACCTCCCCTAACCAGGTGTTCTACTCTGTTAGCCAGCACCTCCCCTAACCACTTTGTTATGAAAAGCCTAAATACGTTCAGGAGTTTAAAAAAAGTCACTTAATAAGTTGCATGGACTGCAATAACAGTGTTTAACATGACTCTTGAATTACTACCTGTTCTCTGTACCCCACACATACAATTATCTGTAACGTCAAACACAGATTCAACCACAAAGACCAGGGAGGTTTTCCAATGCCTCACAAAGAAAGGCACCTATTGGTAGATGGGTAAACATTTTTAAAAGCAGACAATGAATGTCCCTTTGAGCATAAAAAAGTTACTAATTACACTTTGGATGATGTATCAATGCACCCAGTCACTACAAAGACACAGGCGTCCTTCCTAACTCAGTTGCCGGAGAGGAAGGAAACTGCTCAGGGATTTCACCATGAGGCCAATGGTGACTTTAAAAGAGTTACAGAGTTTAATAGCTGTGATAGGAGAAAACTGAGGATGTTCAACAACATTGTAGTTAATCCACAATATGAACGTAATTGACAGAGTGAAAAGAAGGAAGTCTAAAAAATATAAACATATATTTCAAAACATGCATCCTGTTAGCAACAAGGCACTAAAGTATTCCGCGCAAAAAAATGTGGCAAAGCAATTCACATTTTTATCTTGAATACAAAAAGTTATGTTTGGGGCAAATCCAGTACAACACATCTCTGAGGACCACTCTCCATATTTTCACCATTATGGTGGCTGCATCATGTTAGGGGTATGCTTATAATCATTGAGGACACAGGAGTTTTTCAGGATAAAAAAATAAACAGAATGGAGTTAAGCACAGGAAAAATCCTAGAGGAAAACCTGGTTCGGTCTGCTCCCCACCAAACACTGGGAGATGAATTCACCTTTCAGCAGAACAATAACCTAAAATACAAGGACACATCTATACTGGAGTTGCTTACTAAGAAGTCAGTGAATGTCCCTGAGTGGCCGTGTTACAGTTTTGACTTAAGTCTACTTGCAAATCTATGGTAACAACCTGAAAATGGTTTAGCAATGATCAACAGCCTATTTGTCAAAGGTGGAAGAATTTTGAAAATAATAATGGGCAAATGTTGCACAATCCATGTGTGGAAATATCTTAGAGGCTCTCAGCTGTAATCGCTGCCAAAGGTGATTCTATAAAGTAGACTCAGGAGTTTGAATACTTACGTAAATTAGATATTTCTGTATTTAATTGTTAATACATTTGCAAAAATGTCTAAAAACATGTTTTCACTTGGTCGTTATCGGGTAATGCGTGTAGATAGGTGTCATTTAAAAAA
>NC_056438.1:77554839-77579839 GCF_018296145.1 Oncorhynchus tshawytscha | reverse complement strand
CTCCCCTCCCTCACCTGTCCTCTCCCCTCCTCACCTCTCCTCACCTGACCTCTCCCCTCCTCACCTCTCCTCACCTGTCCTCTCCTCTCCTCTCCTCTCCTCACCTCTCCTCACCTGTCCTCTCCTCCCCTCCTCACCTCTCCTCACCTGTCCTCTCCCCTCCTCACCTCCCTCTCCTCCTCACCTCTCCTCACCTGTCCTCTCCCCTCCTCCTCCTCTCCTCTCCTCCCCTCCTCACCTCCTCACCCCTCTCCCCTCCTCACCTCTCCTCTCCTCTCCTCTCCCCCTCTCCTCACCTGTCCTCTCCCCCCTCACCTGTCCTCACCTCCTCACCTCTCCTCACCTGTCCTCTCCCCTCCTCACCTGTCCTCACCTCCTCCTCACCTCTCCCCTCCTCTCCCTCTCCCCCTCTCCTCACCTCCCCCCCTCCTCACCTCTCCTCACCTGTCCTCTCCCCCTCTCCTCACCTCTCCTCACCTGTCCTCCCCCTCTCACCTCTCCTCACCTGTCCTCTCCCCTCCTCACCTCTCCTCTCCTGTCTCTTGGTTGACACGAGCTCATGTGACAAAGTGTCATGTCAGATGATACAGGCCTCTGATTGACTTCTCACGTAACATCCAGGGCTCTAGTTCAGAGCGACTGTCAGATAATGTCCAGAGATAAATCATCATGAGTGGGATTTACACGACTAAGACCAGACATTCCTTCCTTGGGTAATAAACGCATTTTTCAAAAAGCATATCAAATACTTATTGCAGTCTTAATACAATTTCTTAATGCAATTTCAGTCACTGGAGTGACATACATTAGGTGGAGAAGAGCAGCAAAACAACTCATTCAAGTGTCCTCATAACGATAGCAAAAAAGTTAAGTTTGGTACTGAGTGTGTATCCAGCATTCACATGCCGATCGTAATGTAGAGACGATGGGTGCCTGCCCGTTCGCCGTCCCAGACATTGATCTGTGATGGTAAGCACTGTCTGTTACGTCTCGCCCGGGAACAGGACACGTAGACGAGAGCGATCCATTATAGTGCTAAACGTCCATTACACACACACACGCAGTCACACACACACACACACACACACACACACACACACACACACACACACACACACACACACACACACACACACACACAGTCACACACACACACTAAACGTCAACTAAACCATCCGTCGTCCCTCCAAATCACCCACTAATGGCAAATCTTGTTTCAACAGAGAAATCCATACCTTTCTGTTGTTAACTACATTTGAGGGTTCCACCGGGGACTATAGAGTAAGTGATTTATGAAAAGAATTGGAACAGACAAAGAGGAAAAGATGAGCTGTTAGAATGTAAGAATAAAGGCTCTGAACAGATTCTCTACCAGTCTTTGAGTCTCAGTCGGGCCTCTGTAAAAAAATGTTGAGGAGCAACAGACTAACGGCTTATTGGTTGTTAGGAAACCAAGGCGACAGGATCAGAAGTGAAACAGTTACCAGTGTGTTCGAGTGTCGGTACGCCTCGCTCAGCTTAAAATCACCAGACAACGCCCTAAACCACAGGAGGAGTGACTGAGTGTTTGTTTCAACAAATAAACCAATCAAATACCAGAAGAAACAAACAACCAAGCAAATAAACCAATCAAATACCAGAAGAAACAAACAACCAAGCAAATAAACCAATCAAATACCAGAAGAAACAGAGCCGGCAACTTGGTGGGGCGGCAGGTAGCCTAGTGGTTAGAGTGTAGAGGTGGCAGGGCAGCCTAGTGGTTAGAGTGTAGAGGTGACAGGGTAACCTAGTGGTTAGAGTGTAGAGGCGGCAGGTAGCCTAGTGGTTAGAGTGTAGAGGCGGCAGGGTGCCTCGTGGTTAGAGGTGGCAGGGTAGCCTAGTGGTTAGAGTGTAGAGGTGGCAGGGTAGCCTAGTGGTTAGAGTGTAGAGGCGGCAGGGTAGCCTAGTGGTTAGAGTGTAGAGGTGAGAGTGTAGAGGCGGCAGGGCCTAGTGGTTAGAGTGTAGAGGCCTAGTGGGTTAGAGTGTAGAGGCGGCAGGGTAGCCTAGTGGTTAGAGTGTAGCCTAGTGGTTGAGTGTAGAGGCGGCAGGGTTAGCCTAGTGGTTAGAGTGTAGAGGCGGCAGGTAGCCTAGTGGTTAGAGTGTAGAGGCGGCAGGGTAGCCTAGTGGTTAGCCTAGTGGTTAGAGTGTAGAGGCGGCAGGGTAGCCTAGTGGTTAGAGTGTAGAGGCGGCAGGGTAGCCTAGTGGTTAGAGTGTAGAGGCGGCAGGGTAGCCTAGTGGTTAGAGCGTTGGAAACAGTAACCGAAAGGTTGCAAGTTCAAACCCCCGCGCTGACATGGTACAAATCTGTCGTTCTGCCCCTGAACAGGCAGATAACCCACTGTTCCTAGGCCGTCATTGAAAATAATAATTTGGTCTTAACTGACTTGCCTAGTTAAATGAAGGGCTGGGCGATATGGCCTAAAAATCATCTCTCTATCTTTTCAAACTTATAGCTGATTTACGATATATATATCTAAAAAAAAAAAAAAAAAAACGTTTTAATCTTTTCTCTAAATAAGCTTTGTTGTACAATTAACAAGGTCAAACACGCTGCATTTTAGACAGTCAGCGACAACCTAATGAATTCAGGGGTTGTGACGTTCTACCTAGACTTTAGACATAGACGAATGTACATTTTCCACAAACATCAGACCTCACTAATAATTCAACCTGGGTTTTTGGTAATAATCACTGATCTGGCTTTCAAGTCTCTCAATGAAAATGCCCCTTTACGTTACGAATTTAACTAGAAACGTGCATAACACACATTCACTAATCATGACTAACTTATTGTAGCTTTTCTAGAACATGAACACAGGCCTCATTAACAATCTCTCAAGAACAAGCCCACGTCCAAGTGAGTAGCCAGCTCATCTTTATATTTAAACCTTAGCCAACTTGGATCTATATGCGGGGCGGCAGGGTAGCCTAGTGGTTAGAGTGTTGGGCTGGTAACCGGAAGGTTGCAAGTTCAAATCCCTGAGCTGACAAGGTACAAATCTGTCGTTCTGCCCCTGAACAGGCAGTTAACCCACTGTTCCTAGGCCGTCATTGAAAATAAGAATTTGTTCTTAACTGACTTGCCTAGTTAAATAAAAAATAAAAATGCTAGCTAACAAAGTATAACAGTTGAATAGTTATGAACAAACCCTTCTGTCTGTCTTCAACTGTTTGAACAGCATGCTAGCCTTTGTTCAAATCAAAATGGCCTATCTTATTTCTCAGAAAGAGAAACAATTCCTGTGATTTATACTTATTGCACATTTATAAAAGCCATTGACAGCTAGTATAACAGTCTTTGGCTAAAATGCTGCCAGCGGTACGTGGTACGTTCATTGTTACTCTCGTTTTAGTAGTGTCTGCTCTGCGTACAAATCTGAGGAGTTGAGACATGAAAAGGATATCTCTAGAAAGGTTGACTACTCCTCTATTACAGTCAAATAATGTCTCACTGTGTTTTGGTGTCCATATAAGCGATTCTGTTGGATCAAACCTTAAATGCAAAAAAAAATCTCATTAATTTGAATACATGTTAATATTCCAAATTAGTTAGTTATTCAATGTTATTCAAGGTTATTCAATGTTTGGTTTTTATGAGAGTTTAATGTCAGCTTGTTCTCATGTTGTCTTAGGAGTCGTGTCTCCAACGCTCCTTCTGTCTGTACCTTCCTATTTACACACACACCAAGCCCCTCCCCCTGCCATTCACATCAACAAAAGATGACCGATCACTTCCTCCTCTCTGACAAGCCCTAGGGCCCATAGTGCTCTGGTCAAAAGTAGTGCACTATGTCAGGAATGAGGTGGGATTTGGGACAGTCAAAAGTTATTTCCCCTGATTCTACCAAGTTATTTCCCCTGATTCTACCAAGTTATTTCCCCTGAGTCTACCAAGTTATTTCCCCTGATTCTACCAAGTTATTTCCCCTGATTCTACCAAGTTATTTCCCCTGAGTCTACCAAGTTATTTCCCCTGAGTCTACCAAGTTATTTCCCCTGAGTCTACCTGAGTCGGCCAAGTTATTTCCCAAGTCTACCAAGTTATTTCCCCTGAGTCTACCAAGTTATTTCCCCTGAGTCTACCAAGTCATTTCCCCTGAGTCTACCAAGTTATTTCCCCTGAGTCTACCAAGTTATTTCCCCTGAGTCTACCTGAGTCGACCAAGTTATTTCCCCTGAGTTTACCAAGTCATTTCCCCTGAGTCTACCAAGTCATTTCCCCTGAGTCGGCCAAGTTATTTCCCCTGAGTCTACCAAGTTATTTCCCCCGAGTCTACCTGAGTCGACCAAGTTATTTCCCCTGAGTCTACCTGAGTCGACCAAGTTATTTCCCCTGAGTCTACCAAGTAATTTCCCCTGAGTCTACCTGAGTCTACCAAGTTATTTCCCCTGAGTCTACCAAGTTTTTTCCCCTGAGTCTGCCTGAGTCGACCAAGTTATTTCCCCTGAGTCGGCCAAGTTATTTCCAGAGTCTACCACGTTATTTCCCGAGTCTACCAAGTTATTTCCCTGAGTCTACCAAGTTATTTCCCCTGAGTCTACCAAGTCATTTCCCCTGAGTCTACCAAGTTATTTCCCCTGAGTCTACCAAGTTATTTCCCCTGAGTATACCTGAGTCTACCAAGTCATTTCCCCTGAGTCTACCAAGTCATTTCCCCTGAGTCTACCTGAGTCTACCAAGTCATTTCCCCTGAGTCTACCAAGTTATTTCCCCTGAGTCGACCAAGTTATTTCCCCTGAGCCAACTAACGGTCAGACCATGGACTCTATAACCCCCCCACAGTGGCATGGCTGAGACTGGGTCGTAAACATGAAATGCAGCGGAGGTGAGGAGAGCGATACCAAGACGTCAGGCTCAGAGGACAAGAGAAGAAACCGGTCAGCAGGTAGCTGGTAGTGTTGGATCAAATCAAATCGGATTTGTCACATGTGCCGAATACAACAGTGAAATGCTCACAGTAAACCGAAAGGTCGCTGGTTCGAATCCCAGAGCAGACTGATGTGCCCTGAACCCTGACTGTTCATGTAAGTCGCTCACACAACACATTGTAATTCTCACATCTCTGTGTTTCCGTTTCCCTGCCCAGGGGTTCCAACAGGCAAGGCCACAGGTTTGTGGTTTGGTAAATGATTAACTAAGAGAAGTGAGGCTCTTGGCCTGCATTTACAGTGTCTCAGATTAGGAATCACATGTGGTGATATAAAAGGAAAAAACTGATCCTAGATTCTACTCCGTAACTTTTTGTGAATACAGACCCTGATTTGGTCAGGCCAGGAGGACAGAGGAGGCGTTCAGTTCTCTCCGACTGGGAGGGAGAACACCCCATGGGGAAATGTGGTCTTTTCATGCCAAACAAAACAAGACAGACATTTGTTGTCTTTACACAGTGTGCCCTGGGAGCTTAAGACAGCTCTGGTGGAACAGGGCAAGCTGCTAAAAGGATATTTGGTATTTTTCTCCCTCTCTCTCTTTCTCTCTCCCGTTTTCTCCCTCTCTCTCTTTCTCTCTCCCGTTTTCTCCCTCTCTCTTTCATTCCGTCCGTGACACACTGCCTAGTGTTGAGCAACAGGCTTATATTGAGCAACACCTGCTGCCATTACTCTGCTAAGCTAATGCTATAAACACGCTATTGAGAAATTGTTTTATAACATAGGCCTAAGTGTAAAAAAATATATGAATGTATCATATCAAATAGGCCTAATTGTTGGGGGAATTACTCAGGAAACCCCTCCCAAAGGCACTGTATCTCAGTGCTCGAGGCGTCACTACAGACCCTGGTTCGATTCCAGGTTGTATCACAACCGGCCGTCATTGTAAATAAGAACTTGTTCTTAACCGACTTGCCTTAGTTAAATAAAGGTTCAAGTAAAACAAATAAAAACTAAACCAATGTAAAGAGAAAGAAATGCACCAACATCTCTGCGAAGCTAATTTCATTACTCTGCTAAAGATCCTACAGAGAACAAGCTCAAAAAAAAGCCCAACAGAATATAGACCAAAGATGTTTTAAAAAGAGAAGAAAGAAGAAGACTGATTTCCATTGAACACTCACACCTAAAACTAACACACACTATTTAACCAGCCTGGCCTTTGGACAACGCTAACCTTTCCCGGGTAATCATGTGGGTTAAGCCTACATTTTAAATGAAACGCAGCCTAAACCATGAACCGTTTTTAAAGCTTTCAAAAGCCTTGAATTGGCACTGTTTTTCAAACTCCAGGAAACAGCCGTCTCTTCCCCTACTAGGGGATCTCCCTATGTCAACCTCAGCTGCTCAGAACCTCCGTAGCTCAGAACCACAGCTACTCAGAACCTCAGTAGCTCAGAACCTCAGCTACTCAGAACCTCAGTAGCTCAGAACCTCAGCTACTCAGAACCTCCGTAGCTCAGAACCTCAGCTACTCAGAACCACAGCAACTCAGAACCACAGCTACTCAGAACCACAGCTACTCAAAACCACAGCTACTCAGAACCTCAGTAGCTCAGAACCACAGCTACTCAGAACCTCAGTAGCTCAGAACCTCAGCTACTCAGAACCACAGCTACTCAGAACCACAGCTACTCAGAACCACAGCTACTCAAAACCACAGCTACTCAGAACCTCAGTAGCTCAGAACCACAGCTACTCAGAACCTCAGTAGCTCAGAACCTCAGTAGCTCAGAACCTCAGTAGCTCAGAACCACAGCTACTCAGAACCACAGCTACTCAGAACCACAGCTACTCAGAACCACAGCTACTCAAAACCACAGCTACTCAGAACCTCAGTAGCTCAGAACCACAGCTACTCAGAACCTCAGCAGCTCAGAACCACAGCTACTCAGAACCACAGCTACTCAGAACCACAGCTACTCAGAACCACAGCTACTCAAAACCACAGCTACTCAGAACCTCAGTAGCTCAGAACCACAGCTACTCAGAACCTCAGTAGCTCAGAACCTCAGTAGCTCAGAACCACAGTAGCTCTTTTTTAACTGAAATTCTTGTTGCTGAAACCTTAGCCTGTAGTTTGCCAGGGGAGATAAAGTCTACGTCCCAAAAGGCGCCCTATTCCCAACATAGTGCACTTCTTTTGACTAGTGCCCCATGCACCGTAGAACACTGTGCCATTAGGGACGCAACGAAGGACAACTGGAAAAGCAGGTTATTGGGCCTGAAAGTAGCGCTGCTGTAGACTCCGCGGGTGCCTCACCTTAACAGCGGTAGCTAGGGGACACACCACGAACACGCTATTCAATGTCCTGTTAAAAAAAAACGAAAAAAACCAGGGGAGGGCTTGCAGCAGACAGGGTCATTTACCAGAGAGACGACCAATAGAGCTGAGCCAAGAGAAGGCTAAACTATTGTTTTGGCTTAACAAGCAAGAGTGAACAAGGACAAAAGAAAAAGACCACAAAAGAAGAGAGAGAAAATACCTCAGTAGTGAAGAAGAGGATCACATCACCCTCGTTCTTTTAGGAGACAAGTTAACAAGGATCTTTTCGCAGGGGGTTTTCTGTTTTGTTCCTATTGGTTTTTTCTCGAATTGACACCTGTGCTGATGGGGGGGGGGACTGAATTAGCCTACTAATTTGCATGTCCAAAGTCTCAGTTACCATTACCATGTTTTACAACAGAAACATTTAAAATGTCACTTACCTAGATCTAGAAAATATATATATTTTGTATTCCCGTGAAAAACCTTCTTTTGGTAGTTAGTTCCAAGAATGTTCTACCACAATATCCAAATCCTTGCAGAAATCCTTAAAGAATATCCTCCAGAATCCAGGGAAGGTTAAGAGAATCTTTATAGAACTCAAGTCGCTCTTCTCCCTGCTTAGATAATCCACAACTAACTGTTCACACCGTTGAAGAAAATTCTCTCTCTCTCTCTCTCTCTCTCCCTCCTTCTCTCTCTCTCTCACGCTCTCTCTCCCTCCTTCTCTCTCTCTCTCTCTCCCTCCTTCTCTCGCTCTCTCTCTCTCCCTCCTCTTCTCTCTCTCTCTCTCTCTCCCTCCTTCTCTCTCTCTCTCTCACTCACTCTCGCTCTCTCTCTCTCTCTCTCTCAGTAGTTTGCAGAGAGACCCTTCAGCACCAAAGGTTGATCACTCACTGAGTTGTGTTCACACACAGCCGGGGAGGAGCCAAGCTCCAACCTGTGATGTCATAGGGTGTCGGGTTTCACTGGGAAGGGTGGGGGGCGGGGCAGGAGATGGATTGGCTTCCTGAACTCTGAACAACAAGAGAGACGGTTGGAGTTTACCTGTGCACAACAAAAAAGGTTTGGGGTATGTGTGCTTTTACAGATATGGAGAGGATTTCCGTGCAAGTCTGTGAGTGTGAAATAAATACAAGATTTTCAGATATATCCACTTCACATATCCACACAGATAGATCCACTTCACATATCCACACAGATAGATCCACTTCACATATCCACACAGATATATCCACACAGATAGATCCACTTCACATATCCACACAGATAGATCCACTTCACATATCCACACAGATAGATCCACTTCATATATCCACTTCACATATCCACACAGATAGATCCACTTCACATATCCACTTCACATATCCACACAGATAGATCCACTTCATATATCCACTTCACATATCCACACAGATAGATCCACTTCACATATCCACACAGATCCACTTCACATATCCACACAGATAAATCCACTTCACATATCCACACAGATAGATCCACTTCACATATCCACACAGATAGATCCACTTCACATATCCACACAGATAGATCCACTTCACGTATCCACACAGATAAATCCACACAGATAGATCCACTTCACATATCCACACAGATAGATCCACTTCACATATCCACACAGATATATCCACACAGATAGATCCACACAGATAGATCCACTTCACGTATCCACACAGATAAATCCACACAGATAGATCCACTTCACGTATCCACACAGATAAATCCACACAGATAGATCCACTTCACATATCCACACAGATAGATCCACTTCACATATCCACACAGATAGATCCACTTCACATATCCACACAGATAGATCCACTTCACATATCCACACAGATATATCCACTTCACATATCCACACAGATAGATCCACTTCACATATCCACACAGATAGATCCACTTCACATATCCACACAGATAGATCCACTTCACATATCCACACAGATAAATCCACACAGATAGATCCACTTCACATATCCACACAGATAGATCCACTTCACATATCCACACAGATAGATCCACTTAACAGATAGACGACCAATAGAGCTGAGCCACTTCACATATCCACACAGATAGATCCACTTCACATATCCACACAGATAGATCCACTTCACATATCCACACAGATAGATCCACTTCACATATCCACACAGATAGATCCACTTCACATATCCACACAGATAGATCCACTTCACGTATCCACACAGATAAATCCACACAGATAGATCCACTTCATATATCCACACAGATAGATCCACTTCACATATCCACACAGATAGATCCACTTCACATATCCACACAGATCCACTTCACATATCCACACAGATAGATCCATTGACAGACAGACAGAGAAGTAAACAGGGGTCACAATACAACACAAGCTGTCTTGAACAGATTAGCGAACCAGTACTCTCAAGAGATTGGTTACAATTTGATTGAACCATCACAACGTGTTCCTAACGATGCTAACGCTAGCGAACTGCTCCAAATGTCATTTAGAGGCATGTCACTCTTAGCCTGCCCACAAAGTCATCAGCGATTGGATCGTCTCTAACCAATCAAGAGTATCAAAGCCAATGACAAATTTTCAAAAACTGCCCACTTTACCCACGTGTGCTCAACCCATCGGTTTCTGGACCAATCAGACAGCCTCGAATGTGTTGGCATTGGGGTGAAGGGTCGGGGGGAGGTTCTCCGATCCAGACTCAAACTATCGTGCATGGGTGTGGCGTAGCGTTTAGCCGGAGTGAAGAGTCTGAGTAGCCAGGTAATGGCTTCTCTCTGACTGAAACCAGAGAGGAATCCAAAAAGCACCAAGACAGTTAAAAAGAAACAAGATGTTAATTCTAATTCTTCAAGCAGCAGAGCAACTATTAGCAGAATGTTAGATACAAAAAAAAAAAAAAACTGTTCTATTCTACCTCTCTCCCTCCGCTCAGATTTCCGCTAGCCAAGGAAGCTAATCATTCAGAGCAGATGTTCCGGAATGTTTTGTGGGATTTATGACCCCGCCCCCACATACCACACACACACCACACACACCATTCTCTAGGATTTATAACAGGCCTGAGAGGGAGCCTCAGGTGCTGCTTTCTCTTCTCTCTCAGTGATTCCTCACAGAACCCAAACAAAAACATGATTTTGGGGCTTTTCCAGAAAATGGTCCTTTGGAGGAAGAATAGTTGACATAAATTTTGACATTTGTATTTAAAAGCGTAATTGAGAAATAATCAATAAAAGTTGGGATATTTATGACGTGGGTGGGATTTCTCGCGGTCTGACAAAACACCACTCTAACTCTGTCACCTTTGACATCAGAACAGGAAGTGCGTCAAACACCACTCTAACTCTGTCACCTTTGACATCAGAACAGGAAGTGCGTCAAACACCACTCTAACTCTGTCACCTTTGACATCAGAACAGGAAGTGCGTCAAACACCACTCTAACTCTGTCACCTTTGACATCAGAACAGGAAGTGCGTCAAACACCACTCTAACTCTGTCACCTTTGACATCAGAACAGGAAGTGCGTCAAACACCACTCTAACTCTGTCACCTTTGACATCAGAACAGGAAGTGCGTCAAACACCACTCTAACTCTGTCACCTTTGACATCAGAACAGGAAGTGCGTCAAACACCACTCTAACTCTGTAACCTTTGACATCAGAACAGGAAGTGCGTCATCGATGGATACAGGGAATTGAGACGCATCCAATGCCAAAAACCAAACCGATATCTCCAGCTTAAACTGACAGATTTTTTTTAATGGGGATGTTTTTATTACGCCAATTAGATTTCTGCAACTCTGGGGGGGGGTTGTGTTTTATATGTAGATGCTACAAAGCAAACAGTGATGTCATGTGAAGCTTTACGGCTCTGAAATATGAGCACTATTTTGATTTCAATAAATGTCTCTTTTTTTTTTGTACTCATTGATTCATATTGAACAATATGAACATGAATATTGGAAATATATTTAAAAAAAAAAAAAAATGTAAATGTTCAAATGTTTCTATCAGTGGAGGCTGGTGGGAGGAGCTATAGGAGAACGGGCTCATTTTAATGGCTGGAATGGAATTAACGGAACGGAGTCATGGTTCCTCTGGACCTTTGGGGAGGAACTTTGTTCACTCAGCTCTAAAGAAGACATTGTGTGTGTGTGTGTGTGTGTGTGTGTGTGTGCCCCCCTTCATATTCACAATGTAATACCTTGCAATGAGAAGCACAAATAGCGAGACAGATCTGTACAATGAGTAAACTCCATGACCTGTGTCTTCAGGGTGATGTGGAGAGCCTGTCGTCTATTTAAACAACAACAACGACAAAGAACGCTCACACCAGATATATCAGGCTCTACAGACCAGAGTTTTCTACAATAGACCAGGAATCTCCCTCACCCTGTCGTCAGTCAAGAGGAGAGACCGGCTGCTAACCAGACCTGGGACAGTATCCACAAAATAATTCCAGAGTAAAAGTGCTGATCTAGGATCAGGTCGTCCCTGTCCAAAATAATCAGATTCATCATAATCTAAATGGCAAAACTGATCTTTGATCAGCACTCCTACTATGTTAATGTGGACTAAACTCCTGGCCGGTTGTTTCCCTTTAGAAAAATACAGTTTTTTTACATGTATTTTTATTTAACTAGTCAAGTCAGTTAAGAACAAATTCTTATTTCCAATGACGGCCTGGGAACAGTGGGTTAACTGCCTGTTCAGGGGGCAGAACGACAGAGTTTTATCTTGTCAGTTCAGGGATTCGAGCTAGAAACCTTTCGGTTACTGACCCAACGCTCCAACCACTAGGCTATCTGCCGCCCCGCCCCGTCCTATCGAAAGGTCAGTGTTGTCTAGGAAGGTCTGACCATCCTTTTCCCAAATTTAAGCTCATTCCAGGTTTATGATGTTGTACATGACATATGTTGTAGTGACAATAACATTACATTTGGAAAATATAAAAGGCCAACTGTAGTCTGGACTTTAAAATACACACATCCATGGTAAATATGAAAGTCATTTAATTAGGAAATCAGCTATTTTGTTTTTTCACGCTCAGGTTGACTTTACTGTGGAATTACCCACTAGGGAGTCGGTGAGACTGAAGACCTTGCCTGTCTCAGATAAGAAATGTTCATCTGTCAAGATCGGCACAGTCTCAAGGTCATATATGTTGCGTTGACACGGCCTGATTAAGTACCGTCACTTACATGTAAATTTAGAGTTTGGAGCAGAGTCCATTGTCAGATTTCCTCTGTGAATCTGGTACTCTGTGAATCTGGTACTCTGTGAATCTGGTACTCTGTGAATCTGGTACTCTGTGAATCTGGTACTCTGTGAATCTGGTACTCTGTGAATCTGGTACACTGTGAATCTGGTACACTGTGAATCTGGTACTCTGTGAATCTGGTACTCTGTGAATCTGGTACTCTGTGAATCTGGTACTCTGTGAATATGGTACTCTGTGAATATGGTACTCTGTGAATATGGTACTCTGTGAATCTGGTACTCTGTGAATCTGGTACTCTGTGAATATGGTACTCTGTGAATATGGTACTCTGTGAATCTGGTACTCTGTGAATCTGGTACTCTGTGAATCTGGTACTCTGTGAATCTGGTACTCTGTGAATCTGGTACTCTGTGAATCTGGTACTCTGTGAATATGGTACTCTGTGAATATGGTACTCTGTGAATATGGTACTCTGTGAATATGGTACTCTATATTATAACGCTCAAGCTAGAAAAAGTGTCCCACTCAATCTACTGCACCTTCACCCCCAAGGGACTTGGGAAACACCCCCAGTGAATTCTGGGAATTTATTACATATAACACACACACACACAGAGCCCATCCCCCAATCCTTTCAATACATTTCAAAGGTTGACAACTTATCCTCCTCCCTTCAGTGAATTCAGAGGCTGACAACCCCCAACCCCGCACCCCAAACACACACAAACAAACAGCGAGAGAGAGAGCCCGTTAGTAGAGCTAGCTAGCAGTCTCAGTGATTTCACATGGCTTCTCTATGTGCCAAGCAGCAGCACGCACACACACACACACGCACACGCGCACACACACACACACACACACACACACGATTTGTTGTGCAACTCCAGAATCTCTTCTCAGAGTAGATAAGAACATCTGGAAACTACATATACTGAGGCCGCATTTCTAGTAGCTGAGGATTTTAACAAAGTAAATTTGAGGAAAACATTCCCGAAGATCAACCAACACATTGACTGTAGCACTCTCTCTGGTAAAACATTGACTGTAGCACTCTCTCTGGTAAAACATTGACTGTAGCACTCTCTCTGTGACTGTAGCACTCTCTCTGGTAAAACATTGACTGTAGCACTCTCTCTGGTAAAACATTGACTGTAGCACTCTCTCTGGTAAAACATTGACTGTAGCACTCTCTCTGGTAAAACATTGACTGTAGCACTCTCTCTGTGACTGTAGCACTCTCTCTGGTAAAACATTGACTGTAGCACTCTCTCTGTGACTGTAGCACTCTCTCTGGTAAAACATTGACTGTAGCACTCTCTCTGTGACTGTAGCACTCTCTCTGGTAAAACATTGACTGTAGCACTCTCTCTGGTAAAACATTGACTGTAGCACTCTCTCTGGTAAAACATTGACTGTAGCACTCTCTCTGGTAAAACATTGACTGTAGCACTCTCTCTGGTAAAACATTGACTGTAGCACTCTCTCTGGTAACACATTGACTGTAGCACTCTCTCTGGTAAAACATTGACTGTAGCACTCTCTCTGGTAAAACATTGGACCGCTGCTCCTCAGCTTTTAGAAATGCCTTTCAAGCCCCTCCCCCGCCCTCCCTTCGGCAAATCAGATCACGACTCCATGTTGCTCCTGCCTTCCTATAGGCGGGAACTCAAACAGGGAGTACCCATTCCAAGGTCTATTCAACGCTGGTCTGACCAATCGGAATCCATGCTTGAAGATTGTTTTGATCACGTGGACTGGGATATGTTCCAGGTAGCCTCTGAGAATAACATCGACGGATACACGGATACGGTGACTGAGTTCATCAGGAAGTGAGGATAGAAACCGTGGATAGATGGCAGCATACGTGCAAAACTGAAAGCGCGAACACCGGCATTTAACCACGGCAAGGAGACTGGGAATACACCCGAATACAAACAGTGTAGTTATTCCCTCTGTAAGGCAATCAAACAGACAAAACGTCAGTACAGAGACAAAGTGGAGTCGCAATTCAACGGCTCAGACACGAGACGTATGTGACAGGGACTCCAGACAATCAGACACGAGACGTATGTGACAGGGACTCCAGACAATCAGACAGGAGACGTATGTGACAGGGACTCCAGACAATCAGACACGAGACGTATGTGACAGGGACTCCAGACAATCAGACACGAGACGTATGTGACAGGGACTCCAGACAATCAGACAGGAGACGTATGTGACAGGGACTCCAGACAATCAGACAGGAGACATATGTGACAGGGACTCCAGACAATCAGACAGGAGACATATGTGACAGGGACTCCAGACAATCAGACAGGAGACGTATGTGACAGGGACTCCAGACAATCAGACACGAGACGTATGTGACAGGGACTCCAGACAATCAGACACGAGACGTATGTGACAGGGACTCCAGACAATCAGACAGGAGACGTATGTGACAGGGACTCCAGACAATCAGACACGAGACGTATATGACAGGGACTCCAGACAATCACGGATTACAAAGGGAAAACCAGACACGTCGAGGACACCGACGTCTTGCTTCCCGGACAAGCTGAACACCTTCTTTGCTCGCTTTCAGGATAATACAGTGCCACCTTGGATCAGCTACCGAGGACTGTGGGCTCTCCTTCTCCGTGGCTGACTCTCCTTCTCCGTGGCTGACTCTCCTTCTCCGTGGCTGACTCTCCTTCTCCGTGGCTGACGTGAGTATGACGTTTAAGCGTGTTAACCCCAAAACTGCTGGCCCAGACGGCCGCGTCCTCAGTGCACACCAGCTGGCTCGAGTGTTGATAAAGGACATATTCAATCTCTCCCAGTCTGCTGTCCCCACTTGCTTCAAGATGTCCACCATTTATCCTGTACCCAAGAAAGCAAATGTAACTGAACTAAATTACTATCAAATAAAAATCTAAGTTTATTTGTCATGTGCGCCAAATACAACAGGTGTAAACCTTACAGTGTGTGTGTGTGTGTGTGTGTGTGTGTGTGTGTGTGTGTGTGTGTGTGCGTGCGTGTGCGTCTGGGTGTGTGTGTGGGTGTGTGGGTGTGTGTAGGTAAGTAAAGAAATAAAACAACAGTAGAAAGACATTTGAAAAAAGAGTAGCAAGGCTACATACAGACGTCTGTCATCCTGAAGTGCTTTGAGAGACTAGTCAAGGATCATATCACCTCCACCTTGTCTGTCACCCTGGACCCACTTCAAAATGCTTACCGCCCCAATAGATCCACAGACGCAATCCCCATCTCACTGCACACTGCCCTATCCCATCTGTACAGGTGCAATACCTATGTAAGAATGTTTTTCATTGACTACAGCTAAGCATTCAACATCATAGTACCCTCCAAGCTCGTCAGTAAGCTCAGGGCCCTTGGGTCTCGACCCCGCCCTGTGCAACTGGGTCCTGGACTTCCATGACGGGCCGCCCCCCAGGTGGCGAAGTGGAGGTCTAAGGCACTGCATTGCGTCACTACAGACCCTGGTTCATTCCTGGGCTGTGTCATCACTGCCCGTAACCGGGAGCACTTATAGTGCAGTGCACAATTGGCCCAGCGTTGTTTGGCTGGAGGGGGGTAGGCTGTCATTGTAAATAAGATCTTCACTTCGCTGATCCTCAACACGGTGGCCCCCCTCCTGTACTCCCTGTTCACCCATGACTGCGTGGCCACGCATGACTTCAACTCAATCATCAAGTTTGCAGACGACACAACAGTAGTGGTTACCAACGATGATTACCAACAATGACAAGACCTCTCACCCAACGTCAACAAAACAAAGGAGATGATCATGGACTTCAGGAAACAGCAGAGGGAGCACCCCCCGACCCCCCTATCTACATCGACGGGACCGCAGTGGAGAAGGTGGAAAGCTTCAAGTTCCTCCGAGTACACATCACTGACGATCTGAAATGGTCCACCCACACAGACACTTTAATCATGGAACACTAGTCCCTTTAATCATGGAACACTAGTCACTTTAATCGTGGAACACTAGTCACTTTAATCATGGAACACTAGTCACTTTAATCATGGAACACTAGTCACTTTAATCGTGGAACACTAGTCACTTTAATCGTGGAACACTAGTCACTTTAATCGTGGAACACTAGTCACTTTAATCATGGAACACTAGTCACTTTAATCATGGAACACTAGTCACTTTAATCATGGAACACTAGTCACTTTAATCATGGAACACTAGTCACTTTAATCGTGGAACACTAGTCACTTTAATCATGGAACACTAGTCACTTTAATCATGGAACACTAGTCACTTTAATCATGGAACACAAGTCACTTTAATCGTGGAACACTAGTCACTTTAATCATGGAACACTAGTCACTTTAATCATGGAACACTAGTCACTTTAATCATGGAACACTAGTCACTTTAATCATGGAACACTAGTAACTTTAATCATGGAACACTAGTCACTTTAATCATGGAACACTAGTCACTTTAATCATGGAACACAAGTCACTTTAATCGTGGAACACTAGTCACTTTAATCGTGGAACACTAGTCACTTTAATCGTGGAACACTAGTCACTTTAATCATGGAACACTAGTCACTTTAATCATGGAACACAAGTCACTTTAATCGTGGAACACTAGTCACTTTAATCGTGGAACACTAGTCACTTTAATCATGGAACACTAGTCACTTTAATCATGGAACACTAGTCACTTTAATCGTGGAACACTAGTCACTTTAATCATGGAACACTAGTCACTTTAGTCGTGGAACACTAGTCACTTTAATCATGGAACACTAGTCACTTTAGTCGTGGAACACTAGTCACTTTAATCGTGGAACACTAGTCACTTTAATCGTGGAACACTAGTCACTTTAATCGTGGAACACTAGTCACTTTAATCATGGAACACTAGTCACTTTAGTCGTGGAACACTAGTCACTTTAATCATGGAACACTAGTCCATTTATTCATGAAACACTGGCCACTTTAATCATGGAACACTAGTCACTTTAATCATGGAACACGAGTCCATTTATTCATGGAACACTGGCCACTTTAATCATGGAACACTAATCCATTTATTCATGGAACACTGGCCACTTTAATCATGGAACACTAGTCCATTTATTCATGAAACACTGGCCACTTTAATCATGGAACACTGGCCACTTTAATCATGGAACACTAGTCCCTTTAATCACTAGTGGAACACTAGTAACTTTAATCATAGGAACACTAGTCACTTTAATCGTGGAACACTAGTCACTTTAATCGTGGAACACTAGTCACTTTAATCATGGAACACTAGTCACTTTAATCGTGGAACACTAGTCACTTTAATCGTGGAACACTAGTCACTTTAATCGTGGAACACTAGTCACTTTAATCATGGAACACTAGTCACTTTAATCGTGGAACACTAGTCACTTTAATCGTGGAACACTAGTCACTTTAATCGTGGAACACTAGTCACTTTAATCGTGGAACACTAGTCACTTTAATCGTGGAACACTAGTCACTTTAATCGGAACACTAGTCACTTTAATCATGGAACACTAGTCACTTTAATCATGGAACACTAGTCACTTTAATCATGGAACACTAGTAACTTTAATCATGGAACACTAGTCACTTTAATCATGGAACACTAGTCACTTTAATCATGGAACACAAGTCACTTTAATCGTGGAACACTAGTCACTTTAATCGTGGAACACTAGTCACTTTAATCGTGGAACACTAGTCACTTTAATCATGGAACACTAGTCACTTTAATCATGGAACACAAGTCACTTTAATCGTGGAACACTAGTCACTTTAATCGTGGAACACTAGTCACTTTAATCATGGAACACTAGTCACTTTAATCATGGAACACTAGTCACTTTAATCGTGGAACACTAGTCACTTTAATCGTGGAACACTAGTCACTTTAATCATGGAACACTAGTCACTTTAATCATGGAACACTAGTCACTTTAATCGTGGAACACTAGTCACTTTAATCATGGAACACTAGTCACTTTAATCGTGGAACACTAGTCACTTTAATCATGGAACACTAGTCACTTTAATCATGGAACACTAGTCACTTTAATCATGGAACACGAGTCCATTTATTCATGGAACACTGGCCACTTTAATCATGGAACACTAGTCCATTTATTCATGAAACACTGGCCACTTTAATCATGGAACACTGGCCACTTTAATCATGGAACACTAGTCCCTTTAATCATGGAACACTGGCCACTTTAATCATGGAACACTAGTCCCTTTAATCATGGAACACTAGTCCCTTTAATCATGGAACACTAGTCCCTTTAATCATGGAACACTAGTCCCTTTAATCATGGAACACTAGTCCCTTTAATCATGGAACACTAGTCCCTTTAATCATGTTTACATACTGCTTTACTCACCTCATATGTACCTTACCAGTCAACAGTGTGGACACACCTACTCATTCAAATATTTTTCTTTCTTTTTTTTTTTTTTTACAATTTTCTACATTGTAGAATAATAGTAAAGACATAAAAACTATGAAATAACACAAATGGAATCATGTAGTAACCAAAAAAAGGGTTAAACAAATCAAAATATATTTTATATTTGAGATTCTTCAAAGTAGCCACCTTGATGACAGCTTTGCACACTCTTGGGAAAATAGTTTGATTTGTTTAACACTTTTTTGGTTCCTACATTATTCCATATGTGTTATGTCATAGTTTTGATATTTTTTTTTTAACCTTTAGGCAAGTCAGTTAAGAACAAATTCTTATTTTCAATGACGGCCTAGAAACAGTGGGTTAACTGCCTGTTCAGGGGCAGAACGACAGATTTGTACCTTGTCAGCTTGGGGGTTTGAACTTTATTTTAGTCAATGCCACTATGACATTGATCAATCTAATATTTATATATTTCTTAATACCATTTTTTTATTTATATTGATGTGTATTGTTAGATATTACTGCCCTGTTGGAGCTAGGGACACAAGCATTTCACTACACCCACAATAACATCTGATAAATATGTGTACGTGACCAATAACATTTGATTTGGTTTGACTTTTTGTCAACACAGTAGGAGACACAGCAGGAGACACAGTAGTCAACATAGCAGGAGACACAGTAGTCAAGACAGCAGGAGACACAGTAGTCAACATAGCAGGAGACACAGTAGTCAAGACAGCAGGAGACACAGTAGTCAACATAGCAGGAGACACAGTAGTCAAGACAGCAGGAGACACAGTAGTCAAGATAGCAGGAGACACAGTAGTCAAGACAGCAGGAGACACAGTAGTCAACACAGCAGGAGACACAGTAGTCAAGACAGCAGGAGACACAGTAGTCAACATAGCAGGAGACACAGTCGTCAAGATAGCAGGAGACACAGTAGTCAAGACAGCAGGAGACACAGTCGTCAAGACAGCAGGAGACACAGTAGGAGACACAGTAGTCAAGACAACAGGAGACACAGTAGTCAAGACAGCAGGAGACACAGTAGTCAAGACATCAGGAGACACAGTAGGAGACACAGTAGTCAAGACAACAGGAGACACAGTAGTCAAGACAGCAGGAGACACAGTAGTCAAGACATCAGGAGACACAGTAGTCAAGACAGCAGGAGACACAGTAGTCAAGACAGCAGGAGACACAGTAGTCAAGACAGCAGGAGACACAGTAGGAGACACAGTAGTCAAGACAACAGGAGACACAGTAGTCAAGACAGCAGGAGACACAGTAGTCAAGACATCAGGAGACACAGTAGGAGACACAGTAGTCAAGACAACAGGAGACACAGTAGTCAAGACAGCAGGAGACACAGTAGTCAAGACATCAGGAGACACAGTCAAGACAGCAAGACAGCAGGAGACACAGTAGTCAAGACAGCAGGAGACACAGTAGTCAAGACAGCAGGAGACACAGTAGGAGACACAGTAGTCAAGACAACAGGAGACACAGTAGTCAAGACAGCAGGAGACACAGTAGTCAAGACAGCAGGAGACACAGTAGTCAAGACAGCAGGAGACACAGTAGTCAAGACATCAGGAGACACAGTAGTCAAGACAGCAGGAGACACAGTAGTCAAGACAGCAGGAGACACAGTAGGAGACACAGTAGTCAAGACAGCAGGAGACACAGTAGGAGACACAGTAGTCAAGACAACAGGAGACACAGTAGGAGACACAGTAGTCAAGACAGCAGGAGACACAGTAGTCAAGACAGCAGGAGACACAGTAGTCAAGACAGCAGGAGACACAGTCGTCAAGATAGCAGGAGACACAGTAGTCAAGACAGCAGGAGACACAGTAGTCAAGACAGCAGGAGACACAGCAGGAGACACAGTAGTCAAGACAACAGGAGACACAGTAGTCAAGACAGCAGGAGACACAGTAGTCAAGACAGCAGGAGACACAGTAGGAGACACAGTAGTCAAGACAGCAGGAGACACAGTCGTCAAGACAGCAGGAGACACAGTAGGAGACACAGTAGTCAAGACAACAGGAGACAGTAGTCAAGACAGCAGGAGACACAGTAGTCAAGACAGCAGGAGACACAGTGGTCAAGACAACAGGAGACACAGTAGTCAAGACAGCAGGAGACACAGTAGTCAAGACAGCAGGAGACACAGTAGGAGACACAGTAGTCAAGACAGCAGGAGACACAGTCGTCAAGACAGCAGGAGACACAGTAGGAGACACAGTAGTCAAGACAACAGGAGACACAGTAGTCAAGACAGCAGGAGACACAGTAGTCAAAACAGCAGGAGACACAGTAGTCAACATAGCAGGAGACACAGTCGTCAACATAGCAGGAGACACAGTCGTCAAGACAACAGGAGACACAGTAGTCAAGACATCAGGAGACACAGTAGTCAAGACATCAGGAGACACAGTAGTCAAGACATCAGGAGACACAGTAAGGACACAGCATATTTGGATGGCTCATTACAGGGGTGACCATGCCAGCTGGTTGAAAGGAAGAGAGGGATGTAGGGAAGGAGGGATGACGGTGAGGAGAAGAGAGGGATGTAGGGAAGGAGGGATGACAGTGAGGAGAAGAGAGGATGTAGGGAAGGAGGGATGACGGTGAGGAGAAGAGAGGGATGTAGGGAAGGAGGGATGACGGTGAGGAGATGAGAGGGATGTAGGGAAGGAGGGATGACAGAGAGGGAAGAGAGGGATGTAGGGAAGGAGGGATGATGTTGAGGAGAAGAGAGGGATGTAGGGAAGGAGGGATGACGGTGAGGAGAAGAGAGGATGTAGGGAAGGAGGGATGACGGTGAGGAGAAGAGAGGGGTGTAGGGAAGGAGGGATGACGGAGAGGGAAGAGAGGGATGTAGGGAAGGAAGAATGACGGTGAGGAGAAGAGAGGGATGTAGGGAAGGAGGGATGACGGTGAGGAGAAGAGAGGGATGTAGGGAAGGAGGGAGGACGGTGAGGAGAAGAGAGGGATGTAGGGAAGGAGGGATGACGGTGAGGAGAAGAGAGGGATGTAGGGAAGGAGGGATGACGGTGAGGAGAAGAGAGGGATGTAGGGAAGGAGGGATGACGGTGAGGAGAAGAGAGGGATGTAGGGAAGGGGGAGGACGGAGAGGAGAAGAGAGGGATGTAGGGAAGGAGGGATGACGGAGAGGAGAAGAGAGGGATGTAGAGAAGGAGGGATGACGGTGAGGAGAAGAGAGGGATGTAGGGAAGGAGGGAGGACGGTGAGGAGAAGAGAGGGATGTAGAGAAGGAGGGATGACGTGAGGAGAAGAGAGGGATGTAGGGAAGGAGGGAGGACGGTGAGGAGAAGAGAGGGATGTAGGGAAGGAGGGAGGACGGAGAGGGATGTAGGGAAGGAGGGAGGACGGAGAGGGATGTAGGGAAGGAGGGATGACGGTGAGGAGAAGAGAGGGATGTAGGGAAGGAGGGATGACGGTGAGGAGAAGAGAAGGATGGAGGGAAGGAGGGAGGACGGTGAGGAGAAGAGAGGGATGTAGGGAAGGAGGGAGGACGGTGAGGAGAAGAGAGGGATGTAAGGGAAGGAGGGATGACCTAGAGGAGAAGAGAGGGATGTAGGGAAGGAGGGATGACGGTGAGGAGAAGAGAGGGATGTAGGGAAGGAGGGATGACGGTGAGGAGAAGAGAGGGATGTAGGGAAGGAGGGATGACGGTGAGGAGAAGAGAGGGATGTAGGCAAGGAGGGATGACAGTGAGGAGAAGAGAGGGATGTAGGGAAGGAGGGATGACGGTGGAAGGAAGTGATCGGTTCAGAACAGGTCTTATGGGAATATCATCTGAGTGGATAAAAGGTGTAAACAGGTACCTGAAAACAGAGGGTGATTCAACACCATCGGAAACAACAGAAGAGGTCTTGAGGGGGCTTGGCCTCTGTAGCTGAATGGTGTTGAGGTGGGGTCTGGAGACCTGAAAACCACAATGGCAGCTGAATGAGGAGTTGTGTTGAAGACCTGCTACCCCAGTGTTTACACATCAGTTAACAACAGAGTGGAGCTGACACCCTTTATTATCAGTAACACAGCTGGCTGGCACTTGTTCTGTCTCAAATACACACACACACACACACACACACAAAGTGACTGAGGTGACTACTGAGAGAGAGGGAGGTAGCAGGACAGAAGGTGAGAGAGAGAGGGAGAGAGAGAGAGGGAGAGAGAGGGGTAGCAGGACAGAAGGTGAGAGAGAGAGGTAGCAGGACAGAAGGTGAGAGAGAGAGGTAGCAGGACAGAAGGTGAGAGAGAGAGAGCAGGACAGAAGGTGTGAGAGAGAGGTAGCAGGACAGAAGGTGTGAGAGAGAGAGAGGTAGAGGACAGAAGGTGTGAGGAGAAGGTAGCAGGACAGAAGGTGTGAGAGAGAGGGGTGAGAGGTAGCAGGACAGAAGGTGTGAGAGAGAGAGAGAGAGAGAGGTAGCAGGACAGAAGGTGAGAGAGAGAGAGAGGAGAAGGTGTGAGAGAGGAGCAGGACAGAAGGTGTGAGAGAGAGAGAGAGAGAGAGTAGCAGGACAGAAGGTGTGAGAGAGAGAGAGAGAGAGAGAGAGAGTAGCAGGACAGAAGGTGTGAGAGAGAGAGAGAGAGAGGAGAGAGGTAGCAGGACAGAAGGTATGAGAGAGAGAGGTAGCAGGACAGAAGGTGTGAGAGAGAGAGGTAGCAGGACAGAAGGTGTGAGAGAGAGAGAGAGGGAGAGGTAGAGAGGACAGAAGGTGTGAGAGAGAGAGAGAGAGAGAGAGGGGAGAGAGGTAGCAGGACAGAAGGTGTGAGAGAGAGAGAGAGAGAGGAGAGAGGTAGCAGGACAGAAGGTATGAGAGAGAGAGGTAGAGGACAGAAGGTGTGAGAGCGAGAGAGGTAGCAGGACAGAAGGTGTGAGAGAGAGAGGTAGCAGGACAGAAGGTGAGAGAGCGAGAGAGAGAGAGAGAGGACAGAAGGTGTGAGAGAAGAGAGAGAGAGAGAGAGGTAGAGGTAGCAGGACAGAAGGTGTGAGAGAGAGAGAGAGAGAGGAGGAGAGGACAGCAGGACAGAAGGTGTGAGAGAGAGAGAGAGGGAGAGAGCAGGACAGAAGGTGAGAGAGAGAGGTAGCAGGACAGAAGGTGTGAGAGAGAGAGGTAGCAGGACAGAAGGTGTGAGAGAGAGGTAGCAGGACAGAAGGTGAGAGAGAGAGGTAGAGGACAGGTAGAGGAGATAGAGAGAGAGAGAGAGAGAGGTAGCAGGACAGAAGGTGTGAGAGAGAGAGAGAGAGAGAGAGAGGTAGCAGGACAGAAGGTGTGAGAGAGAGAGAGAGAGAGAGGTAGCAGGACAGAAGGTGTGAAACAGCCTGGTGGTGGTTGTCTGTTTGAGATGGGGGGAGAGAGTGTGTGTGTGTGTGTGTGTGTGTGTGTGTGTGTGTGTGTGTGTGTGTGTGTGTGTGTGTGTGAGGCAAGACAGTTAGAAAGGAGGGCAAAGCACAGATGTTTTTTCAGCTCCGTCAAATAGTCATTTTAAAAAACAACACATGTATTGTACAGTAGTGTCGTGCTGAGGAGAGGCAGGGTGCTCTCTCTCTCTCTCTCTCCAAGGGGAACACTGCGCATGTCTGTGAGTTTGTGTGTCTCTCCAAACAGCGAAGCATGTCAGCGAACGCAGGAGACAAATCATTTTTATCTGGTACCCCGGCGGGTATTGACGAATCGGGGATGCATTTAAATAGGCCAATTAAAAGGAGGAAATGAAACAACGTGGATGGAGGCACTTCAGAGCGCACGCCATGCGGAACACCGTACCCCCACCGTACCCCCACTCTCCCCTCTGGTCCCTACACATTACCCTGCCTGTCTCTCCACAGCATGAGACCCACCACAGAGAGGGGGGAGGGAATGGGGGTTATTTCGGTAGTGTGAATTATGTTTGGGGTGAAATATGCCATAAGGGAGACCTTAGTACAAGAGAGTGAAGAGAGGAGTGAGGAGACAGACGAGGGTAGAGAGTGAAGAGGGGAGTGAGGAGACAGACAGGGTAGAGAGAGAAGAGAGGGAGGAGGAGACAGACGGGTAG
>NC_056438.1:77529839-77547339 GCF_018296145.1 Oncorhynchus tshawytscha | reverse complement strand
CTGTTTGTAGAGTGGAGGGTCTGTCTGTTTGTAGGGTGGAGGTTCCGTAACGTTCTGTTTGTAGGGTGGAGGTTCCGTAACGTTCTGTTTGTAGGGTGGAGGGTCTGTAACGTTCTGTTTGTAGGGTGGAGGTTCCGTAACGTTCTGTTTGTAGAGTGGAGGGTCTGTAACGTTCTGTTTGTAGAGTGGAGGTTCCGTAACGTTCTGTTTGTAGGGTGGAGGGTCCGTAACGTTCTGTTTGTAGAGTGGAGGGTCCGTAACGTTCTGTTTGTAGGGTGGAGGTTCCGTAACGTTCTGTTTGTATACTACTCTTAGCTGCATAGTATAAATCATTCCTGCAATTCTAGACATTTTGTTGACATATGGCAGAGAATTAAAACTGGGGAAACTCAAGACTGGGAACAGGGTTGTGTCGAAGCACAGATCTGGGGTAAGGTGCCAAAACATTTCTGCAGCATTGAAGGTCCCCAAGAACACAGTGGCCTCCACCATTCTTAAATGGAAGATGTTTGGAACCACCAAGACTCTTCCTAGAGCTGGTCGCCCGGCCAAACTGAACAATCGGGGGGAGAAGGGCCTTGGTCAGGGAGGTGACCAAGAACTCGATGGTCACTCTGACAGAGCTCTAGAGTTCCTCTGTGGAGATGGGAGAACCTTCCAGAAGGACAACCATCTCTGCGGCACTCCACCAATCAGGCCTTTACGGTAGAGTGGCCAGACCAAAGCCACTCCTCAGTGGAGAGGCACATCTTGGAGTTTGGCAAAAGGCACCTAAAGACTCTCAGACCATGAGAAACAATATTATCTGGTCTGAAGAAACCAAGATTGAACTCTTTGACCTGAATGCCAAGCGTCACGTCTGGAGGAAACCTGGCACCATCCCTACGGGGAAGTATGGTGGTGGCAGCATCACGCTGTGGGGATGTTTGTCAGCGGCAGGGACTGGGAGACTAGTCAGGATCGAGGCAAAGATGAACGGAGCAAAGTACAGAGAGTTCCTTGATGAAAACCTGCTCCAGAGCACTCAGGACCTCAGACTGGGGTGAAGGTTCACCTTCCAATAGGACAACGACCCTAAGCACACAGCCAAGATAACGCAGGAGTGGCTTCGGGACAAATCTCTGAATGTTCTTGAGTGGCCCAGCCAGAGCCCGGACTTGAACCCGATCGAACATCTCTGGAGAGATCTGAAAATAGCTGTGCAGCAACGCTCCCAATCCAACCTGACAGAGCTTGAGAGGATCTTTTGAGAGGAATGTGAGAAACTCGATGCTGTAATCACTGCCAAAGGTGCTTCAACAAATAACTGATTAAAGGGTCTGAATACTTATGTACATTTAATATTTAAGTTTTAATTTTGAATAAATTGGCAAAAAAAAACATGTAAAAAATGTTTTTGCTTTGTCATTATGGGTTATTGTGTGTAGATTAATGAGTGTGGGGGGGGGGGACGATTCAATACATTTTAGAACAAGGATGTAACTTAATAAAATGTGGAAAAAGTCAAGGGGCCTGAATACTTTCCAAAAACACTGTAGGGGAAACACTGATACAGCTAAACAGCTCATACAGGCTAGTCTTCTACCTTTGTAGGCTAACAGCAACACCATGCCTATATTGTGGATTTTTGCAAAGGTGTCTGTCCATTCTCCCGTTGGTGTGAAATCACTTAAAATGTGGATTGCAAAAAAAAAAAAGAAGAAGCTTTTGTTGTTGCCTTATAACAGAACAGGATTAAATGTAGTGGGCAGGCTTTCCTATTCTATTGAGACAGTATTAACTAACCAGGCCATCCAGACAGCTGAAGGACTATGAGAGAGAAATGAGAGGAGAGAAATTATCCTTAACTCTCAATTGGCTAACAGGGACACCAGTCCAAAAATAATTAGAAAAATAAAATATTCAACGTTGTCTTTTTTTTTAGCAGCTACCTCTCAAATACTGAAACATTTATAAATGTTGAAATTAATGAGCCTGAGGCCCGGGGGGAATAGAAGTGTTAATGATGACGTGTTTTATGACTTTATAAGTTCAGTTTCCCTCACTTCAGCTACCTTCTCCTATACGCCTCCCTAACTAATTTCACCAATGAATGATCTGCAAAATACCCATAGACTTTCAGTCACTGCTCTAATGCTAGTTAGCAATTGTGCTAGCTCTGGTTTGCAACCATCTTCAATCTGCAGGCAGAGACATAAAAACGGTATCCACAGATTTCAGGAAAACTTGAATCATTTTACCTCATTTCTAACAGCATGTCACCTGTGAAACTAGAAAGAAACAAACTCTAGATCACCTTTACTCCACACACAGAGACGCATACAAAGTTCTCCCTCCCAACAGCTGCCCAGTGATGCAAGCCTACAAGATGAGCTAAATGCCTTCTATACTAGCTTTGAGGCAAGCAACACTGAACCATACATGAGAGCACAAGCTGTTCCGGACGACTGTGTGATCACTCTCTCCATAGCCAATGTGAGTAAGACCCTTAAACAGGTTAACATTCACAAGGCTGGACGGATCACCAGGATGCGTACTCAGAGCATGCGCCGACAAGCTGGCAAGTGTCTTCACTGACATTTTCAACCTCTCCCTGACCCAGTCTGTAATACCTAAGTGTTTCAAGCAGACCACCATAGACCCTGTGGCGAAGAACACCAAGGTAACCTGTCTAAATGACTAATCGCCCGTAGCACTCACATCTGGAGCCATGAAATGCTTTGGACACACTGGTCATGGCTCATATCAACACCATCATCCCAGAAACAATGGACCCACTCCAATTCGAATACGCCCCAACAGATCCACAGATGACGCAAGCTTTATTGCACTTCACAGTAGGGCCCCTCAGGGCTGTGTGCTGAGTCCACTCCAATACTCCCTGTACACCCACGACTGCATGGCCGTGCACGACTCCAACAACATCATTAAGTTTGCCGATGACAACGGTGGGCCTGATCAACAACAATGACACAGCCTATAGGGAGGAGGTCAGAGACCTGACAGTGTGGTGCCAGGACAACAACCTCTCCCTCAACATGTGCAAGATATGGGAGCTTATCGTGGACTACAGGAAACAGAGGGTAAACAAACAGGCCCCCATTCACATCAACGGGGCTGTAGTGGAGCGGGTCGAGAGCTTCAAGATCCTCTGTGTCCACATCGCTAAGAACCCTATCATGGTCCAAACACACCAAGACAGTCGTAAAGAGTGCACGACAATGACTCTTCCCCCTCAGGAGGCTGAAAAGATTTGGCATGGGGCCATCAGATCCTCAAAGTTCTGCACCATCGAGAGCAACTTGACTGTCTGTATCACCTCTTTGTAAGGCAACTGCTCAGCATCCAACCACAAGTCGCGACAGAGGGTACTATATACAACCCAGTATATTACTGGGGTCGAACTCCCTGACATCCAGGACCTCTATACCAGGCGGTGTCAGAGGAAGGCCCTACAAATTGTCAAAGACTCATAGACTGTCATTGACTGTTCTCTTTGCTACTGCACGGCAAGCAGCCTGCCCTTACACAGCCTGGAGGTGTGTTGGGTCATTGTCCTGTTGAAAAACAAATGATAGTCCTACTAAGTGCAAACCAGATGGGTTAGAGTATCACTGCAGAATGCTGTGGTAGCCATGCTGGTTAAGTGTGCCTTGAATTCTAAATAAATAAATTCTAAATAAATCACTGACAGTGTCACCAGCAATTCACCCCCACACCTCCTCCTCTATGCTTCATGTTGGGAACTACACATGCAGAGATCATCTGTTCACCTACTCTGCGTCTCACAAAGACACGGCGGTTGGAACCATTGCTCGTGTTTCTTGGCCCACACCTTATTGGTGTCCTTTAGTAGTGGTTTCTTTGCAGCAATTCGACCATGAAGGCCTGATTCACGCAGTCTCCTCTGAACAGATGTTGAGATGTGTCTGTTACTTGAACTCTGTGAAGCATTTATTTTTCACTGCAATTTCTGAGGCTGGTAACACTAATGAACCTTTCCTCTGCAGCAGAGGGAATTCTGGGTCTTTCCTGTGACGGTCCTCACGAGAGCCAGTTTCATCATAGCGCTTGATGGTTTTTGCGACTGCACTTGAAGAAACTTTCAAATTCTTGAAATTTTCCAGATTTACTGACCTTTATGTCTTAAAGTAATGATGGACTGTCATTTCTCTTTGCTTATTTGAGTTGTTCTTGCCATAATATGGACTTGGTCTTTTACCAAATAGGGCTATCTTCTGTATACCACCCCTACCTTGTCACAAAACAACTGACTGGCTCAAACACATTAAGAAGGAAAGAAATTCCACAAATTAACGTTTAACCAGCCACACCTGTTAATTGAAATGCATTCCAGGTGACTACCTCATGAAGCTGGTTGAGAGAATGCCAAGAGTGTGCAAAGCTATCATCAAGGCAAATGCTGGCTACTTTTTTTTTTTTATATTTCAGAAGAATCTGAAATATAAAATATATTTGGATTTGTTTAACACTTTTTTGGTTACTACATGATTCCATATGTGTTATTTGACAGTGTTGAGGTCCTCACTGTTAAACTACAATGTAGAAAATAGTAAAAATAAAGAAAAACCCTTGAATGAGGTGTCCAAACTGTTGCCTGGTGAGGTACATATCCAAGCCATCATGGTGTATGTATTTCTTGTCTTACCATTATTATTATTTATATATATTTTTTCAATGATTATTATAATATTGTATTCTGCGTTGTTGGGAAGATCTCGTAAGTAAGCATTTCACTGTTAGTCTACACCTGTTGTTTTACGAAGCATGTGACAATTAAGCGAAATGCTTTTTGTGGCAAAACACACAGATCTGGGTTGTTCATCTACAGCAGGTCTGCTGACTGACTGAGAGGAGATGTTCTGGTCCAGTTCCGCATCACATACCTGTGTGAGTCGGGCTTCTCAACTCTGGAGTCCAAAACAAGTACAGAAACAGACTTCATGCTGAGTATGACCTCAGTGTTACACTGTCTAAAGCAGAGCCCAGACTAGACATACTTGTTGAAGTATTCAACCAGACACACACCTCTCATTAGGACTGTGTGTGTGTGTGTGTGTGTGTGTGTGTGTGTGTGTGTGTGTGTGTGTGTGTGTGTGTGTGTGTGTGTGTGTGTGTGTGTGTGTATTGCTTCAATCATTCAATTCCAGTTCAGATTGAAAAGTATTTATTGTATTTTAACAGGAATAATGTTGTAATGGGGAAAAATAAACATCAATAGGTATTTATATTATTATATTTATATGGGTATTTTATTGTTATTTGTCTATATTGCTTTTGTTCTAGACATAAGGGCAATGAAATGTACCAATATTTACATATAGTAGCATGTTTTCATAAGCTTGGATCCCAGGAAAACACTGAATTTCTCATTTGGGTCCCAGGCTGAAAACGTTTAAGGACCCGTTGTTTAGTCCTTCCTCATGTGGGCTAGAGCAGGAAAGCCTTTGTCCTGCTAACTAGGTCTATCCATTCAACCAAAAACACTGTTCATGTCTAGCTCTTTGTCAATTAATTTAAATTACAGCCACTCTGCTTTCATTTAACTGAATGTAAGTTTCCATCACTTCAACTACCTTCTCTTAATTAACTTCATATCCCCTGTAGGTCTCCTTCACTAGGAGACAGGAGACCTACAGCTGTTCTGCCCCCTGAACAAGGCAGTTAACCCACTGTTCCTAGGCCGTCATTGAAAATAAGAATTTGTTCCTAACTGACTTGCCTAGTTAAATAAATGTACAATTAATTTTTTTTAATTTTTTTATTAAACTAGCTTTATTGAGTAAGCTATTACCAGCCTTGCTAGCTATCTAGGCATATTCAACCAAAATAAACAGTTTATTCCTAGCACTTTTGTCTTCTAATTGAAGCGATGTAATAGGCCTAAAACATGTTGTACTGCCAATATCAAACTAGGACGCGCAGTGCATTGCTAGGGATGCGAGCTAAAAATCTTGCCAAAGCCAGCATGCAAAGCCAGCTGTAACTTCTCTTTACTTGAAGAATCTCAGTCTCAGTAAATCTCCATGTCTCTTCAGAAGGGAGGGGTCCACAAGCCACCCAGAGAAGAGAATGACCTATGGTTTCTTCTTCTTTGGTGCTCCGGGGGAAAAGTAGCTACAATATTTGACCCTTTTTCCCTTCAGTACGGTTAAATGGTTTTCCTTCTTAAATGGGAACTTTGACTGGATATTAGGACTGGACATTCCGATAGGATATGATCACAATACTTAGGGGTCGATACAAAATGTATTGGCATGATCATAGTTCTGTATGTATTGCGAGTTGATGTTCCCAACATATTGCTCGCTATATGTCCACAACAGAGAAAGGAGAGAGCACGATAACATGAGTTTCGATCAGTCATGGAAATAAAAGTTCTAAAAACATGTTGGTTCACTATTTTAAAAAACGTAGATGGAGAACGAACAATAGGGATTTTTTTTATTTACATGCCGACTAGCTCTAGCTAATGCTACCTAGCAACAACAAAAAAATGTGCGATATTAGGCTGTAGGCCAATATTACATCATCCAAAATAATATTGCGATATATAACTATCAATGTTTTCCTTCATGAATACTGGATATAGGCCTAGACCAGGCCCAAGAAAAGTGTTGAGGGTTAAGGAAAATACTGGATATAGGCCTAGACCAGGCCCAAGAAAAGTGTTGAGGGTTAAGGAAAATACTGGATATAGGCCTAGACCAGGCCCAAGAAAAGTGTTGAGGGTTAAGGAAAATACTGGATATAGGCCTAGACCAGGCCCAAGAAAAGTGTTGAGGGTTAAGGAAAATACTGGATATAGGCCTAGACCAGGCCCAAGAAAAGTGTTGAGGGTTAAGGAAAATACTGGATATAGGCCTAGACCAGGCCCAAGAAAAGTGTTGAGGGTTAAGGAAAATACTGGATATAGGCCTAGACCAGGCCCAAGAAAAGTGTTGATGCGGAAAATACTGGATATAGGCCTAGACCAGGCCCAAGAAAAGTGTTGATGCGGAAAATACTGGATATAGGCCTAGACCAGGCCCAAGAAAAGTGTTGATGCGGAAAATACTGGATATAGGCCTAGACCAGGCCCAAGAAAAGTGTTGAGGGTTAAGGAAAATACTGAATAAGGCCTAGACCAGGCCCAAGAAAAGTGTTGATGGTTAAGGAAAATACTGGATATAGGCCTAGACCAGGCCCAAGAAAAGTGTTGATGCGGAAAATACTGGATATAGGCCTAGACCAGGCCCAAGAAAAGTGTTGAGGGTTAAGGAAAATACTGGATATAGGCCTAGACCAGGCCCAAGAAAAGTGTTGAGGGTTAAGGAAAATACTGGATATAGGCCTAGACCAGGCCCAAGAAAAGTGTTGATGCGGAAAATACTGGATATAGGCCTAGACCAGGCCCAAGAAAAGTGTTGATGCGGAAAATACTGGATATAGGCCTAGACCAGGCCCAAGAAAAGTGTTGATGCGGAAAATACTGGAACACCCCTGGAAACATGGAGACAGAACGAGGAAACATCCACTAGATCAAAAGCATACAACTTAAAACGATCATGAAAACTAACAGACTTTCTTCTTCGAGAAGAAATAAGTCTAATTTTTCCTCATTAACAGTATTTTTTTTACAATGTTTTTTCTTTTCTACTTCTGGTCTTTTCCAAAAACTTGCTGGGTTTGTGAACTTTAAAAGAAAAGTTTCCAGGTGTCTTATTGCATTTCAGTCTCAATTACAATCTCTTTCTGCTTTGGCAGATCCCCAGTGAGTGTTTCTGTGGCCTCTCTGCTTCGGGAGATCACCAGTGAGTGTTTCTGTGGCCTCTCTGCTTCGGGAGATCACCAGTGAGTGTTTCTGTGGCCTCTCTGCTTCGGGAGATCCCCAGTGAGGGTTTCTGTGGCCTCTCTGTTTCGGGAGATCCCCAGTGAGTGTTTCTGTGGCCTCTCTGCTTCGGGAGATCACCAGTGAGTGTTTCTGTGGCCTCTCTGCTTCGGGAGATCCCCAGTGAGGGTTTCTGTGGCCTCTCTGTTTCGGGAGATCCCCAGTGAGTGTTTCTGTGGCCTCTCTGCTTTGAGAGATCCCCAGTGAGTGATTCTGTGGCCTCTCTGCTTTGGGAGATCCCCAGTGAGTGATTCTGTGTGCTCTCTGATTTGGGAGATCACAAGTGAGTGTTTCTTATCCAGTCTTTTATCATTCACGTACCAAAGAACACAGAGATACTTTGTAAGTTAACAATGTCAGACAGTTACATTGTAACATTGTAACAAATGTCAGATTGTAATTGTGATTGTACTGAGGAAAGGCAAGCACACGTACTTTTAAACATTTAAAGAATTTGAGATTGTTAATTTGAGACCCTAACCTAAAACTAACATTCCCGATCATCATCATCATCATCATCATCATGAAGGCAAAAAATATAAACCAAACAAATACCTAACGCAACCATGCTGTAAGTAGGAGATCTGCATCTTTCTAATGATCATAAAGCGCGTCGCACGTCATCGTCGTTAATAGTTGGGAAAATGGCAGGTAGAGAGATAGTTGATGTGACACCTGATATGCAGCCATGGTCAATGGTAGAGGATGCCGGATTCAATGACCTTATGCCATACAGTGCCGTGAAAAGGTATTTGCCTCCATTTTGATTTTCTCGATTTTTGCATATTTTTGATACTGAATGTTATCAGATCTTTAACTAAAACCTAATATTAGATAAAGGGCACTTGAGTTTACAAATAACAACTGTAACGCTCATCGAAATGGGTAGACGAAGGCGCTGCGTGATTTGGGTTCATCATAATTTATTTAAATGTGAACCAGCAACAAAAACAATAAAGAGAAACAAACAAACGAACGTACAGCCTTGTAGCGCTCAAAAGCAACAATACAAAAACAAGATCCCACAAACAACAAGTGGGAAAAAGGCTGCCTAAAATATGATCCCCAATCAGAGACAACGATAGACAGCTGCCTCTGATTGGGAACCATACCAGGCCAACATAGAAATATAAAAACTAGACTACACATAGAAATAATAAACTAGAAGACCCCCCCCAGTCACGCCCTGACCTACTCCACCATAGAAAATAAAGGCTTTCTATGGTCAGGACGTGACAACAACAAGGTATGCATAAATGTCCCCTTACACTCAATAACTGGATGTGCCACCTTTATCTGCACTGACTCCAACCAACCACTTCCTGTAGTTGTTGAACAGTCTCTCACATCACTGTGGAGGATTTTACTGTAGCTGCACTGACTCCAACCAACCACTTCCTGTAGTTGTTGATCAGTCTCTCACATCACTGTGGAGGAATTTACTGTAGCTGCACTGACTACAACCAACCACTTCCTGTAGTTGTTGATCAGTCTCTCACATCGCTGTGGAGGAATTTTGGCCCACTCTTGCATGCAGAACTGCTTTAACTCAGTAACATTTATGGGTTTTCAAGCATGAACTGCTTATTTCAAGTCCCGTCACAACATCTCAATTGGGATTAGATCTGGACTTTGACTAGGTCATTCCAAAACTTCAAATGTGTTGATTTTTTTGCTATTTTCATTTAGACTTGATTGTGTGTTTTGGATCATTGTCTTGCTGCGTAACTCAGCTACACTTCAGCTTCAGTTTACAGACGGATGGCCTGACATTCTCCTGTAGAATTCACTGATACAGAGCAGAATTCATGGTTCCTTCTATTAAGGCAAGTCGTCCAGGTCCTGAGGCAGCAAAGCATTCCCAAACTATCACACCATGCTGGACCCCAAACCATCACACTACCACCACCATGCTGGACCCCAAACCATCACACTACCGCCACCATGCTGGACCCCAAACCATCACACTACCACCACCATGCTGGACCCCAAACCATCATACTACCACCACCAGAATTGGGGTCCAGAATGGAGGTGGTAGTGTGATGGTTTGGGGTCCAGCATGGTGGTGGTAGTGTGATGGTTTGGGGTCCAGCATGGTGGTGGTAGTGTGATGGTTTGGGGTCCAGCGTGGTGGTGGTAGTGTGATGGTTTGGGGTCCAGCATGGTGGCGGTGGTGTGATGGTTTGGGGTCAGCATGGTGGTGGTAGTGTGATGGTTTGGGGTCCAGCATGGTGGTGGTAGTGTGATGGTTTGGGGTCCAGCATGGTGGTGGTAGTGTGATGGTGACGGGAGATGTATTCTCCCAAACACCTGACGCGGCATCAACAACAGATTGTTGGACGTCTACAAACACACTGTCAATGAGTCATCACACTGACAAGAATCATGTACTGACAACATGGAGAAGAGGCACGCAGTAGAGGACCGAATCAAACAGCATTAATACCATGGTATATCATCATGGGTGGGGACAGTAGGAAGGTGAGTCCTCTCTGGTATATCATCATGGGTGGGGACAGTAGGAAGGTGAGTCCTCTCTGGTATATCATCATGGGTGGGGACAGTAGGAAGGTGAGTCCTCTCTGGTATATCACCATGGGTGGGGCCAGTAGGAAGGTGAGTCCTCTCTAGTATATCATCATGGGTGGGGACAGTAGGAAGGTGAGTCCTCTCTGGTATATCACCATGGGTGGGGACAGTAGGAAGGTGAGTCCTCTCTGGTATATCACCATGGGTGGGGACAGTAGGAAGGTGAGTCCTCTCTGGTATATCATCATGGGTGGGGACAGTAGGAAGGTGAGTCCTCTCTGGTATATCACCATGGGTGGGGACAGTAGGAAGGTGAGTCCTCTCTAGTATATCATCATGGGTGGGTACAGTAGGAAGGTGAGTCCTCTCTGGTATATCACCATGGGTGGGGACAGTAGGAAGGTGAGTCCTCTCTGGTATATCATCATGGGTGGGGACAGTAGGAAGGTGAGTCCTCTCTGGTATATCATCATGGGTGGGGACAGTAGGAAGGTGAGTCCTCTCTGGTATATCACCATGGGTGGGGACAGTAGGAAGGTGAGTCCTCTCTAGTATATCATCATGGGTGGGGACAGTAGGAAGGTGAGTCCTCTCTGGTATATCACCATGGGTGAGTTACAGTAGGAAGGTGAGCCCTCTCTAGTATATCACCATGGGTGAGTTACAGTAGGAAGGTTAGTCCTCTCTAGTATATCACCATGGGTGGGTTACAGTAAGGTGAGTCCTCTCTAGTATATCACCATGGGTGAGTTACAGTAGGAAGGTGAGTCCTCTCTAGTATATCACCATGGGTGAGTTACAGTAGGAAGGCGAGTCCTCTCTAGTATATCACCATGGGTGAGTTACAGTAGGAAGGTGAGTCCTCTCTAGTATATCACCATGGGTGGGGACAGTAGGAAGGTGAGTCCTCTCTAGTATATCACCATGGGTGGGACAGTAGGAAGGTGAGTCCTCTCTAGTATATCACCATGGGTGGGGACAGTAGGAAGGTGAGTCCTCTCTAGTATATCACCATGGGTGGGGACAGTAGGAAGGTGAGTCCTCTCTAGTATATCACCATGGGTGGGACCAGTAGGAAGGTGAGTCCTCTCTAGTATATCACCATGGGTGGGAGACACTAGGAAGGTGAGTCCTCTCTAGTATATCACCATGGGTGAGTTACAGTAGGAAGGTGAGTCCTCTCTGGTATATCACCATGGGTGGGGACAGTATGAAGGTGAGTCCTCTCTAGTATATCACCATGGGTGGGGACAGTAGGAAGGTGAGTCCTCTCTAGTATATCACCATGGGTGGGTTACAGTAGGAAGGTGAGTCCTCTCTAGTATATCACCATGGGTGGGGACAGTATGAAGGTGAGTCCTCTCTAGTATATCACCATGGGTGGGAGACAGTAGGAAGGTGAGTCCTCTCTAGTATATCACCATGGGTGGGAGACACTAGGAAGGTGAGTCCTCTCTGGTATATCACCATGGGTGGGGACAGTAGGAAGGTGAGTCCTCTCTAGTATATCACCATGGGTGGGGACAGTAGGAAGGTGAGTCCTCTCTGGTATATCACCATGGGTGGGGACAGTAGGAAGGTGAGTCCTCTCTAGTATATCACCATGGGTGGGGACAGTAGGAAGGTGAGTCCTCTCTAGTATATCACCATGGGTGGGGACAGTAGGAAGGTGAGTCCTCTCTGGTATATCACCATGGGTGGGGACAGTAGGAAGGTGAGTCCTCTCTAGTATATCACCATGGGTGAGTTACAGTAGGAAGGTGAGTCCTCTCTGGTAATTAACCAGGACTGCACTGCCCCCTAGAGGTAATACACAGGACCATTTCTACATTGTGAATCACGTCATTTTATGATTCCTTTAAAAAATGTAAACGATAAAACTGCATTTTAAAGGCTAAGTAAATGTTTTTATTTGTCACATCCCTAGCACACACACACACACCACACACACACACACATCTTGCGGAAGGCTTAGGGACAGGATTTGGAATGAGGCAGTTGGAAGGGAGTGACTGTGATGCGATCTGTTCTGGCTACGGTACAGACTGGGGGTCTGCAATCCTACTGCTGCTACATTCCATTAAACACACACACACACACACACACACACACACACACACGGTGGAATAGCATGCGATGCTGGAGTGCCTTAGTAGTACATCCCATCCCACCCACCCACCCCCCACACACACACACACACCGGGCTGAGTTGTCTGCCTCACATATGATGGAATGTTTGAGACAGACAGAGGTCACAGCCAAAGGTCACACCTCAGGTTCCATCATCATACAGTACAGTACTCGTTGCCACAGACACAGTACAGTACTCACTGCCACCCACAGTACACAGTACAGTACTCACTGCCACCCACAAACACACACAGTACACAGTACAGTACTCACTGCCACCCACAAACACACACAGACACAGTACAGTACTCACTGCCACCCACAAACACACACAGACACAGTACAGTACCCACTGCCACCCACAAACACACACAGACACAGTACAGTACCCACTGCCACCCACAAACACACACAGTACAGTACCCACTGCCACCCACAAACACACACAGTACAGTACTCACTGCCACCCACAAACACACACAGTACTCACTGCCACCCACAAACACACACAGACACAGTACAGTACCCACTGCCACCCACAAACACACACAGTACAGTACTCACTGCCACCCACAAACACACACAGTACAGTACTCACTGCCACCCACAAACACACACAGTACAGTACTCACTGCCACCCACAGTACAGTACTCACTGCCACCCACAAACACACACAGTACAGTACTCACTGCCACCCACAAACACACACAGTACAGTACTCACTGCCACCCACAAACACACACAGTACAGTACTCACTGCCACCCACAAACACACACAGTACAGTACTCACTGCCACCCACAAACACACACAGTACAGTACTCACTGCCACCCACAAACACACACAGTACAGTACTCACTGCCACCCACAAACACACACAGTACAGTACTCACTGCCACCCACAAACACACACAGTACAGTACTCACTGCCACCCACAAACACACACAGTACAGTATTTGTATTGAGGCGGCAGTGTAGCCTAGTGGTTAGAGTGTTGGACTAGTAACCGAAAGGTTGCAAGTTCAAATTCCAGAGCTGACAAGGTACAAATCTGTCGTTCTGCCCCTGAACAGGCAGTTAACCCACTGTTCCTAGGCCGTCATTGAAAATAATAATTTGTTCTTAAATGACTTGCCTAGAAAAATAAATAAAAATCCCCATTAGCTGTCACCTTGGCAGGTATTTACAATTTAAAATATGACATGACATTTGAAAACACTGTTCATAACACATTAAGTGTGTTCCCTCAGACCACTACTCTACTACCACATACAGTACATTCAGAAAGTAGTCACAACCACTTGTTGACTTTGGGGCATGTTGTTGTTACAGCTATATAAAAACAATCCATCCACACACAATACCCCATAATGACAAAGCAAAGACAGGATTTTAGAAATGTTTGCCAATTTATTTATTTTTAAATATGAAAACTGAAATGTTACATTTACATAAGTATTCAGACCCTTTAGTCAGTACTTTGTTGAAGCACATTCGGTAGCGATTACAAGCGAGTCTTCTTGGGTATGACGCTACAAGTTTGACACACCTGTATTTGGGGATTTTCTCCCATTCTTCTCTGCAGATCCTCTCAAGCTCTGTCAGGTTGGATGGGGAGCGTTGCTGCACAGCTATTTTCAGGTCTCTCCAGAGATGTTCGATCGGGACAATTCCTTCGACGTCATGGCTTGGTTTTTGCTCGGACATATACTGTCAACTGTGGGACCTTATGTAGACAGGTGTGTGCCTTTCCAAATCATGTCCAATCAGTTGAATTTACCACAGGTGGACTCCAATCAAGTTTTAGAAATATCTCAAGGATGATCAATGGAAACAGGATGTGCCTGAGCTAAATTTTGAGTCTCATAGCAAAGAGTCTGAATAGCTATATAAAGAGGTATCTGTTTTGTAGCTGTAATACATTTGCAAACATTTCTAAAAATCTGTTTTCGCTTTGTCATTATGGGGTATTGTGTGTGGATTGCTGAGAATATTTTTTTTATTTAATCAATTTTAGAATAAGGTTTTAACATAACAAAATGTGGAAAAAGTCAAGGGGTCTGAATACTTTCCGAAGGCACTGTATCTACTGTATCTTTTTTTTTTTTTACTTATTTTACTGATTGCATCAGTTATCTGATTTGGAATAGAGTTCCATGTAGTCATGGCTCTATGTACTGTGTGCCTCCCATAGTCTGTTCTGGACTTGATTGTGAAGAGAACTCTGGGGACATGTCATATGGGGTATGTATGGGTGTCTGAGCTGTGTGCTAGTAGTTTAAAAATGGACAGCTCGGTACATTCAGCATGTCAACACTTCTTACAAAAACAAGTAATTTCTCCTCCACTTTGAGCCATGAGAGATTGACATGGATATTATTAATGTCTGCTCTCCTTGTACATTTAAGGGTCAGCTGTGCTGCCCTGTTCTGAGACAATTGTAATTTTCCGAGGTCCGTCTTTGTGGTACCGGACCACATGACTGAACAGTAGTCCAGGTTTCGACAAAACTAGGGCCTGTTGGACCTGCCTTGTTGATAGTGCTGTTAAGAAGGCAGAGCAGCGCTTTATTATGGACAGACTTCTCCCCATCTTAGCTACTGTTGTATCAACATGTTTTGACCATAACAGTTTACAATCCAGGGTTTCTCCAAGCAGTTTAGTCATCTCAATTTCCACATTATTCATTATGAGATGTAGTTGAGGTTTATTGTAGAGTGAATGACTTGTCCCAAAATGAAATGCTTTCATTTTTGGAAATATTTAGGACTAACTTATTACTTGCCACCCATTCTGAAACTAACTACAGCTCTTTGTTAAGTTTTGCAGTGATTTCACTCAAAGCCAGTGGAATGTTACTTGTAAAGATTTTTTTTTAAGTAAGGGGCCGAGACAGCTTCCCTGGGGAATTCCTGACTCTAGCTGGATTATGTTGGAGAGGCTTCCATTAAAGAACACACTCTTGTGTTCTGTTAGACAGGTAACTCTTCCTCCATAATATAGCAGGGGGGTGCAAAGCCATAACACATTTGCCGATCGGTTGTGCAGCCAGACTTATTTACCATTCTTTTTGCCTCATCCCTCTCAACCATAACATTTTTTCAATTCCTCATCAATCCATGGAGATTTAACAGGTTTTACAGGCATTTTATTAAATGGCTGCATGCTTATTAGTAACTGGAATAAGCAATTTCATAAATATGTCAAGTGCAGCGTCTGGTTGCTCCTCACTTCACACCAACAAATATTATTTACATCATCAACATATGAATCACTACAAAACTTATTGTTTGACATCTTATACACTATATTAGGCCCAGTCTTTGTAACTCTGGTTTTCCTAGACATGGCTACCATATTGTGATCACTACATCCTATGGATCTGGATACTGCTTGAAAGCAAATTTCTGCAGCATCAGTTTTTTTTTAAAGTGATCCATACATGTTGATTTCATTCCTGTGCTGTTTGTAACTACCCTGGTAGGTTGACTGATAACCTGAACCAGGTTGCAGGTTGAGCCTGTAGCCATATTACTTCCAACATTATTTTGCCATAAACACACAGGACTAATCTCCTGCTCAAGGAAGTCTCTCACGAGAAAGATGGTTAGATCACTTCACGTCTTAGTAATGAGTTTTGCCATGTCGGTTATATCACTTAAATATTAAGAGCGGGAAGAGTATCGCCACAGCATTGCATCACAGCTCTGTCTGTGCATTGACTATTTCCCCATGGAGTGACTACTACAAAGTAAAACTTTTTTTTTTAAATCTAACCAGTTTTCCTTGAATTTCACAAATATTGAATATGAACATTTCTTGATAGGCTACATCTTCTAATATTAACAGCAGTAAGAGCAGCTTCTCTACGGACAAATATCACAGCTCCCAATGAATAGGCTATAACACTTTAGGAGAGACAAAATGATTCTGTTTCTTTTGAACTATTGCAAAGGTTTTTAGTGGTGGATAATGACACATTTTCACAAGACAGAACATTTGCTTTCAAGGACATGGAGAGGAAGAAAAGGTGAGGGCGGAGGTCTTTTGCAGAACTAAATGGCTAAGCGTGATGAAACGATACGAAATGGCATCAAAAGTAGGCCTAAATCTAAGCTATGGCATGAAAGCAGGTTCCTAAAGGCAAGTATTTAAATCTGTCAGCACAGCCCTAGATCAATCACTAGGGCTCTTAAAATAATGGGTCAGCGCATGGCCTAGCGTCATCCAGCTCTCACTGGGTATGAAGGAACAAACAGTGATGACCACCTCCTATTGCCATGAAAGAAAAACGGTACACTTCTGAATGATCCCACGGTTTCATTGTCCAACATTTTGAACTGAAAAGTCTTCGTCAGGCTCCTCACACTTGTAGACTGATCTCAAGAGAAACTAAACAAGTTCGTTGAAACTAAACAAAATGCTGTACATGTGGGTATTACAAATAGATACTGTACATGTGGATGCTCAGGCTGGGCACTGGATAGCTTCATACTCATAATGTAGGTTGATTCCTCACCAGCGTAAGCAGAAAATATTTTTGGGGACTCTGGCAATTCTCACATACAATTATTTATTTTTTCGACAACAAAACAATGACATTACAAATATGAATATTAACACAGTGGCAGTCAAAAGTTTGGACTCTATTTTCTACAAGAAAAACCCTTGGATGAGTAGGTGTGTCCAAACTTTTGTCTGATACTGTATCTCAAAAGTAACTTTTTAGATTTCTTATTTTTAGATGTTTTGTTTGGAACAATATAGCCTACTCTTCAAGCACATCAAATGTCCTGAGCTCTATGGTACTTTTAATGATATTACACACAGTAATTCACATTTCGGTCAATAACCAATCGCAGCCCTCCTTTAGGATTGCACATTTAGCAAATCACCAGCAGAGGGAGTTCCCTTTGAAATCCATTTACCGTTCACTGAGTTTGTG
>NC_056438.1:77517339-77524839 GCF_018296145.1 Oncorhynchus tshawytscha | reverse complement strand
AGCGCCGGTGTGCGTTGTGTCCATGGTGAAGCACGTGAGTATGTAAGTTAGGCTGTGCAACCTTCACGTCGGCTCCAGGTGGAACTGGTATTTGATGTGTCCTGCAGGAGTTAATGGCAGCAAGGTTATGTCTGTTCTCTCACTCCATGTATGGTATATTCGTTTTAAAAAATCAGGCTACTGCATCAGGCTACTGTAACAGGCTACTGAAACAGGCTATTGTATTAGTATACTGAATCAGGCTACTGAAACAGGCTACTGCATCAGGCTACTGTAACAGGCTATTGTAACAGGCTACTGTATTAGTATACTGAATCAGGCTACTGAAACAGGCTACTGCATCAGGCTACTGTAACAGGCTATTGTAACAGGCTACTGTATTAGTATACTGCATCAGGCTACTGTAACAGGCTACTGTATTAGTATACTGTAACAGGCTATTGTATTAGTATACTGCATCAGGCTACTGCATCAGGCTACTGTATTAGTATACTGTAACAGGCTACTGTATTAGTATACTGCATCAGGCTACTGCATCAGGTTACTGTATTAGTATACTGAGTCAGGGCACTGAAACAGGCTACTTACTGTATTAGTATACTGAATCAGGCTACTGCATCAGGCTACTATATAGACTGCATCAGGCTATGGCATCAGGCTACTGTAACGAGCTACTGTATCAGGCTACTGTATCAGGCTACTGAATCAGGCTACTGTATTAGTATACTATCAGGTTACTGCATCAGGCTACTGCATCAAGCTACTGCATCAGGCTACTGTAACAGGCTACTGTATTAGTATACTGTAACAGGCTACTGTATCAGGCTACTGTATTAGTATACTGTAACAGGCTACTGTATCAGGCTACTGTATTAGTATACTGTAACAGGCTACTGTATTAGTAAACTGTATTAGGCTACTGAAACAGGCTACTGCATCATGCTACTGAATCAGGCTACTGCATTAGGCTACTATATAGACTACTGAATCAGAATTAGTATACTGTATCAGGTTACTGAAACAGGCTACTGCATCAGGCTACTACATCAGTCTACTAAATCAGGCTACTGAATCAGACTACTGAATCAGGCTACTGAAACATGCTACTGTATTAGTATACTGAATCAGGCTACTGAAACAGGGTACTGTATTAGTATACTGAATCAGGCTACTGAATCAGGCTACCGTAACGGGATACTGTATCAGTATGTGTGTGCGTAATATACACTACATGACCAATAATATGTGGACACCTGCTCATCGAACATCTCATTACAAAATCATGGGCATTAATACGGAGTTGGTCCCCACTTTGCTGCCATAACAGCCTCCACTCTTCTGGGAAGGCTTTCCACTAGATGTAGGAACATTGCTGCTATAACAGCCTCCACTCTTCTGGGAAGGCTTTCCACTAGATGTAGGAACATTGCTGCTATAACAGCCTCCACTCTTCTGGGAAGGCTTTCCACTAGATGTTGGAACATTGCTGCTATAACAGCCTCCACTCTTCTGGGAAGGCTTTCCACTAGATGTAGGAACATTGCTGCTATAACAGCCTCCACTCTTCTGGGGAAGGTTTTCCACTAGATGTTGGAACATTGCTGCTATAACAGCCTCCACTCTTCCGGGAAGGCTTTCCACTAGATGTAGGAACATTGCTGCTATAACAGCCTCCACTCTTCTGGGAAGGTTTTCCACTAGATGTTGGAACATTGCTGCTATAACAGCCTCCACTCTTCTGGGAAGGCTTTCCACTAGATGTTGGAACATTGCTGCTATAACAGCCTCCACTCTTCTGGGAAGGCTTTCCACTAGATGTTGGAACATTGCTGCTATAACAGCCTCCACTCTTCTGGGAAGGTTTTCCACTAGATGTTGGAACATTGCTGCTATAACAGCCTCCACTCTTCCGGGAAGGCTTTCCACTAGATGTAGGAACATTGCTGCTATAACAGCCTCCACTCTTCTGGGAAGGCTTTCCACTAGATGTTGGAACATTGCAGCGAGGACTTGCATCCATTCAGACACAAGAGCATTAGTGAGGTCGGGCACTGATGTTGTGCGATTAGACCTGGCTAGCAGTCTCTGTTCCAATTCATCCCAAAGGTGTTCGATGGGGTTGAGGTCAGGGATCTGTGCAGCCCAGTCAAGTTCTTCCACACCAATGGCGGCGAGCTTTACACTTGGCATTGCGCATGGTGATCTTAGTTTTGTGAGCGGCTGATTGGCCCAGGAAACCCATTTCATGAAGCTCCCGACGAACAGTTTTGGTGTTGGCGTTACTTCCAAAGGCAATATAGGACGCCGTAGTGAGTGTTGCGACCGAGGACAGACAATTTTCATGCGCCACGCGCTTCAACACTCGATGGTCCCGTTCTGTGAGCTTGTGTGGCCTAGCACTTCGCAGCTGAGCTGTTATTGTTCCTAGATGTTTCAACTTCACAGTAACAGAAATTACAGTTGACAGGGGAGACTCTAGCGGGGCAGAAATTTGACAAACTGACTTGTTGGAAAGGTGGCATCCTATCACAGTGCCACGTGGAAAGTCACGGAGCTCTTCAGTACAGGCCATTCTACTGCCATTGTTTGTCTATGGAGATTGCATGGATGTGTGCTCGATTTATACACCTGTCAGCAACGGGTGTGGTTGAATTAGCTGAATCCACTAATTTGAAAAGGTGTCCACATACTTGTGTATATATATAGTGTACACGTGCCTTCAAGGTTTTGTATTTAGTCTCGCCGTCGTCATCGTGTCAGCTAATGGGAATCCTAATCAAATCAAATATCCTTTCAGACAGACAGAGATGCAAAGCTCTCTCCTTCAGTCCTATCGGCCCTCTGTATATAGGCTAAGATCCCTGGCATCAATAATCCAGTCTGACGCAGAGCAGATCGTCTCAAGGAGAGCCTGTCACTTTGTCTCACCACTCTGCCCACCATGAAGACCGAAGATAATAAACAAGAAGTGACAACACCTGTGATAGTCTATACATCTTCTTTCCCCCTCTCTCCTCCCCTGTCTATACATCTCCTTCCCCTGTCTATACGTCTCCCTCCCTCTCTCTCCTCCCCTGTCTATACATCTCCTTTCCCCCTCTCTCCTCCCCTGTCTATACATCTCCTCCCCTGTCTATACATCTCCTCCCCCCTGTCTATCTCGTCTCCCTCCCCCTCTCTCCTCCCCTGTCTATACATCTCCTTCCCCTCCACGTCTCCCTCCCTCTCTCCTCCCCCCTGTCTATACATCTCCTTCCCCTCCACGTCTCCCTCCCTCTCTCCTCCCCTGTCTATACATCTCCTTCCCCTCCACGTCTCCCTCCCCTCTCTCCTCCCCTGTCTATACATCTCCTTCCCCTCCACGTCTCCCTCCCTCCCCTGTGATAGTCATCTCCACGTCTCCCTCTGTCTATACATCTCCTTCCCTCCTCCCCTGTGACGTCTCCCTCCCCCTCTCTCCTCCCCTGTCTATACATCTCCTTCCCTCCACGTCTCCCTCCCTCTCTCCTCCCCTGTCTATACATCTCCTTCCCCTCCCCTGTGACGTCTCCAGCTCCCGTCTCTCTCTCCTCCCCTGTCTAGTACATCTCCTTCCCCTCCACGTCTCCCTCCCTCTCTCTCCTCCCCTGTCTATACATCTCCTTCCCCTCCACGTCTCCCTCCCTCTCTCAGCCCCCCTGTGATAGTCATTGAGTCAGCTCCATGTCTCCCTCCCTCAGCTCTCTCTCTCCCCTGTCTATACATCTCCTTCCCTCTAGTCATTGAGTCAGCTCCACCCTCCCTCTCTCCCTCCCCTGTCTATAGTCATCTCCTTCCTCCACGTCTCCCTCCTTCTCTCTCTCCCCTGTGATAGTCTCCAGCTCCACGTCCCCCTCCCCTGTGATAGTCTCCCTCTCCCTCTCCTCCCCTGTGATAGTCATTGAGTCAGCTCCACGTCTCCCTCTCTCCTCCCCTGTGATAGTCATTGAGTCAGCTCCACGTCTCCTCTCTCCCCTCCCCCCTGTGATAGTCATTGAGTCAGCTCCACGTCTCCCTCTCTCCTCCCCTGTGATAGTCATTGAGTCAGCTCCACGTCTCCCTCTCTCTCCTCCCCTGTGATAGTCATTGAGTCAGCTCCACTTCTCCCTCTCTCCACGTCCTCCCCTGTGATAGTCATTGAGTCAGCTCCACGTCTCCCTCTCTCCTCCCCTGTGATAGTCATTGAGTCAGCTCCACGTCTCTCTCTCTCCTCCCCTGTGATAGTCATTGAGTCAGCTCCATCCTCTCCCTCCCTCTTCTCCCCACTCTAAAATCCCAAACAAAAAAATATTGATTTCAAAAGTCATACAATACAACTCTATGCAGGACTACATTGAAAAACTTACACAGTAAACTTTTTTTTTTACATTTACTTTTTTTTACATTTATCATCACAGAATCAACCCTGTGTTCTGCAGAAAAAAATAAGAAGAATTACCACCTAAAGCGAGACGGATTAAAGACCGAGACCGGGAGGGGGACCAGGGGTCCGAGACCGAGACCGAGTCAAGACCGAGTCCGGGAGGGGGACCAGGGGTCCGAGACCGAGTCAAGACCGAGACCTGGAGGGGGACCAGGGGTGAGACCGAGTCAAGACCGAGACCGGGAGGGGGGACCAGGGGTGAGACCGAGTCAAGACCGAGACCGGGAGAGAGGAACAGGGGTGAGACCGAGTCAAGACCGAGATCAGAAAATCTAATAGTCCAATTCAAGACCATGATTGTAACTTTGTCAAATCACCATCATAAGAGTTCAAAATGTCCAGTATTTCTGTGTTCATATTTCAGAACATCTGGATTCTTTACACATTTTGATAGTGAATCAAAATGCATGTTGAGGGAAAATAAAGCTAAATATGTTCACAAAAACATATGGAATCGTCTGCCTTCTTGAAGGCCAACAGGTCACTGCGCAATAGTGAGCAGTAGTTTTCCCAGAGTCTAGCTAGCTAGGTTTTGTTGTGGGCTAATTTGCGTTTTCCCACGGTCTAGCTAGCTAGGTTTTGTTGTGGGCTAATTTGCGTTTTCCCACGGTCTAGCTAGCTAGGTTGTGTTGTGGGCTAATTTGCGTTTTCCCACGGTCTAGCTAGCTAGGTTTTGTTGTGGGCTAATTTGCGTTTTCCCACGGTCTAGCCTCTTCGGGCTAGGAGCAAGTATTTTGACTTCCAGGTGAAAAGCGTGCCCAAAGTAAACTGCCTGTTACTCAGGCCCAGAAGCTAGCATATAGTTGTTAGATTTGGATAGAAAACACTCTACAGTTTCTAAAACTGTTAAAAGTATGTCTGTGTATATAACAGAACTGATATGGCAGGTGAAACCCAGAGGACAAACCATCACAAAAAAAAAAAATCAGCCTACCACTGTTTTCAATGGCTGTCACTTTTATTATAAGGCAAAAACCTCCCAGATTGCAGTTCGTAGGACTTCCACTAGATGTCAGTCTTTAGAAAGAGTTTCATGCTGGTTTTTGGAAAAATGAGCCAGAAATTTTAGTTTTTCTAGGTGGCTCCCATTTTGGCTGTAGTGCTTCCAAGCTCGTGGAAGAGAGCGCGTTCTTTGGTATTTTTCTCCGGTGAAGACAATAATGATCCTCCGTCTTAAATTTTATCGTTTATATTCATATTAGGGTACCTAAGATTTGATTAGAAACGTTGTTAGGGATTCATTTTGTATGCATTTTGATGGAGGGAAACTGGGTGGATTATTGACTGAAGCGCACCAGCTAAACTGAATTTTTATGGACATAAAGGACATTATCGAACAAAAGGACAATTTGTGATGTACAGTGGGGCAAAAAAGTATTTAGTCAGCTACCAATTGTGCAAGTTCTCCCACTTAAAAATATGAGAGAGGCCTGTAATTTTCATCATAGGTACACTTCAACTATGACAGACAAAATGAGAAAAAAATCCAGAAAATTACATTGTAGGATTTTTAATGAATTTATTTCATGTCTGTCATAGTTGAAGTGTACCTATGATGAAAATTACAGGCCTCTCTCATATTTTTAAGTGGGAGAACTTGCACAATTGGTGGCTGACTAAATACTTTTTTGCCCCACTGTAGGTTCACCACTGTACTAACCTGTCACACACTGATGACCTATAGGTTCACCACCGAGCAAACATGTCTATAATATATAAGGCTGTTAAGATATTCATGTATATATGGTTTGGTGAAGAGGTTTTATGCGCTGACTGAATGGAAGCTGATAAATATTTGTTTTTTCTCGGCTGGTCTCTGAAATAAAGTCGGCACTGTCCCGAGACAGAATCAAGACCGAGTACAAACGTTTCCGAAACAGAGACAAGACCGAGACACTCGTGACCAGACTCGGAGCACTACAACACTGGAGCAAAATAATCCAAATGGTTATTGTCATTAGCTGACTACAGAAAGGGTTTGTGTGAAGGCTCCAAAACGACACAGTGTTCTGCTGTTCAGCACAACCACAGGGGAAAAGCTACACAAGTTCAGAAAACAAAAGAGAGAATTTTCTCCGCCTCCACATTGTCTCATAAACTATGACCTGCATCTCCCACAAACCCCACAATGAAATGCCAACGGTCCTGTGCCACCTTGTACGACCCAAGCAAAAATGTCAAAACATAAAGGATTAGTTGAGACATTGTGCTTGGTGGCCACAATGCTGGGCACAGTGGTAAGGGTTAGCCATAGGGGGCCTAGTAAAGTAGATCACATCGGACATGTTAGATGGTAGCACGGCAAGGTTCACAGAGGACACAATGAGAAAGGAGGAGAAAGAGAAAAGGAGGACAAAATGCTAAAAGGAAGTTCCAGAGTCTTTGAATCCTCTGCTCCATCTTAGTACTTAAACCCCAAAACAACCAACCTGGAACAGGAAGTTAAGATGGTGATTCATGACCAACCAACCTGGAACAGGAAGTTAAGATGGTGATTCATGACCAACCAACCTGGAACAGGAAGTTAAGATGGTGATTCATGACCAACCAACCTGGAACAGGAAGTTAAGATGGTGATTCATGACCAACCAACCTGGAACAGGAAGTTAAGATGGTGATTCATGACCAACCAACCTGGAACAGGAAGTTAAGATGGTGATTCATGACCAACCAACCTGGAACAGGAAGTTAAGATGGTGATTCATGACCAACCAACCTGGAACAGGAAGTTAAGATGGTGATTCATGACCAACCAACCTGGAACAGGAAGTTAAGATGGTGATTCATGACCAACCAACCTGGAACAGGAAGTTAAGATGGTGATTCAGATGGTGATTCAGACCAACCAACCTGGAACAGGAAGTTAAGATGGTGATCCAAGGCACAGGGGGAAAGGCTGAGTTTAGTCTCTCCTAACTCTCCTAGGGAAAAAAAGGTATGATTTCATACTATCATTGAAAACATTGAATCATTTTAACATTTCATGTGAACATCCCATCGCTTAACAGATCCTACCCTTTTCCTGATATGACAAATGTAAGCCAGGAAAAGGGACACAA
>NC_056438.1:77429839-77512339 GCF_018296145.1 Oncorhynchus tshawytscha | reverse complement strand
AACAAGGCCCTCCAACACAACAACTGCTGATTGAATTCCTAGTGATTGTTCTGTTGTATAGGACATCTATATTTTCCTGCACATAGCCACGCTAGTCAAGCACCAGGCCAGAACGAAATAGATAGACTGGCGGAGACAAGGCAGCAATTCTCACTCCAATTTCTTCTCTTTTTTCTTTTCTTTTTTTCCTCAGAAGGGCCTCGTCTCATTTCAACGTGAATACAAATTAGTTTTTCCATCTGAGAGGGTGGGTATTTAGGGCTGAAATACATTCCATCAAGACTCAACCAGGCATGATTAAGGCGTGATTAAGGCGTGATTAAGGCAGAAGCACCGAATCCCTGGTCTTTATCTAAAGAGTTGAAGCATAGTGTATGTGGACACCTGCTCGTCGAACATCTCATTCCAAAATCATGGGCATTAATATGGAGTTGGTCCTGCCTTTGCTGACATAACAGCCTCCACTCTTCTGGGGAAGGTTTTCCACTAGATGTTGAAACATACCGCGGGGACTTACTTGTGAAGCAGAATTCACCAAGCGTTGGATTGTTCACCCACTAATAGGGAACGTGAGCTGGGATTAGACCGTCGTGAGACAGGTTAGTTTTACCCTACTGATGATGCGTTGTTGCAATAGTAATCCTAGTAGTAATTCAGACACAAGAGTATTAGTGAGGTCGGGCGCCGATGTTGGGCGATTAGACCTGGCTCACAGTCGGCGTTCTAATTCATCCCAAAGGGGTTTGATGTGGTTGAGGTCAAGGCTCTGTGTAGGCCAGTCAAGTTCTTCCATATCGATCTCGACAAACCATTTCTGTATGGACCTCGCTTTGTGCACGGGGTCATTGTCATGCTGAAACAGGAAAGGGCCTTCCCCAAACTGTTGCCACAAAGTTGGAAGCACAGAATCGTCTAGAATGTCACTAATGCTTGCTTATAGTGTTAAAATGTCCCTTCACTGGAACTAAGGGGCCCGAACCATGAACAACAGCCCCAGACCATTATTCCTCATCCACCAAACTTTACAGTTGGTACTATGCATTCCGGTTGGTAGTGTTCTCCTGGCATCCGCCAAACCCGATTCGTCCATCAGATTAGTCACTCCAGTGAAGACGTTTTCATTGCTCCAGAGTCCAATGGAGATGGCATGGTTGTGTGCTTGATTTTATACATCTGTTAGCAACGTGTGTGTCTGAAGTAGCCAAATCCACTCATTTGAAGGCGTGTCCACATACACTTTATATGCAAACGTATATACTGTATATTAGGAGTATGTTGTTGTTTTTACTCTCTCTGTAGGACACTGGTGGACTGTCAGCTCTCAGACCTTTGTGATGAGGATGACACTGTAGACATGCCACTTGTGCACCAGACTGTCAATAGAAGCTGTCCCCACGGCGTCAAGGACAGACAATGGCTGGAGAGACTAGACAACAGTGTTTCCGCTGCAGTCATCTAGCTGTGGTGCTGCGCCAAGGCAAAATCCTGTCATATCATTTGAAAGGGCTGTTTCTCAGCTTTCAAAGTACGTATCATGCTTTCATATATAGCTTGACACCAGCAAACGGTGTGCATTATTACCAGCAGAGCTCATGCTCTTTCAGCCAGTTTTGGGAAATCCTGCCAGTGATGCAACAATGCCAACATGGTGATTTCCATTTCCAGTTGGCTTCTGTTCTAAAGCCTACTGTTTCCTTTCCCTTTAACTTTAGATAGGTCTGTTATAGAGACCTACAGAATTAACTGGTTCTGTTCCCTTATGACATCACTGAGGAACACGAAGTGGACTGATTCTGTTCCTTTATGACATCACTGAGGAACACGAAGTGGACTGATTCTGTTCCCTTATGACATCACTGAGGAACCAGAAGTGGACTGATTCTGTTCCTTTATGACATCACTGAGGAATACGAAGTGGACTGATTCTGTTCCTTTATGACATCACTGAGGAACACGAAGTGGACTGATTCTGTTCCTTTATGACATCACTGAGGAACACGAAGTGGACTGATTCTGTTCCCTTATGACATCACTGAGGAACCAGAAGTGGACTGATTCTGTTCCTTTATGACATCACTGAGGAACACGAAGTGGACTGATTCTGTTCCCTTATGACATCACTGAGGAACCAGAAGTGGACTGATTCTGTTCCTTTATGACATCACTGAGGAACATGAAGTGGACTGATTCTGTTCCTTTATGACATCACTGAGGAACACGAAGTGGGGAGTAAAACTACGGTAAAAGATGGCATCAATTCTCCATCCAACGTAGTGCACACTACTGACTCTCCATCCAACGTAGTGCACACTACTGACTCTCCATCCAACGTAGTGCACACTACTGACTCTCCATCCAACGTAGTGCACACTACTGACTCTCCATCCAACGTAGTGCACACTACTGACTCTCCATCCAACGTAGTGCACACTACTGACTCTCCATCCAACGTAGTGCACACTACTGATTCTCCATCCAACGTAGTGCACACGACTGATTCTCCATCCAATGTAGTGCACACTACTGACTCTCCATCCAACGTAGTGCACACGACTGATTCTCCATCCAATGTAGTGCACACTACTGATTGTCCATCCAATGTAGTGTACTACTGATTGTCCATCCAATGTAGTGCACACTACTGATTGTCCATCCAATGTAGTGCACACTACTGATTGTCCATCCAATGTAGTGCACACTACTGATTGTCCATCCAATGTAGTGCACACTACTGATTGTCCATCCAATGTAGTGCACACTACTGATTGTCCATCCAATGTAGTCCACACTACTGATTCTCCATCCAATGTAGTCCACACTACTGATTCTCCATCCAATGTAGTGCACACTACTGATTCTTCATCCAATGTAGTGCACACTACTGATTGTCCATCCAATGTAGTGCACACTACTGATTGTCCATCCAATGTAGTGCACACTACTGATTGTCCATCCAATGTAGTCACACTACTGATTGTCCATCCAATGTAGTGCACACTACTGATTGTCCATCCAATGTAGTGCACACTACTGATTGTCCATCCAATGTAGTGCACACTACTGATTGTCCATCCAATGTAGTGCACACTACTGATTGTCCATCCAATGTAGTGCACACTACTGATTGTCCATCCAATGTAGTGCACACTACTGATTCTCCATCCAATGTAGTCCACACTACTGATTCTCCATCCAATGTAGTGCACACTACTGATTCTTCATCCAATGTAGTGCACACTACTGATTGTCCATCCAATGTAGTGCACACTACTGATTCTCCATCCAATGTAGTGCACACTACTGATTCTCCATGCAGTGTAGGCTGCCATGTAGTAAAACATAGTATGACATGCATTAAATGATGATACTAAATAAGGAATATAAGCATTTGAGACATAGTCAAGTCTCCCAGAATACACCATTCCCCTAGAGAGAAAGAGCATAGCAACAGTGCCAGCTATGTAGAAAGAGCGAGAGGGGGGAGAGAGAGAGAGGCAGAGAGTTTACACAGAGTGGCTATGAGATCAGATGGGAGGCCGATAGAGATGGCGTGAAACAGATGTGGTGATGATGGGGGGAGATAAACACACAAACACAACGTCCACATCGACACATGCACACACATACCAGCTCCACTCAATCATCTCCATCTCGGTCCAATCCACATAATATCTCCGGCTGAGCCAGTCGCTGAATCACCATTAAAGGGACATTAGGAGACAAGCTGCAGGAAGCTGGGGAAGACGAGACGCAGGAAGCTGGGGAGGACGAGACGCAGGAAGCTGGGGAGGACGAGACGCAGGAAGCTGGGGAAGACGAGCCGCAGGAAGCTGGGGAAGACGAGCCGCAGGAAGCTGGGGAAGACGAGCCGCAGGAAGCTGGGGAAGACGAGCCGCAGGAAGCTGGGGAAAACGAGGCGCAGGAAGCTGGGGAAAACGAGGCGCAGGAAGCTGGGGAAAATGAGGCGCAGGAAGCTGGGGAAGACGAGGCGCAGGAAGCTGGGGAAGACGAGGCGCAGGAAGCTGGGGAAGACGAGGCGCAGGAAGCTGGGGAAGACGAGGCGCAGGAAGCTGGGGAAGACGAGGCGCAGGAAGCTGGGGAAGACGAGACGCAGGAAGCTGGGGAAGACGAGACGCAGGAAGCTGGGGAAGACGAGACGCAGGAAGCTGGGGAAGACGAGACGCAGGAAGCTGGGGAAGACGAGACGCAGGAAGCTGGGGAAGACACCAACAGGTACTTCACAGTATTTCTATTTAATTTTTTTCTAACACATTTGATAAACAGGGCAAGATAGAAATTGGCCTATAACAGTTAGGATCAGCTTGATCTCCCCCTGTAAATTAAGGATGCACTGTGGCTGCCTTCCAAGCACCTGGAACATTCCCAGAAATGAGATGGGCTCTGCGATAATAGGGGGCTGCAAACTTATAGAAGATTAGAATCTAAAACATCTGACCCAGATTTTTTTTTTTTTTTTTCAGTCAAAATTATTAAGGAGCTCCTTTAGCACCTCAGACTCAGTGACAGGATCAGGGCTAGTCGCATTAGAAGGAGTGGGAGATGATGAACTGTTGGATGGATGCCAACACTTTGATCCAAGGAGTCAACGTGGTGATTGTAGATCTCAGCCATGTGCTCCCTGTCAGTAACAACCACATCATCAAAATTGTCTCGGGGTTTAAAAATCCTTCTATAACCCGTCTCCTCCCCTTCATCTACACTGATTGAAGTGGATTTAACAAGTGACATCATTAAGGGATCATAGCTTTCACCTGGTCAGTCTGTCATGGAAAGAGCAGGTGTTCCTAATGTTTTGTACACTCAGTGTATATGGAAGTACTTTAGTGCCAAAAAAAAGTGTTAAATATGGGTCAATATTTGTAAAAAAAAAAAATTATAATAATAATAAATTAAATTAAAAATGACATCTCTCAGACATAGGACAAACACATCAGAACAAATGTCCTTTTTATGTATTTCTTGACTGTGTGTTTTGCCATGTATCAATTGGTTATTCAATGCATTTCTATGGACTAACAGCAGTAAAGCTAAATTATATGTTTGATCAATTATTGTGAATATAATAACGAGAGGAAGGTCGTTATTGCGTTGGAGTAGTTAACTGTAAGGTTGCAAGATTGGAACCCCCGAGCTGACAAGGTGAAATTCTGTCGTTCTGCCCCTGAACAAGGCAGTTAACCCACTGTTCCTAGGCCGTCATTGAAAATAAGAATGTGTTCTTAACTGACTTGCCTAGTTAAATAAAGGTAAAAAAAATAATAATAAATAAATAAAAATACATGTTGTTTAGGTTTTTTTTTTTAAATCGCCAAATCGGCGCCCAAAAATACCGATTTCCAATTGTTATGAAAACTTGAAATCGGCCATTCCGATTAATCGGTCGTCCTCCCCTGGTTAGCTTCATTGAAACCCAGCTCCGGGCTCTTAGATCTTAGGGAGTTTTAATGAAGCCAACGGTTGTTGGCACCCTTTTCCCCAGAGTCCATAGCGATACATTGAACCTTAAATGGGCAGTAACTGCATCCCCCAGCTCTATGGGCCCTGGTAAAAAAGCAGTGCACTATAAAAAAAATGGAACAGGGTGCCATTTTGGACTCAACTTATCCCATCATGCCTTTATGTTAACACAAGAAACACTAAAGCGGTCATTTTGACTGCTCATTCATGAATACATTTTATTACTCTGCCATTTTTAAAGTCACGTCCTTGACTTTTCCTATACAAGTCTATATAACACACTGCAGTTAGTCGTAATACCACAAATGGAACTGGAGCCATAATCACTTTTAGGAGGGCATGTCATTATTTGAATAGTTTACCCCCATTGCCCCTCCTCCCTACAGTAGGCCCTGCTCCGCTCATTCTCCCTCCAGTAGGGCCTGCTCCGCTCATTCTCCCTACAGTAGGGCCTGCTCTGCTCATTCTCCCTCCAGTAGGGCCTGCTCCGCTCATTCTCCCTCCAGTAGGGCCTGCTCTGCTCATTCTCCCTCCAGTAGGGCCTGCTCATTCTCCCTCCAGTAGGGCCTCTCCCTCCCTCCAGTAGGACCTGCTCCGCTCATTCTCCCCAGTAGGACCTGCTCCGCTCATTCAGTAGGGACTGCTCTGCTCATTCTCCCTACAATAGGGCCTGCTCTGCTCATTCTCCCTCCAGTAGGGCCTGCTCCGCTCATTCTCCCTACAGTAGGGCCTGCTCTGCTCATTCTCCCTCCAGTAGGGCCTGCTCTGCTCATTCTCCCTCCAGTAGGGCCTGCTCCGCTCATTCTCCCTACAGTAGGGCCTGCTCTGCTCATTCTCCCTCCAGTAGGGCCTGCTCCGCTCATTCTCCCTCCAGTAGGGCCTGCTCCGCTCATTCTCCCTCCAGTAGGACCTGCTCCGCTCATTCTCCCTACAGTAGGGACTGCTCTGCTCATTCTCCCGACAATGGAAGGAGCAACGGCCAACTGATAATAACCCTGATAATTGCCATGGAAACTGAACCTAAACTGAACCAAAACTAATTTCACACATATAAACAACAGATTAAATAAACGGAGTAGAGTATTATGGGGGAGAAAGGGGAGGATGGGTGAGTTGATGAGTGAGGGGAACCGAATGATATATAATTATGTCATCACCCATTGTGAATGAAGAACAGAGAGGCACATTCTTTTGTATTGGTATATTCTAATTATAATCTCTACATGGTATGTACTTCTCTATCAGACCACTAAATCCAAGCAGTCTTATCAGTCTACTCTGACCTACTTGAGAGAACACAGTGTAATTTACAATGACAAGAGGACCAAGACGAATGGATGCACACGCTGTGTTAGCGCTGCTACACGATATGAAGGAAAACCACTCAGATGGAAGAAATGAATCATGACGTCTCTGATGATTCTTCTTCTGATTCTGAGCCTCATCCTGAACCTTCACCTCCGAGGCCTGAGAGCAAAAAATACAGAACGGTGTGGACTGAGCAGTTGCCCGCGCCAACCACCAAATAAAACGGTGAGACAGGAGAGAGGAAGGGACGGCACCTCGATCTACACCGGGAAGCAGGTGACCGAGTGTCGGACAATGAAGCTTGTGGAACCTTACGTTGGCAAGGGGACAAATGTCACCGTGGACAAATTCTTCACTTCACTGCCATTGGACGAACAAGTTGCATGCAAAGAAATTCTGGCCAGCACCATGAACAAAATGAGACTGGAGCTCCTCCCCTCTGTGCAACATAAGACCCATGAACAAAATGAGACTGGAGCTCCTCCCCTCTGCGCAACATAAGACCCATGAACAAAATGAGACTGGAGCTCCTCCCCTCTGCGCAACATAAGACCCATGAACAAAATGAGACTGGAGCTCCTCCCCTCTGTGCAACATAAGACCCATGAACAAAATGAGACTGGAGCTCCTCCCCTCTGCGCAACATAAGACCTATGAACAAAATGAGACTGGAGCTCCTCCCCTCTGTGCAACATAAGACACATGAACAAAATGAGACTGGAGCTCCTCCCCTCTGTGCAACATAAGACCCATGAACAAAATGAGACTGGAGCTCCTCCCCTCTGTGCAACATAAGACCCATGAACAAAATGAGACTGGAGCTCCTCCCCTCTGTGCAACATAAGACCCATGAACAAAATGAGACTGGAGCTCCTCCCCTCTGCGCAACATAAGACCCATGAACAAAATGAGACTGGAGCTCCTCCCCTCTGCGCAACATAAGACCCATGAACAAAATGAGCCTGGAGCTCCTCCCCTCTGTGCAACATAAGACCCATGAACAAAATGAGACTGGAGCTCCTCCCCTCTGCGCAACATAAGACCCATGAACAAAATGAGCCTGGAGCTCCTCCCCTCTGCGCAACATAAGACCCATGAACAGCTCTGTACCAATGGAAGGTAATAAAGAATGATGTGTGTCAGAAGCATCATACATCCGGACAGTTGACATTGGACGGGGACACTACAAAGAGAAAACCGGATGCTTTATTACACACTACAACCAAAACAAAAGGTTTGCTACTATAGATACACTTCTTCTGCCTTATGTTCTTGTGTATAACGTATGTGGCTTTTCCTATGGCAAAATAATCCTAATGTTTTCAACTCTATTCCGTTACGCACAGCTCCCGGGGAGGAGACAGGTGGCCAGATGCACAAAGAACAGTAACCCAAGACACCTGTGGCACCTGAAAGTGACGTGTTTGTGGGAAGAAGTGTGTGTCGAGCAAATGAATGTGGTGAAGATTTGTGTGGAATGTGAGGGGTAAGCGCTAAATGAAATCCGACTGAGAACGCTGCCCATGTAAGAATGAGCTGGAATCATTTGATCACGTGTTTCACTGACTGTGTGTTTTTGTGGTTAGGTTATTTTGTAAAAAAATATATATATATATTTATAATATAAATAAGCTGTTACCGTGTTCTAATACATATGGTTTCTGTGTCATAGTGGTAACAAAGGCACTTTACGAATAACATTAATTGAAAAGTTGAAAAAAATAATAATAATAATGGGGTTTTGTTTTTAATGTACATTTGGAAATGATTCAGACCCCTCAGCTTTTTCCACATTTTGTTTCATTACAGCCGTATTCTAAAAATGATTAAATGGTTTTTTTTGCCCCCTCATCAATCTACACACAATACCCCATAATGCCATCACAATACCCCATAATGCCATCACAATACCCCATAATGCCATCACAATACCCCATAATGACATCACAATACCCCATAATGCCAAAGCAAAAACGGGTTTTAGAAATGTTTGTACATTTATAAAAAATAAAAACTGAAATATCACATTTACATAAGTATTCAGACCCTTTACTCAGTACTTTGTTGAAACACCTTTGGCAGTGATTACAGCCTCGAGTCTTCTTGGGTATGATGCTACAAGTTTGGCACACCTGTATTTGTGGAGTTTCTCCCATTCTTCTCTGCAGATCTTCTCAAGCTCTGTCAGGTTGGATGAGGAGTGTTGCTGCACAGCTATTTTCAAGTCTCTCCAGAGATGTTCGATCGGGTTCAAGACCGGGCTCCTGCTGGGCTACTCAAGGACATTCAGAGACTTGTCCCGAAGCTACTCCTGTGATGTCTTGGCTGTGTGCTTAGGGTTTGTGTCCTGTTGGTAGGTGAACCTTCACCCCAGTCAGAGGTCCTGAGAGCTCTGGAGCAGGTTTTCATTAAGGATATCTCTGTACTTCACCGTAGGGATGGTGCCACCACCATGCTTCACCGTAGGGATGGTGCCAGGGTTTCCTCCAGACGTGATGCTTGGCATTCAGGCCATAGAGTTCAATCTTGGTTTCACCAGACGATCTTGCTTCTCATGGTCTGAGAGTCTTTAGGTGCCTCTGTCAGAGTGACCATCTGGTTCTTTATAATTACATTCTTTCATGTATTTATTTAACCTTTATTCAACCAGGCAAGTCAGTTAAGAACAAATTCTTATTTACAATGACGGTCTACCAAAAGGCCTCTTGTGGGGACGGGATAAAAAATATATATATATGTTTTATTTTTTATCCGAGCCCCCCGTCCCCACAAGAGACCTTTTGGTAGACCGTCATTGTAAATAAGAATTTGTTCTTAACGGACTTGCCTGGTTGAATAAAGGTTAAATAAATACATTCTTGGTCACTGACAAAGGCCCTCCACCCCCGATGGTTGTCCTTCTGGAAGGTTCTGGAAGGTTCTCTAGAGCTCTGTCAGAGTGACCATGTGGTTCTTGGTCACCTCCCTGACCAAGGTCCTTCACCCCTGATTGCTCAGTTTGGTCGGGCAGCCAGCTCTAGGAAGAGTCTTGGTGGTTTCAAACGTCTTCCATTTAAGAATGGAGGCCACTGTGTTATTGGGTACCTTCAATGCTGCAGACATTTGTTGGTACCCTTCCCCAGATCTGTGCCTCGACACAATCGTTTCTCTGAGCTCTACGGACAATTCCTTCGACCTCATGGCTTGGTTTTTGCTCTGACATGCACTGTCAACTGTGGGACCTTATATAGACAGCTTTCCAAATCCTGTCCAATCAATTGAATTTACCACAGGTGGACTCCAGTCCAGTTGTAGAAACATCTCAAGGAGGATCAATGGAAACAGGATGCACCTGAGCTCAATGTCGAGTCTCATAGAAAGGTCTAAATACAATAAAAACATTTTTTAATTGTATAAATTTGCAAAGATTTCTAAAAAGCTGTTTTCACTTTGTCATTATGGGGTATTGTGTAGTATGGGAATGTTTTATTCAATCCATTTTAGAATATGGCTGTAACGTAACAAAATGTAGAAAAGGTGAAAGGGTCTGAATACTTTCCAAATACAGAAATATAAACGAATGAAAATGCTATTTTTGTTATTTAAAATTATTTTGTACATTTTTTATTCTAATGTTCCCTAATATATTCAAGAATAAAATATTATTTTAGCGATAGCATATAACAAATGTATTAATTACACTATTAGAAAGTTGCAGTCAGAATGACCGCTAGTTAGCTTGAAGGGGGGGGTCCCGTCGAGGCCCAGCGGTTCCAGCTACTTGAAGTGGGAAAAGCTCTACAGTATAATAGGAGTCGACAGGAAAGACCACTCTGAGGTACTTGACGCTTTAATCACATATTTTTAACCGTCAAAAGATCAGGCTCCTGCTGTGCTGTCAAGAAACAGACATTTGGCACTTAACATTTATTTTTTTTAAATCAATGTAAATTTCTAAGATATCCTATGCAGGTGGAATATTTTCCCACACTCACACTGCTTAGATGATTCTAGAAGGGACAACAACAACAAAAAAAGAAGTGCCACGCAACACACTTCACGACAGGTGGGTGTTTAACATCCTCGCCGTTGCTAAATAATGACATGTAAATACAGTCTTGTTCAGTGCTCGCTTTGGTCTCCCCTATGACGTTTTTGGGTCGGCGGGAGCAACCTAATCCCCGTGCTTCCTCATTGCTAACGTTTGTATGCCTGGCAGGATCCCAGGTCGCTTCCTAAATGACAGCCTATTCCCTTTACGTTGCATTACTTTTAACCGGGGCCCATGGGGTTCGGGGCAAAAGTAGTGCACTATATATTAGGGAGCCATTTGGAATACGCGCCAAAAACTCCAATACATGCTACGACTGCTCATCCCATGTCAGCAGCCAGAGTTTCACAGAGAGAGAGGTGTGTGTGTGTGTGTGTGTGTGTGTGTGTGTGCGTGAGAGTGAGAGAGAGGTGTCAGTTTATTTTCCCAGCTCTCTCAGCAATCTCAAGAGTGTCAACTGGTGACAGCAACAGGATGATCTTGATTGGTGTTCTTGCTAATTCACATTTGGAGCTGTGGTCAACCAAGTGGGGGGTTAAGAACATGCCAGGGGACAGACCGACACCTACTGTGCGTGCTCCTGAGCCTGCCACTGAGATAATTATCAACCAGAAAATAAAATAAGGAGAGAGAAAGGTGTCAGACTACCTGGTCGCATCCCAAATGGCACCTTATTGCAGAGTTGTGGACTCAAGTCACAAATTTGATGATGAGACTTGACATCAAATCAAATAACTTGATACTTGACTTGGACTTGGAGCCTCAAGACTCGATTTTGACGACATGAAATTATCTGGCCAGGTTTTTGTAACATTTTGTCACTCATTTTGTGGCACAGTCTCCATTGATTGCTCTCCACGCAGCCAGAGACCGTAGCCGCAGCATCATCCTTGCAACAGATTGGCTAGTGAAACACACACTTGGCCCTCCGATTGGACCAGCAAACTGTCAATCAACACAGGGCAGGTGGTGAGCTAGAGAACAGATTGGCTAGTGAAACGCACACTTGGCCCTCCGATTGGACCAGCAAACTGTCAATCAACACAGGGCAGGTGGTGAGCTAGAGAACAGATTGTTGATTTGCTGTACAGCTATAGGGTCGGATACAGAGCAAATGTCAAATTGTAGGGAGAGAGATTAACATAAATAAATATGCAGCTCCAAAAAAATTAAATGTGATGATCAAGAATATGAACCGTTTTACTTTGCAAACGTATCAGCAATGGGGCATCAAACAACAACTAGCATAGAGGCCTACTGACCTTTTGAACTGTCAAAATGTATCATTAATAAAATGGACTTCTGAAGCTTGCATTTGAAATGTGTTGTTAAAATGAATGATTGCTGTGGAACAGACAGGTCATGGGACACGGCTCTCCAAACTCCCTCCCGTGGGGAGTGCCTTTTTTCTCCTCCAGTTGAAATGTTTCGCTGTTGCTTTCACACGCTAAATGTATCTTTCATCTAATCCTACAATAATTGCTAAGTGTTCCATCATTCCATCCCTGTAACCATTTATTTTTTTAACACTTATACATCTGTTTTTTGTGTTGACGCGATACCTGTTTCATTTAACCTAACATTTATTACCCTTATCGCATGTTAAAAACTGTTTTTAAAATGGCCACGATGTAAAAAATATATACTCTATTTAATTTTGGCAAAATGTTTGAAAATGACATTTTATTTAATAACTGCTTCATTACAGGAGTTGAGTGTTTATAGCCTATACAATGTAGACGATAGGCTTTCTATTGTTGCATGTTTCCATTAAGCTCCTAATGACAAAGGTCCGTTCCTTGTATGCATACATAGTAGGCCTCTTTGCATCCCTAGTCTGAATCTGAACCCATCTCATTTCAATAGATGGTAGCTTGGAAGACCTTTCTAAAAAGGCAGTGCACTATATAGGGAATAGGGTCGTAGTAGTGCACTATATAGGGAATAGGGTCGTAGTAGTGCACTATATAGGGTCGTAGTAGTGCACTATATAGGGTCGTAGTAGTGCACTATATAGGGTCGTAGTAGTGCACTATATAGGGAATAGGGTCATAGTAGTGCACTATATAGGGAATAGGGTCGTAGTAGTGCACTATATAGGGAATAGGGTCGTAGTAGTGCACTATATAGGGTCGTAGTAGTGCACTATATAGGGTCGTAGTAGTGCACTATATAGGGAATAGGGTCGTAGTAGTGCACTATATAGGGAATAGGGTCGTAGTAGTGCACTATATAGGGTCGTAGTAGTGCACTATATAGGGTCGTAGTAGTGCACTATATAGGGTCGTAGTAGTGCACTATATAGGGAATAGGGTCGTAGTAGTGCACTATATAGGGAATAGGGTGTCACTTGGGGTGTAGATTAAACACTCTAATGGCTGATATATCTTTGGAACCGACGAAAACACACAAAGAAATGTTAATTTCACAGCTTTTATTGTCTATTTTGGTGCCAGATCAAAATCGGTCATTCGGCTTTTTTGGGGGGATTCATAGTCCGATTTATCATTAGATTCTCTCTCATCACATCTGGATGAGAAAACACCATTTTAAGCTTTTAGATCTTGTGTCCCAAATGGAGCCCTATATAGTGCACTACTTTTAACCAGGAATTGGTCCAAAAAAAATAGTGCACTATGGGAATAGGGTGCCATTTGGGACGTATACTTAGTTTCCACCCACTGCTACATTCCAAATTTAAAAATGGGCAAATAGTGCACATTGCAGTCTAGAACTGCACCTTTGTAAACCATTGTAAATCCATATAAACCCATTTAAATCCATATAAACCCATTTAAATCCATGTAAACCCATTTAAATCCATATAAACCCATTTAAATCCATGTAAACCTATTTAAATCCATGTAAGCCCATTTAAATCCATGTAAACCCATGTAAACCCATGTAAACCCATTTAAATCCATTTAAACCCATTTAAATCCATATAAATCCATGTAAACCCATTTAAATCCATATAAATCTATGTAAACCCATTTAAATCCATGTAAATCCATATAAATCCATGTAAACCCATTTAAATCCATGTAAACCCATGTAAACCCATTTAAATCCATATAAATCCATGTAAACCCATTTAAATCCATGTAAATCCATATAAATCCATGTAACCCCATGTAAATCCATGGATGGAAGCTAGGAAGATAATGTGAAAAAATGCACCAAAACAGCTGTTCGACAACAAACCCAATGGGACCCTGTTATAGACTTAACAATAGTTAGAGATAAGAGAAGAATAAATTGTACAACATACATCAGTCATATACTTAAACCAAAACAACATACTATCTCTGTGAGCCAGTAAATCACATTATAACCCATCACCCATTTATCAAACAAGGCTGATGCCTGGAAGTCTTTATTAGCGACAAACATTTGTTTGTAATTAACATCCGTGACACGCAAAAAAAAAACTTAGATTAGAGCAGAAACTATAACGGAACGCGACCGGGAAGCAAAGAAGATGAATAACTAGGAATATAAGGAAGTTTTATAGGAAGTTGAAAGGCCTACTTTCCCCCCTAAAACTTCAGACTAATTACAATCTAACAGATCTGACAGACATAATTAGCTTATTGTTGCATAACCGATGACATGCTTCTGATTAAGCCGAGACAATACGCACCAGGCCTAGATTACTGATACGGTTTTCCCTTTGTATGCCAGTTTGACATTGGGTTCTTTCTTATTCTATGACCTAATCAGTGCCCTGGCACATCTGTTATTTCATCTTCTTTGGTTATGACCTAATCAGTGCCCTGGCACATCTGTTATTTCATCTTCTTTGGTTATGACCTAATCAGTGCCCTGGCACATCTGTTATTTCATCTTCTTTGGTTATGACCTAATCAGTGCCCTGGCACATCTGTTATTTCATCTTCTTTGGTTATGACCTAATCAGTGCCCTGGCACATCTGTTATTTCATCTTCTTTGGTTATGACCTAATCAGTGCCCTGGCACATCTGTTATTTCATCTTCTTTGGCTATGACCTAATCAGTGCCCTGGCACATCTGTTATTTCATCTTCTTTGGTTATGACCTAATCAGTGCCCTGGCACATCTGTTATTTCATCTTCTTTGGTTATGACCTAATCAGTGCCCTGGCACATCTGTTATTTCATCTTCTTTGGTTATGACCTAATCAGTGCCCTGGCACATCTGTTATTTCATCTTCTTTGGTTATGACCTAATCAGTGCCCTGGCACATCTGTTATTTCATCTTCTTTGGCTATGACCTAATCAGTGCCCTGGCACATCTGTTATTTCATCTTCTTTGGTTATGACCTAATCAGTGCCCTGGCACATCTGTTATTTCATCTTCTTTGGTTATGACCTAATCAGTGCCCTGGCACATGTGTTATTTCATCTTCTTTGGTTATGACCTAATCAGTGCCCTGGCACATCTGTTATTTCATCTTCTTTGGTTATGACCTAATCAGTGCCCTGGCACATCTGTTATTTCATCTTCTTTGGTTATGACCTAATCAGTGCCCTGGCACATCTGTTATTTCATCTTCTTTGGTTATGACCTAATCAGTGCCCTGGCACATCTGTTATTTCATCTTCTTTGGTTATGACCTAATCAGTGCCCTGGCACATCTGTTATTTCATCTTCTTTGGTTATGACCTAATCAGTGCCCTGGCACATCTGTTATTTCATCTTCTTTGGTTATGACCTAATCAGTTCCCTTTTATGTCTGTATTTTTCTATGGTTATAATCAGTCGTGTTTGCCGTGTTGATCTTTCTTCTCTTTTGGTTATGACCTAATCAGTGCCCTGGTCCATCCTCCCAATTGGGCATGGCTCTTCGTCTAACAGACGCCACCAGCTGATTCCAGCAGCTTTTATCTGTTCAGCTGATCAATATCTCCCCTGAGAGAACGAGACGCCTCATTGGGATGCTTGGTGGACACACCAGAGCCTGGAGGACGTCCACATAGACCTTGCCCATTATGCGATGCATGCTGCTGTAAATGCTAATCAACGGCACAGTATATGGGATAAATCAGCAGTGGATGAATATGCAGACGACCGCAAATATCTTCTGCTCATCTAATGAATCATTCTTTGTTTGTTCAGCAGGTGTTGTTTTAGGGGGGAGAAATTCTACGACTTGTGGATCCCCTCACACCAAGGACCACTCTATTCCCCCTATATAGCGCACTACTTTTCACCTGGGCCCGTGGTGCTCTTGTCAAAAGTAGTGCATTGTTAATGGAGCAGGGAGTCGTTTGGGACGTAGCCTAAGGGGTAATGGCTCTCGGAGTGTGTGAGGAAAAAAAGTTTGTTAAGAACGCGTCAAAAGGATTAATGGATGATGGAGGACCGTCTAGTCCAATGATTTTTGAAAAATGCACACGAACAGAATGTAGGGTCCTAAAAACAAGACAAGTCTAGTCCCCTAAAAAAAAAAAATATGTGTGAATGATCTTCAGAAAATGCTCAGGACAATTATATGGACCTAATTTTCTCTGCTTCTGCCTGCTCTTAAGTTCTCAACCTCCTTATGAGAAAAAGAGACTTTCACTTTCAACAGTCACTCAGTGAGCTAATATCCCTCACGTCTTTCACTTAGCCCAGGCTGCGTCTGGGTTTTAGTTCTCCCTTCGACCGATAAGAAACCACATCCCTTCAAGAGCTTTCGCCTCAGAGAGAGCTAGGCTCATTAGAATTCCAATTAATTTTTCAATTAAAATTTAAAAAAAATCGGTACTTTTCCGTAACTTGATGGACCATGATGTTTGTTTGTTTAGTTACTTCAGGTTCTTTCTTTCTTTCTGCTGATAAAATGTAGACGTCTGCACATTTCTTTCAAAGCAAAGTGCTTCAGCTTGGTACACAAGGTAGAAGGTGGAGATAAGAATTATCGCAGCAGAAAAGTGACGGCCATTACGGCTATGCTGCATGTAAATTAGAAAGACCCTATGGAATTCCATCCTAAAATTACAAAAAGCAATACAGATCTTGACATTTGTCAATAGCACCTTCCGGGAAAAAAAGATGCATTACAACTCTAATCTACGCTGCAACATTTTACCGCAGAAATGTGTAGACGTGATGAGTTAATGTGAGGTAAAGCAATAGGCTCAGTGCCCCAGTCACAGCCCCTGAGCCATCACCATCCATTCTTTGTCCACGACTGCCAGTTTCACACTTGCCCTTTACTTCAATCAAAAGGCAGTGGGGGGTTCAAGTGTCAACGGCCACAAGATTGAAGCGACCGGGTCTTGAAAAGAATGAGCATTCAGCTTCAGCTTAAGAGAATTGTGTAGCCTCTTTAAAAATGTCCTCTCTTCCAAGAGGGCAAGAAACATTTAGAAAGGGCTTTCGTTCACAATGGGACCAATTCCCTGCCACTCTGCAGATGCTCTTCAACTGAAGCCCCGAAAACTTTAAACTGCTTTGTCAGAGTGGCTTGACCTTGACTTTTCCAACTAGGACTTCTTCCCACCCACTGCCAGTAGACTAACACAAATACACCTGCCAATGCTGTCTTTGCTGTTGAGATTTGAAAAGGTATTTTTTCGAGGCAACCCCCCCCAGGAATATGATGACCAAAAAAAGGGGAGGGGGGGGGGCTACCTACGAAATGCCATGGAGCAGAATGCTAATATCAGCCATCTTGTGATCGATAAAACCCAGACTACAGGTGTGTCCCAAAAATGCCACTCTATTCCCCCTATATAGCACACTACTTTTCACCTGGGCCCGTGGTGCTCTTGTCAAAAGTAGTGCATTGTTAATGGAGCAGGGAGTCGTTTGGGACGTAGCCTAAGGGGTAATGGCTCTCGGAGTGTGTGAGGAAAAAAAGTTTGTTAAGAATGCGTCAAAAGGATTAATGGATGATCCATCAGGTTGATATGGAAACGGTCTCAAAAAGAAAAGATAAAACAAATTGCTTGTGTCTGCTCCCCATTTAGCCCCGTTTTAGATTAAGGTCATTTAAATTTTCCCCTCGGGCCTCCGCTCCCTTCCTCCCTGCAGTAGTAAAACAAGCTACGCCTATAGGGCTGGTCAAGTAGTGTACACTATGTAGAGAATGTAGTACTATTTGGGACAAAGCCTCTGTGATCAGTATTCTGTGCATGAACGGCCATATTTACTGAGAGGGAAATTAATCACATCCCCAAAAAAAGAGGAAATTGATTCCAAATTTTTTTATTGTATGTTTTAGATTCCCCCCTCCGTGTCTGAACGATAATGTGTTTTTTCATGCGGGAAGGGTAATGACTTGAATTAAAGGTGAGATGAGACATAAAAGTTGAATTGCTTCCGGAAAAGTCCCTCGCTAAGCACAAAAAAATATGACCTACCTTTGCATAACCCTTCTAAGCTGGAACCAAATCTTTTTCAGTGTGATCGTACATCAGTTTTAACACATATAGATTCAGCCCTGTTATGCACAGAAGCTACAGTATGAAAATATGAACTTGCATAGGAATAACCCTTCTGGGTCCAAATCTATTTTTGTGATCGATCGGGCTGTCAAAGTTATCGCGTTAAGTCCGCGTTAACGCGTGACATTTTTAAACACCTTTTTTTTATGTACACCATTAAATCACATCTCTATTTCTTCACCATACGGACCCTTTTAAGGGCAAGTGTTTCCACACGGACGCTTTTAAGCGCAACACACAAACACGCTCTAAGCTCGTGCTATGTGCAGTAGGTCTCAGTAGCGCTGTCTGTCTCTATCGTGGTGCACTATGCGCACGGCTTTGAGCAACTATTTTCAAGGAAACTTTACAGAAAGTTCATTCCCAGGCGTTTCTTTAGATAACAGCAAAAAAACTATTTGTACAGAAGTAACTAGCTAGTTATGCTAACCTTGGATAGCTAGCGAACCAAAATAATGTTTACAAGGCCATGGCTGAATGCCTCTTGATTCAACTAACTTCTCACAATGATTTTAATTAGAACAGGACATACAATACAATCCATTTAGCTACTGTTTTTGTTTAAGTTCTCAGGTCAAAAGATTTAAGCAAACATTGATTTATTCAACAATCCCGATTCTAGTAGTAGCGGCGGCTTGTGATTAGTTGATGTTGAAGAACATGAATCAGTAGCCTAGACTACAGCTTATTATATTATATTTTTTATATTTTACACGGACTCAAACCTGGCTGATCTTTTGTTATCGTCTTCTGTGGAATTCAGAACATTGTTGTTTTAAAAGCTCTTTATTCTTCGCATCCATAGACAGTATATTTTTCCTATGGTCAATTCAATCAGAAATTGTAAGCACACACATTTATAATGCCCGAAGCTTTAACTTCTTTAGGGTAGGGGGCAGCATTTGGAATTTTGGATGAAAAGCGTGCACAAATTAAATGGCCTGCTACTCGGGCCTAGAATATATGATATGCATATAACTGGTAGATTTGGATAAACTGTTAAAATAGTGTCTGTGAGTATAACAGAACTGATTTGGCAGGCGAAAACCTGAGAAAAATCCACTCAGGAAGTCAGTTTTTTTTTGGTTTTGTAGTTTTCTATTCAATGCCATTACAGTATCCATTTAGCTAGCAACAGCAAGTTAGCTAAATAGGACAAATTAGCAAGCAAGTGCAAGCTAACTAGCTAAATTGCCCTACATGTTTAATGCTTTTCGACCTGTCCGCAAATTAATGTAATTGGTTTAGAGTTAGTTTTGATATTTTAACCTGCGTGTCGTGATCGCGTTTGGTGTAGGGGGACAAAATAAATGTATGTACGATAGCACAAGATGGCGCACGCACAGCCGGTTTGGGTTCCCGTGTTATGACTAGCCAAGGTGCTTATAGGCCAGGCTAATGCATTGGTGCTTATAATGTATAATCACAAAAAAATATGACTTTCATAACTGCAGGCTAGGGCTGGGCGATATGGCCAAAATCTCATATCCCGATAACGGTATAAATCATAATATAGCACATTTTCTGTAAATTCAATTAATAAATAGTTTATATAAAATGAACACATGTCAAGGCCTATTTCTTATTACATTTTGAATTATACTCAAAGTTTTAAAAAAAGGTCCAAGTTGCATATGGTTCATATAAACTAATATATAGGTAGTAAATGTCAACTTCATATATGATCACTAGGGCTATCCAACTACTAAAATAATTAAGAGTTAATGGCAGTAATTCATTTGTTCAAATTGCGATTAATGTTAAAATAATAATAATTTAAAAGCAGTGGATTGACTTCTAGGCTACTACTGTATGCTTTGATTGTAAGGGGACAAAAATACAAACTAATGGGCCAAAAATACAAACTAATCTGTATCAGAATGTCTTAATGGCTTAGCTAGCCAGCCCAGGATACTGTCTGTTAGCTAGCCAGCCCAGGATACTGTCTGTTAGCTAGCCAGCCCAGGATACTGTCTGTTAGCTAGCCAGCCCACCATACTGTCTGTTAGCTAGCCAGCCCACCATACTGTCTGTTAGCTAGCCAGCCCACCATACTGTCTGTTAGCTAGCCAGCCCACCATACTGTCTGTTAGCTAGCCAGCCCAGGATACTGTCTGTTAGCTAGCCAGCCCACCATACTGTCTGTTAGCTAGCCAGCCCACCATACTGTCTGTTAGCTAGCCAGCCCACCATACTGTCTGTTAGCTAGCCAGCCCACCATACTGTCTGTTAGCTAGCCAGCCCACCATACTGTCTGTTAGCTAGCCAGCCCAGGATACTGTCTGTTAGCTAGCCAGCCCACCATACTGTCTGTTAGCTAGCCAGCCCAGGATACTGTCTGTTAGCTAGCCAGCCCACCATACTGTCTGTTAGCTAGCCAGCCCAGGATACTGTCTGTTAGCTAGCCAGCCCACCATACTGTCTGTTAGCTAGCCAGCCCAGGATACTTTCTGTTAGCTAGCCAGCCCACCATACTGTCTGTTAGCTAGCCAGCCCACCATACTGTCTGTTAGCTAGCCAGCCCACCATACTGTCTGTTAGCTAGCCAGCCCACCTGTTCGCTATTGCACTACTTTTGCTGTGCAGTCAGTGGTTGCGTCCCCCACCCTATATAGTAGTGATGTGGGAAAAATAGTCACATATCGGGATATTTGTTTGTGCAATATATCGTATAATTTTGACAATATTGCAATATTATTTTTTGCGCTAGTTGGCTGTACCTGCACCAAAACTCTTCTTAATTAAATAGGAAAATAAATCATTTGTTTTCAGCACTTATTTATTTTTGTATCAAAACAAATTTTCAAATTGCTCTCTTGTCCCTTATCAACAGATGTACAGTGTATTCAGAAAATATTCAGACCTCTTGACTTTTTCAACATTTTGTTACGTTACAGCCTTTGTCCCCCCTCATCAATCTACACACAATACCCCATAATGACAAAGCAAAAACGTTTTTTTTTTAAATGTTTGCTCATTTATAAACAATACAAAAAACTGAAATAACATATTTGCATAAGTATTCAGACCCTTTACTCAGTACTTTGTTGAAGCACCTTTGGCAGCGATTACAGTGAGTCTTCTTGGGTATGATGCTACAAGTTTGGCACACCTGTATTTGGGGAGTTTCTCCCATTCTTCTCTGGAGATCCTCTCAATCTCTGTCAGGTTGGATGAGGAGCGTTGCTGCACAGCTATTTTCAGGTCTCTCCTGAGATGTTAGATTGGGTTCAAGTCCAGGCTCTGGCTGGGCCACTCAAGGACATTCAGAGATTTGTCCCGAAGCCACTCCTGCATCGTTGTCCTGTTGGAAGGTGAACCTTCGCCCCAATCTCAGGTCCTGAATGCTCTTGAGCAGGTTTTCATTAAGGATCTCTCTGTTCTTTGCTCTGTTCATCTTTGCCTCGATCCTGCCTAGTCTCCCAGTCCCTGCCTCTGAAAAACATCCCCACAGCATGATGCTGCCACCACCATGCTTCACCGTAGGGATGGTACCAGGTTTCCTCCAGACGTGACACTTGGCATTCAGGTTTCATCAGACCAGAGAATCTTGTTTCTCATGGTCTGAGAGTCTCTAGGGGCCTTTTGGTAAACTCCAATCGGGCTGTCATGTGCCTTTTACTGAGGAGTGGCTTCCGTCTGGCCACTCTACCATAAAGGCCTGATTGGTGGAGTGCTGCAGAAATGGTTGTCCTTCTGGAAGGTACTCGCATATCCACAGAGAAACAAGGGATCTGTCAGAGTGACCATCGGGTTCTTGGTCACCTCCCTGACAAAGGCCCTTCTCCCCCGATTGCTCAGTTTGGCCGAGCGACTAGCTCTAAGAAGAGTCTTGGTGGTTCCAAAATGTTTACATTTAAGAATGATGGAAGCCACTGGGTTCTTGGGGACCTTCAATGCTGCAGAAAAGATTTAGTACCCTTCCCCAGAGCTGTGCCTTGACACAATCCTGTCTCTAAGCTTTACAGACAATTCCTTCGACATCATGGCTTGGTTTTTGGTCTGACATGCACTGTTAACTGTGGGACCTTATATAGACATGTCCAATCAATTGAATTTACCACAGGTGGACTCCAATCAGGTTGTAGAAACATCTCAAGGATGATCAATGGAAACAGGATGCACCTGAGCTCAATTTAGAGTCTCATAACAAAGGGTCTGAATATTTATATAAATGTGATATTTCTGTTTTAAAACATTACTAAAAAACCTGTTTTAACTTTTTTATTATGGGGTATTGTGATGTCATTATGGGGTATTGTGATGTCATCATGGGGTATTGTGATGTCATTATGGGGTATTGTGATGTCATCATGGGGTATTGTGATGTCATCATGGGGTATTGTGATGTCATTATGGGGTATTGTGATGTCATTATGGGGTATTGTGATGTCATTATGGGGTATTGTGATGTCATTATGGGGTATTGTGATGTCATCATGGGGTATTGTGATGTCATCATGGGGTATTGTGATGTCATCATGGGGTATTGTGATGTCATTATGGGGTATTGTGATGTCATCATGGGGTATTGTGTTGTTATTATGGGGTATTGTGATGTCATTATGGTATTGTGTTGTTATTATGGGGTATTGTGTTGTTATTATGGGGTATTGTGATGTCATTATGGGGTATTGTGATGTCATTATGGGGTATTGTGTTGTTATTATGGGGTATTGTGATGTTATTATGGGGTATTGTGTTGTTATTATGGGGTATTGTGATGTCATTATGGGGTATTGTGATGTCATTATGGGGTATTGTGTTGTTATTATGGGGTATTGTGTTGTTATTATGGGGTATTGTGTTGTTATTATGGGGTATTGTGATGTCATTATGGGGTATTGTGATGTCATCATGGGGTATTGTGATGTCATTATGGGGTATTGTGATGTCATCATGGGGTATTGTGTGTAGATTTCTGAGGATTTGTATTTATTGAATCCATTTTAGAATAAGGCTGTAACGTAAACAAAATATGGAAAAAGTCAATGGGTCTGAATACCTTCCTGTATGGTAAACAACATGTTTTTACCATGGAAACACAGTATAGAAATCACAATACATGTAGAATGGTGAGAATCTCAATACATATCGCACTGGCACCTAAGTACCGCAATAATATCAGCTGGTGAGGTCCATGTTCCTTCCCAGCTCTACCCTAAAGTACTTCTGACCCGGGTCACTATAGGTAATAAGGTACCATTCAGGGCTCATCCTTTTACTTCAGACAGAGCGTAATATATAGCTTATTATAAACTGGGTGGTTCGAGCCCTGAATGCTGATTGGCTGACAGCCATGGTATATCATGGTATACCATATTCACCGGGTATGATAAAACAGTTATTTTTACTTCTCTAATTACGTTGGTAACCATTTCATAATAGCAATAAGGCACCTCTGGGTTTTGTGGTATACTCCACGATGTGTCGTGCCTAAGAACAACCCTTAGCCGTGGTATATTGGCCATATACCACACCCCCTTCGGGCCTTATTGCTTAAGTGGCCTAGTGGTGCACCACAGAGAGAATAGAGTGTCATTGGGACGTAGTCACTGACTGCACAGCAGCACGGAATGGCAAGGTGGTCAAGGAAACCACAAGCAGCCTAATCAACATGCAGATGGAAAACAGAGCACGTCCCACCCAAGCTGCCAGCCAGTCAAAACCACTAGATAAAGATCCGTCTGACACGCAGCCTTTGAAATAATCCACTTGTAAGTACCCCGTTTAAAAACATCAACATTCAGGCTCGGAGAAGGTGAGCTGGCTAACAGGGGACCGGACAGAAAGGTTCAGAAGATAGGCCTAGTTAAGCTAAACAACATAATGAGGGAAGAGGGATTCTTAGACACTGATTAATATGCTATTTAAAAACCAGGTCTCCTCCTCATGATTCCCAAACTGTTTCAAAAAGCAAAAGAGACAGAACAAAAACAGAACAAGACAGAACAAAAAGAGAACAAGACAGAACAAAAAGAGAACAATCCAATTTGAAAAACAACTCATTTCGATAAACTCCCATAAATATTGGGTGAAATACCAGTGTGCCATCACAGCAGCAAGATTTATGACCTGTTCTAAATACAACCCATATTTATGTTTGTTTATTTTCCCTTTTGTACTTTATAAGTATTTGTACATAACATTTAAAGTGTCTTTTTTCTTTTGTGTAATGTGTAATGAGTGTAATGTTTACTGTAATTTTTGTATCGTTTTATTTCACTTTTGTTTATTATATATTTCACTTGCTTTGGCAATTTAAACACTTTCCCCATGCCAATAAAGACCTTGAATTGAACTGAGAGAGGGGGAGAGAAAACGAAAGGGGGAGAGAGAACGAAAGGGGGCGAGAGAACGAGAGGGGGGGGAGAGAACGAAAGGGGGGAGAGAAAACGAAAGGGGGGAGAAAACGAAAGGGGGGAGAGAACGAGAGGGGGAGAGAAAGACAGGGGGAGAGAAAACGAAAGGGGGGAGAGAGAAGAAGAACGAGGGGGGGCGAGAGAACGAGAGGGGGAGAGAGAACGAAAGGGGGAGAGAAAACGAAAGGGGGGGAGAGAAACGAAAGGGGGGAGAGAACGAGAGGGGAGAGAAAGACAGGGGGAGAGAAAACGAAAGGGGGGAGAGAGAACGAAAGGGGGCGAGAGAACGAGAGGGGGGGAGAGAACGAAAGGGGGAGAGAAAACGAAAGGGGGAGAAAACGAAAGGGGGAGAGAGAACGAGAGGGGGAGAGAAAGACAGGGGGAGAGAAAACGAAAGGGGGGAGAGAGAACGAAAGGGGAAGAGAGAACGAGAGGGGGGAGAGAACGAAAGGGGGAGAGAAAACGAAAGGGGGGGAGAAAACGAAAGGGGGAGAGAGAACGAGAGGGGGAGAGAAAGACAGGGGGAGAGAAAACGAAAGGGGGAGAGAGAGAACGAAAGGGGGGCGAGAGAACGAGAGGGGGAGAGAAAGACGAAAGGGGGGAGAGAGAAACGAAAGGGGGGGAGAAAACGAAAGGGGGGAGAGAACGAGAGGGGGAGAGAGAAAGACAGGGGGAGAGAAAACGAAAGGGGGAGAGAGAACGAAAGGGGGAGAGAGAACGAGAGGGGGAGAGAAAACGAAAGGGGGGAGAAAACGAAAAGGGGGGGAGAAAACGAAAGGGGAGAGAAAGACAGGGGGAAGAGAAAACGAAAGGGGAGAGAAAGACAGGGGGAAGAGAGAACGAGGGGGAGAGAAAGACAGGGGGAAGAGAGAACGAGGGGGAAGAGAGAACGAGAGGGGGAGAGAAAGACGGGGGAGAGAGAAACGAGAGGGGAGAGAAAGACGGGGGAGAGAGAACGAGAGGGGGAGAGAAAGACGGGGGGAGAGAGAATTCGAGAGGGGAGAGAAAGACAGGGGGAAAGAAGAGAGAACAAGAGGGGGAAGAGAGAACGAGAGGGCGAGAGAAAGACAGGGGGAGAGAAAATGAAAGGGGAGAGAAAGACAGGGGGAAGAGAGAGAACGACGAGGGGGAGAGAAAGACAGGGGGAAGAGAGAACGAGGGGGAAGAGAGAACGAGGGGGAAGAGAGAACGAGAGGGGGAGAGAAAGACTGGGGGGAAAGAGAAAGACAGGGGGAAGAGAGAACGAGGGGGAGAGAAAGACAGGGGGAAGAGAGAACGAGGGGGAAGAGAGAGAACGAGGGGGAAGAGAGAACGAGGGGGAAGAGAAAGACAGGGGGAGAGAGAACGAGAGGGGGAGAGAAAGAGGGGGAGAGAAAGACAGGGGGAAGAGAGAACGAGGGGGAGAGAAAGACGGGGGGGAGAACAAGAGGGGGAGAGAAAGACGGGGGGAGAACAAGAGGGGGGAGAGAGAGCAAGAGAGAAATAGAAAAATTAGAGGGAGCTCCAGACTGCTTTTATGTGAGACAGACATCTGGCCGTTTTCTAGTTCTTTTGCAGTACAGGAGAGTCGCAGCAGCGCTGAAGACAGGTGATGTAGGCTGAAACATTCCCTGTCTCTATACATGTACAATGCTCCACCAAGTCAGTCATTCCCTGTCTCTGTACATGTACAATGCTCCACCAGGTCAGTCAGATCCGCTTTGTGCAACCTTGATTGGGAGTCTTAAGAGTTTTTACGCTCCGTATTTGTTCCAGTTGAAGCACCCCCAATGTTCCGTCTGAAAGAAAAAGTAACCCGTGTGCGTCCCCAATGGCACCCTATTCCCTATGTAGTGCACTACTTTCGACCCGAGCCCCATTGGTCCAGGTCTAAAGTAGTGCACTACATAGGGAATAGGCTTCCATTTGGGACACACTCGCCCAAGAGCACAATTGCAGGAAAGGACATGCATGATGTGAAAACATAGCAGTTGCTCCATGGTTAGTATAATTGTACTCTCTGTCAGTTGGTTGTTGATGTAACAGTAAAGCTGAGGCCTCAGACCTGGTGTGTGAGTTACGAGGCGTTATGAGTTACGAGGCATTATGAGTTACGAGGCGTTATGAGTTACGAGGCGTTATGAGTTACGAGGCGTTATGAGTTACGAGGCGTGTGATGAGTTACGAGGCGTTATGAGTTACGAGGCGTTATGAGTTACGAGGCGTTATGAGTTACGAGGCGTTATGAGTTACGAGGCGTTATGAGTTACGAGGCGTGTGAGATACGAGGCGTGTGAGTTACGAGGCGTGTGAGATACGAGGCGTGTGAGTTACGAGGCGTGTGAGTTACGAGGCGTGCTGAGTTACGAGGCGTGTATGAGTTACGAGGCGTGTGAGTTACGAGGCGTGTGAGTTACGAGGTGTGTGTGAGTTACGAGGCGTGTGTGTTACGAGGCATGTGTGTTACGAGGCGTTATGAGTTACGAGGCGTTATGAGTTACGAGGCGTGTGAGTTACGAGGCGTGTGTGTTACGAGGCGTGTGTGTTACGAGGCGTGTTGTTACGAGGCGTGTGTGTTACGTGTCCAAATGTTTACGAGGCGTGTGTGTTACGACGTGTGTGTTATCTGTTCACGAGGCGTGTGAGTTACGAGGCGTGTGAGTTACGAGGCGTGTGAGTTACGAGGCGTGTGTGTTACGAGGCGTTATGAGTTACGAGACGTTATGAGTTACGAGGCATGTGAGTTACGAGGCATGTGAGTTACGAGGCGTGTGAGTTACGAGGCGTGTGTGTTACGAGGCATGTGAGTTACGAGGCGTGTCCAAATGATTCAGAGGAAAAACAACACTGGAATGTTATCTGTTCAAGAAGGATCTTGAACGATCCCACTAACTGCAAGTCGCTCTGGATAAGAGTGCCTGCTAAATGACTCACCGAGTCTCTCTGGATAAGAGTGCCTGCTAAATGACTCACCGAGTCTCTCTGGATAAGAGTGCCTGCTAAATGACTCACCGAGTCGCTCTGGATAAGAGTGCCTGCTAAATGACTCACCGAGTCGCTCTGGATAAGAGTGCCTGCTAAATGACTCACCTCTCTGGAGTCTCTCACTGGATAAGAGTGCCTGCTAAATGACTCACTGAGTCTCTCTGGATAAGAGTGCCTGCTAAATGACTCACTGAGTCTCTCTGGATAAGAGTGCCTGCTAAATGACTCACTGAGTCTCTCTGGATAAGAGTGCCTGCTAAATGACTCACTGAGTCTCTCTGGATAAGAGTGCCTGCTAAATGACTCACTGAGTCTCTCTGGATAAGAGTGCCTGCTAAATGACTCACTGAGTCTCTCTGGATAAGAGTGCCTGCTAAATGACTCAGATGTCAATGGGATGGCATTCATAACAACAAAAACAAAACAAACACTGTTGGAGCAACACTTTGGTAGATTATGGTTGTTTAAGGTGGTCATTTAAGGTTGATCAAGGTGGTTGTGGTTGATCTAGGTGGTTGTGGTTGATCTAGGTGGTTGTGGTTGATCAAGGTGGTTGTGGTTGATCAAGGTGGTTGTGGTTGATCAAGGTGGTTGTGGTTGATCAAGGTGGTTGAGGTTGTTAAGGCGGTTGTGGTTGCTAAGCACTTTGTCAACAATAGGTTTCTGACAGATACATGGACCGTCCAAGATCAATATGAATTCCTTCTTCTAAGAATAATGATTAGTGAAGGCTAGAAGGACAACGAGAGCCAACAGAAATCAAAAACGGTGTTCTGGTCAATAGTTTAGAAGTGTAACCATTGTTGTTGCCTTGGGGTTCAGGACAATGTAGCTGTAAACCACTCAGTCAAAAAAAATGCATCCAGTCTGTAATAGGTCTCCTTTTGACTGAGTGACCCAATACGTCATCACCCCAATCATCCATTCAAGCACAGTGATAGCAATCTGAATTCCTTGTTAGAAGAATGATTCTGGTGATATGTGAGGGCTAGGAGGACAGCCAATAGGAGTGCCTTCACTATTCATGCTTCTCTGTGTTCTGTGGTCTCTTCTTTTCCTCTGGTAGCAGCGAGCAATTACACAAACATCCCAACCAACCGCCATACTAAAACAAAAGGCTATTTTCCTTCCCACTATTTATTTTTGTATTTTTTTTAATCGTTTTTGCCCGAGAAACCTTTTTCTTTTTTTGTAGGTATAATACTTGGTAGACATTTGATCTGAAGTCGAGAGCATTTCCCACCATTTGAACCAATGACGTGTTCAGATCCCAAGATTTAAAACCCCAAAGAGTTCTTTTCTATTTTCCCGGAGTCCTTGTTTCTACTAACCTCAAGTACAAGGCCCCACAGTATACCTCTTGACAGAGAAAGATAAAGGTCACCAAAAATGGCTTATCCTTGTCCCTGACACTTGAAAACACTACTTTCCACGCCGGCGGCTGGGCGGCAAATCCACAACAACTTTGCTGTCATAAATTCCAACGGGTAGTGTTTTTCTCCTTCCTCTTTGCCTTCACAAATACATGGCTGGAATAAACTTGAACCTTAGCCGCACAGAGAAGGAGAAGAAAAAAACACACTACACCATTGCTGCCAGGGAAGGAAGCTGCGGATAACTGTTCTCAGCATCTTGCACTATAAATCAGTCCCTCGCCTTGGTTGACACACACACACACACACACACACACACACACACACACACACACACCTTGTTCGACCTGGCCGGCAGCGTTTTCAAACCCATTTGGACGAGATAATGTCAGCTATTCCTCCCAGCAGCCTTAGGGACGAGGGAAGAGTGAGCTGGACTCATGAATCATTACCCTCTTAGAGGAACGGAAGCGGAGGAGAGGCACAACGGCCCTCACCTTACTGTATCCATATATAACACAATTAGACCTGCTTCATCCTTCACCTTACTGTATCCATATATAACACAATTAGACCTGCTTCATCCTTCACCTTACTGTATCCATATATAACACAATTAGACCTGCTTCATCCTTCACCTTACTGTATCCATATATAACACAATTAGACCTGCTTCATCCTTCACCTTACTGTATCCATATATAACACAATTAGACCTGCTTCATCCTTCACCTTACTGTATCCATATATAATACCAGTATTCCTCCTTCACATTACTGTATCCATATATAACACAATTAGACCTGCTTCATCCTTCACCTTACTGTCTCCATATATAACGCAATTAGACCTGCTTCATCCTTCACCTTACTGTATCCATATATAACACAATTAGACCTGCTTCATCCTTCACCTTACTGTATCCATATATAATACCAGTATTCATCCTTCACCTTACTGTATCCATATATAACACAATTAGACCTGCTTCATCCTTCACCTTACTGTATCCATATATAACACAATTAGACCTGCTTCATCCTTCACCTTACTGTATCCATATATAACAAATTAGACCTGCTTCATCCTTCACCTTACTGTATCCATATATAACAATTAGACCTATTCATCCTTCACCTTACTGTATCCATATATAACACAATTAGACCTGCTTCATCCTTCACCTTACTGTATCCATATATAACACAATTAGACCTGCTTCATCCTTCACCTTACTGTATCCATATATAATACCAGTATTCCTCCTTCACATTACTGTATCCATATATAACACAATTAGACCTGCTTCATCCTTCACCTTACTGTCTCCATATATAACGCAATTAGACCTGCTTCATCCTTCACCTTACTGTACCCATATATAACGCAATTAGACCTGCTTCATCCTTCACCTTACTGTATCCATATATAACACAATTAGACCTTCATCCTTCACCTTACTGTGTCCATATATAATACAAGTATTCATCCTTCACCTTACTGTGTCCATATATAATAATTAGTATTCATCCTTCACCTTACTGTGTCCATATATAATACCAGTATTCCTCCTTCACCTTACTGTATCCATATTTAACGTAATTAGACCTGCTTCATCCTTCACCTTACTGTGTCCATATATAACACAATTAGACCTGCTTCATCCTTCACCTTACTGTCTCCATATATAACGCAATTAGACCTGCTTCATCCTTCACCTTACTGTACCCATATATAACGCAATTAGACCTGCTTCATCCTTCACCTTACTGTGTCCATATATAATACCAGTATTCATCCTTCACCTTACTGTGTCCATATATAATACCAGTATTCATCCTTCACCTTACTGTGTCATATATAATACCAGTATTCCTCCTTCACCTTACTGTGTCCATATATAATACCAGTATTCATACTTCACCTTACTGTGTCCATATATAATACCAGTATTCATCCTTCACCTTACTGTGTCCATATATAACGCAATTAGACCTGCTTCATCCTTCACCTTACTGTATCCATATATAACACAATTAGACCTGCTTCATCCTTCACCTTACTGTGTCCATATATAATACCAGTATTCATCCTTCACCTTACTGTGTCATATATAATACCAGTATTCCTCCTTCACCTTACTGTGTCCATATATAATACCAGTATTCCTCCTTCACCTTACTGTGTCATATATAATACCAGTATTCCTCCTTCACTTTACTGTGTCCATATATAATACCAGTAGACCTGCTTCATCCTTCACCTTACTGTATCCATATATAACGCCAGTAGACCTTTCATCCTTCACCTTACTGTGTCCATATATAATACCAGTATTCCTCCTTCACCTTACTGTGTCATATATAATACCAGTATTCCTCCTTCACTTTACTGTGTCCATATATAACGCAATTAGACCTGCTTCATCCTTCACCTTACTGTATCCATATATAACACAATTAGACCTGCTTCATCCTTCACCTTACTGTGTCCATATATAATACCAGTATTCATCCTTCACCTTACTGTGTCCATATATAATACCAGTATTCATCCTTCACCTTACTGTGTCCATATATAATACCAGTATTCCTCCTTCACCTTACTGTGTCATATATAATACCAGTATTCATCCTTCACCTTACTGTGTCCATATATAATACCAGTATTAGACCTGCTTCATCCTTCACCTTACTGTGTCCATATATAATACCAGTATTCATCCTTCACCTTACTGTGTCCATATATAATACCAGTATTCATCCTTCACCTTACTGTGTCCATATATAATACCAGTATTCATCCTTCACCTTACTGTGTCATATATAATACCAGTATTCCTCCTTCACCTTACTGTGTCATATATAATACCAGTATTCCTCCTTCACCTTACTGTGTCCATATATAATACCAGTATTCCTCCTTCACCTTACTGTGTCATATATAATACCAGTATTCATCCCTCACCTTACTGTGTCCATATATAATACCAGTATTCCTCCTTCACCTTACTGTGTCCATATATAATACCAGTATTCCTCCTTCACCTTACTGTGTCCATATATAATACCAGTATTCCTCCTTCACCTTACTGTGTCATATATAATACCAGTATTCCTCCTTCACCTTACTGTGTCCATTTATAATACCAGTATTCCTCCTTCACCTTACTGTGTCCATTTATAATACCAGTATTCATCCTTCACCTTACTGTGTCATATATAATACCAGTATTCATCCCTCACCTTACTGTGTCATATATATATATATATATATATATACATATATACACATATATATATATATATATATATATACATACATACATATATATACATACATATATTATACATATATATACACATACATACATACGCACACACACACACACACACATATATATATATACATAAACCCATACCAGGGTGAAAAATACATAGGCTATGCTAAAAGCATACATACGGTTATACAGTAGATAACCATACATGGAAAAGGGGCTATGCACAACACACCTGCACACAATTATATAGTAGTATAAACCACACAGGGTTGGAAAAGAGGCTATGCTAAAAGCCTGCTAGCGGTTCGCTAGTAGAGGTAAGCCAGCAGGGTTGGAAAAGAGGCTATGCTAAAAGCCTGCTAGCGGTTAGCTAGTAGAGGTAAGCCAGCAGGGTTGGAAAATAGGCTATGCTAAAAGCCTGCTAGCGTTTAGCTAGTACAGGTAAGCCAGCAGGGGTGGAAAAGGGGCTATGCTAAAAGCATGCTAGCGGTTAGCTAGTAAAGGTAAGCCAGCAGGGGTGGAAAGGGGCTATGCTAAAAGCATGCTAGCGGTTAGCTAGTAAAGGTAAGCCAGCAGGGGTGGAAAGGGGCTATGCTAAAACCTGGGGCACTGTACAAGTGATCTAAACAACTTTGAGCTGATACAGAATAAAGATATCCCAGGATACGGTCAGATGATAAGTTGTCTTTATTCAGAGTCGCCCCCCGTCCCCAAGTAAAACAATGAGGACTAGTATGATGTGGGTCTTTAGCGTTGTATGTGGACAGAGGGCTTCACTCCTGCTGTGTGTTGACTCGTGTGTTCTGCTCGACGTCACTTTTCTGAACGCTTTTCCGACAGAAATACGGATATAAAATCCATTTCTCCCAAAATACGAATGTAAAGTGATATAACGTATGTAGACTTTTAGTTAACAGCAATCTTTCCATTAACCTTGATTAAAAAACAAAAACAAAACAGAACAACATTTCTGTCAAGGTTGTGCTTCCAGCAGTGAGTCTATATTAAAAGGTCATGCTAACAGAAGTGTGTGTGTGTCTATAAATCTTCAAGCCACAGTCCTCACAGATGGCAGGATGTGAGGCTACGGGACACATTTCACACTCTGGGGGCGACGAAGGCAACTCTCAGATACTACATCATCTCAACAAGGTCTCGCCTCAGTGAGAAGGGTGTGTGTGTGTGTGCGTGCGGTGTCGTTTAATCTGCTCCCGTCAAGCCCTTACCAGACACCATCGCCGTAAAGAATCACTAGGAACATCAAATTGGAAACGAAAGGGGGGAGAAAACCGATGTTCAGGGTGTACTACCCTATAACTGCCGTTAACACACCTCAAACCTTGGCCAAAAGTACTCGAGAAACGTCGTCACAAACGGCACCCTATGTACTACAAAGGGCACTATACCCATAGGGCCGTGGTCAAACGTAGTGCAGAAGGGTAAATAGGGGTGCCATATGGGAAGGAGACAAACTCTGATGAATGCAGGCAAAGTACAACTCCTCCCAGGCCGCATATATACAGAGCATTCAGAAAGTATTCAGGCAACCTTCCCCCTTTTTCTAACATGTTGTTACGTTACAGCCTTATTCTAAAACGGATGAAAATATCCCCCCCCCATCAATCTACACACAATACCCCATGATGACATCACAATACCCCGTAATGACATCACAATACCCCGTAATGACATCACAATACCACATAATGACATCACAATACCCCATAATGACAGCACAATACCCCATAATGACATCACAATACCCCATAATGACATCACAATACCCCATAATGATAGAGCGAAAACAGTTCAAGGGAAAACCTGATGGTCACTCTGACAGAGCTCCAGAGTTCCTCTGAGGAGATGGGAGCACCTTCCAGAAGGACAACCATTTCTGCAGCACTCCACCAATCAGGCCTTTATGCTAGTGGCTAGACGGAAGCCACTCCTCAGTAAAAGGCACATGACAACCTGCTTGGAGGTTCCCAAAAGGCACTTAAAGACTCTCAGAACATGAGAAACAAGATTCTCTGGTCTGATGAAACCAATATTGAACGCTTTGACCTGAATGTCAAGCGTCACGTCTGGAGGAAAGCTGGCACCATCCCTATGGTGAAGCATGGTGGTGGCAGCATCATGCTGTGGGGATGTTTTTCAGCGGCAGGGACTGGGAGACTAGTCAGGATCGAGGCAAAGATGAATGGAGCAAAATACAGAGAAATCCTTGATGAAAACCTGCTCTACAGCGCTCAGGACCTCAGAGTGGAGCGAAGGTTCAATCTTCTTAACAAGACAACAACCCTAATCACACAGCCAAGACAAAACAGGAGTGGCTTTGGGACAAGTCTGAATGTCCTGGAGTGGCCCAGCCAGAGCCCGGAATTGAACCCAATCTAACATCTCTGGAGAGACCTGAAAATAGCTGTGCAGCAACACTCCTCATCCAACCTGACAGAGCTTGAGAGGATCTGCAGAGAAGAATGGGAGAAACTCCACGAATACAGGTGTGCCAAACTTGCAGCGTCATACCCAAGAAGACTCGAGGCTGTAATTGCTGCCAAAGGTGTTTCAACAAAGTATTGATAAAGGGTATGAATAATTATGAAAATGTAATATTTCCGGGGGGTTTTTTTTGCTAAAATTTCGAAAATCCTGCTTTTGCTTTGTCATTATGGGGTATTGTGATGTCATTATGGGGTATTGTGTGTAGTTTGATAGTAGGAAAAAAACTACTGAATCATTTTTAGAATAAGGCTGTAACATAACAAAATGTGGAAAAAGTGAAGGGATATGAATACTTTCAAATGCACTGTAGAACACTGATACAACAGCACGTCACTGAGAACGCCCAGGCTGCATATATAGAGCAGCACGTCACTGAGAACGCCCAGGCTGCATATATAGAGCAGCACGTCAGGCTGCATATATATAACAGCACGTCACTGAGAACGCCCAGGCTGCATATATATAACAGCACGTCACTGAGAACGCCCAGGCTGCATATATAGAGCAGCACGTCACTGAGAACGCCCAGGCTTATATAGAGCAGCACGTCACTGAGAACGCCCAGGCTGCATATATAGAACTTAGAGCAGCACGTCACTGAGAACGCCCAGGCTGCATATATAGAGCAGCACGTCACTGAGAACGCCCAGGCTGCATATATATAACAGCACGTCACTGAGAACGCCCAGGCTGCATATATATAACAGCACGTCACTGAGAACGCCCAGGCTGCATATATAGAGCAGCACGTCACTGAGAACGCCCAGGCTGCATATATAGAACATAGGCCCAGTGACGTGCTGCTCTGAGTCGCATAGGGCCCTGAGTCGCATAGGGCCCTAGCAATAGGGTACCATTTGGAAGCAGACTTGGCTTCCTTTGCCTACTTCGCATTCTGCAGAGTTGGACAACCATTTGACTAATACATGGATGGAATCTAAGTTCACCGGCTTGTATCAGTTGGCCAGGTTGTCACTTCATCAGATAACGAACGTGTAATGAATTTCCGAGAGAATGCCCAGGCTGCATACATAGAACATAGAGCAGCACGTCACTGAGAACGCCCAGGCTGCATATATAGAACATAGAGCAGCACGTCACTGAGAACGCCCAGGCTGCATATATAGAACATAGAACAGCGCTTCACTGAGAACGCCCAGGCTGCATATATAGAACATAGAACAGCACTGAGAACAGGCTGTCATAGAACAGCGCTTCACTGAGAACGCCCTGCAGAACATAGAACTGAGAACGCCTAGGCTGCATATATAGAACATAGAACAGCACGTCACTGAGAACGCCTCTGCACTGAGCAGCACGTCACTGAGAACAGGCTGCATATATATATAGACTCATTGTTACCACTTATATTACATGGGACATGCAAATTCACCAGCATCGTGCTCTCTCTCCTTCCTACTTATAAAGAACTTCAACTGCAACCAAAGATCTGTATATAGTGACGATGTTCATGTCTCTGCCCTAACGATGGGAGTCGTTGTCCCCAAGGGCAGGAAGGCAGGCGACAAGCTTAGGTCCACAATAAACCCATAGAAACGCATTGGGCTTATTTTGGACCTGTCACTTTGGCGTCTTCCTCTCTTTCTGTGTCTCTCTGTCACGGCTGGCTTTGTGACTGACAGGCGCCTGTCCAATCAATAGGTCACTAGAAGATCCATGTCGTTCATTCTAAAGGGAGAGGGCTGAAAAGGAGTCGCATAGGGTCCTGGGTCGCATAGGGCCATGGGTCGCATAGGGCCTTGGGTCGCATAGGGCCCTGAGTCGCATAAGGCCCTGGGTCGCATAGGGCCCTGAGTCGCATAGGGCCCTGGGTCGCATAGGGCCCTGAGTCGCATAGGGCCCTGAGTCGCATAGGGCCCTGAGTCGCATAGGGCCCTGGGTCGCATAGGGCCCTAGCAATAGGGTACCATTTGGAAGCAGACTCTTGGCTTCCTTTGCCTACTTCGCATTCTGCAGAGTTGGACAACCATTTGACTAATACATGGATGGAATCTAAGTTCACCGGCTTGTATCAGTTGGCCAGATTGTCACTTCATCAGATAACGAACGTGTAATGAATTTCCGAGAGATAGTCTAGAACAGTATTCTGAAATATAGCATTATCTTAATAAAAAAAAAATCGGCAACAGATTTAATTTGGGCTCCCTAGTGGGGCAGCGGTCTAAGACACTGTATTCTCACTGCTAGAGGTGTCACTACAGACCCTGGTTTAATTCCAGGCTGTATCATAACCGGTTATGATTGGGAGTCCCATAGGGCGGCACACAATTAACCCTGCGTCGTCCTGGTGTGGGTTTGCCTGGTGTAGGCCGTCATTGTAAATAAGAATTTGTTCTTAACCTAGTTAAATAAAAAAGTTAAAAATAAACAAACATACTAATTTTGATCGAACACATCAAAGATCATTTAGAATAGGTTATTTCCCAGTGGTAGGTAGTATGACATGGTTTGTCCTTGATACAGGGAAGGCCGGTTAAGGGAGGTGAACACCCGTATAAGACAGTTCATTGGCGAGGTATTTACTAAACGTTATTAATGATAACAAAACACAGTGCTGAAAATAATGGCACGGTCTAAGTAGACATCAGGTAGCCTCATATCAGAGTGTGTTATCAGGATATACAAAGTGGATTGTGTCAACAGTACCTGAGCGTACAAAATAAATACAGGGTTTGGGTAATACCCAAGTCCTTCTCCTAGCAGTAAACCGGTCCGCTCATCCACAAATCGGCTCATGGGTCCTGGCTCATGAAATGGTTCCAACTGCCGGAACATTCCTCCAGACAGCTAAAGCAGAGAGGGACAAGATCTTATTCTCTAGCAAACCTGGGTTTAAATACTACTCAAAATGTGTGTTTTTTTCTACTAATTTAGCTGGGTTCGATTGAGCATTGAGCACAATGACACCAATAGCATAGTCCCATAACGGCAAACCCCGCCCATCTGGCACTCTTTGACAGGCTAGAGTAGATGCTTAAAACATTTGAAAGATTTGAAATAGTATTAGAACCCAGGTCTGCTTCTTCGTTGGTCTTGTTTTCTTAGTGACACGGTTCACAGGGTTATGGGCTTTAGTGTCTTCAGTGGGTTAGATCAGAGTCTTCTACTAGAGTCATTACGGTATGCCTCTGGCTTTAGCCTGGTGTCTTCAGTGGGTTAGAGCAGAGTCTTCTACTAGTCATTACAGTATGCCTCTGGCTTTAGCCTGGTGTCTTCAGTGGGTTAGAGCAGAGTCTTCTACTAGTCATTACAGTATGCCTCTGGCTTTAGCCTGGTGTCTTCAGTGGGTTAGAGCAGAGTCTTCTACTAGAGTCATTACGGTATGCCTCTGGCTTTAGCCTGGTGTCTTCAGTGGGTTAGAGCAGAGTCTTCTACTAGAGTCATTATGGTATGCCTCTGGCTTTAGCCTGGTGTCTTTAGTGAGTTAGATCAGGGGGGGGGGGGGCTGGTTGTGAGGACTTTAGATGGGACGTTTCTGGGCCTGAAGACATGACACAGGCAGCGTTTTGTTTTATTGGGTAAGCAAAGAGATGGATCGTGCGAAAAGCACCTTGGTGCCTAGGCTTAGGTTATATGAATGTGGAAATGTAAAAAGCCAGCATTAGACTCACACATAGGGAATGAATCCTAACTTGAAAATCTCATGCTTTAGTGCAAATCTCCCATTGACCTCAATGTATGATTTATGTAAAGGTGTGCGTTGAGCAAACTCATCTCAAGTTACACTTTGGACCATAGGCTACAGTGTAGACGAGTATTAGGAATCTCCAGTTTAAATCTGCATGTGTACAGATGTCCTAAGACCATGTCTGTATCCATCCAGTGAGAGACAGCTGTGTAACAAGGCCTTTATCAACATATAATAATACTAATCATGATAATAATAATAATAATAATAATAATGATAATAATGATGCTAATAATAATAATGATGATAATAATAATGATAATAATAATGATCATGATAATAATAATAACAATGATAATATAAATGATAATAATAATAACAACAATGATAATAATAATCATGCTAATAATAATAACAATAATGCAAATAATAATAATAATAATAATGATAATGATAATAATGATGATAATAATGATAATAATGATGATGATAATAATAATGATTATTATTATTATTATAATAATAATAATGAGTGGGAAGGAAAACACTGGGTCAAATTGCACCCTGGAATCACATCAACCTAAGATTCACACTATTCAGTTCCTCAGTAGCTCAGCTGGTAGAGTGTGGTGCTTGCAACACCAGGATACTGGGTTCAATTCATGGGACCACCCATATGTAGAAATGCACACATAACTGTAGGTCACTTTGGATAAAAGAGTCTGCTAAAAATAGCACATATTCTATATTAATATATTAGCAAGGAAGTCGTAGAAAACCCCCAGAGTCCACATACATGCCTGTTACTGTGCTGTCTGAAGAGGTCACCTACACACCGTGCCGTCTGAAGAGGTCACCTACATACCATGTCTGTTACTGTGCTGTCTGAAGAGGTCACCTACATACCATGTCTGTTACTGTGCTGTCTGAAGAGGTCTCCAACACACCATGTCTGTTACTGTGCTGTCTGAAGAGGTCTCCAACACACCATGTCTGTTACTGTGCTGTCTGAAGAGGTCACCTACACACCATGTCTGTTACTGTGCTGTCTGAAGAGGTCTCCTACACACCATGTCTGTTACTGTGCTGTCTGAAGAGGTCACCTACACACCATGTCTGTTACTGTGCTGTCTGAAGAGGTCTCCAACACACCATGTCTGTTACTGTGCTGTCTGAAGAGGTCTCCAACACACCATGTCTGTTACTGTGCTGTCTGAAGAGGTCTCCAACACACCATGTCTGTTACTGTGCTGTCTGAAGAGGTCTCCAACACACCATGTCTGTTACTGTGCTGTCTGAAGAGGTCTCCAACACACCATGTCTGTTACTGTGCTGTCTGAACAGGTCTCCAACACACCATGTCTGTTACTGTGCTGTCTGAAGAGGTCACCTACACACCATGTCTGTTACTGTGCTGTCTGAAGAGGTCTCCAACACACCATGTCTGTTACTGTGCTGTCTGAACAGGTCTCCAACACACCATGTCTGTTACTGTGCTGTCTGAACAGGTCTCCAACACACCATGTCTGTTACTGTGCTGTCTGAAGAGGTCTCCAACACACCATGTCTGTTACTGTGCTGTCTGAAGAGGTCTCAACACACCATGTCTGTTACTGTGCTGTCTGAAGAGGTCACCTACACACCATGTCTGTTACTGTGCTGTCTGAAGAGGTCTCCAACACACCATGTCTGTTACTGTGCTGTCTGAAGAGGTCTCAACACACCATGTCTGTTACTGTGCTGTCTGAAGAGGTCTCCTACACACCATGTCTGTTACTGTGCTGTCTGAGGAGGTCTCCAACACACCATGTCTGTTACTGTGCTGTCTGAACAGGTCTCCAACACACCATGTCTGTTACTGTGCTGTCTGAAGAGGTCTCCAACACACCATGTCTGTTACTGTGCTGTCTGAAGAGGTCACCTACACACCATGTCTGTTACTGTGCTGTATAAATGCTTGCCTTTCTCCATCCGTCTTGTGCCTGTGATGCCCCATTGTGACATCACACACACACACACACGTCAGAAGGACTGGAGAGCAGAGCATGCTGGGAGCTAAGGCGATGGTCGCCCAATTGCAGCCCTATGCGGAAGCATAGCTGTCATTAGGGCCCCACGTCGCCAAATAAAAAGGGGCGCACACACACACCACACACACACACACACACAAAAATCCTATCCATCTGCCATAGCAGCAGGGTAGGGTAAGGGCCAGCGAAGCACTTTCCTGTCATTCCCTGTCATGCTTCCGCCCGCCCGGCTAGTGCTTACTAACACTACACACACACACACACACACACACACACACACACACACACACACACACACACACACACACAGGAGCCAGTGTATAAACAGCTCGGCCTGCCACACTGGTACCGTCACAAAAAGCAGAAAAGCACCCAGACCATATTCCTTTTCTTTTTCTCTTTCGTTCTTTTTATCCAGTGAGAAAGCAAGCTGGCCCGGCCGTTGCCATCTGACAACCTGTCAACCTTGTCCTTCAGATGATGCCCGGGTGAATACCGGACCTGACACATAAATGTTTCTGCACCTTGAAAGCAAAGCGTACTGCACTTTGCCACTGTCCTCTCGCCTGTTCTTGTGTAACAAGAGTTTGTTCCCAGGCCGGTAATGGCTTGGGAAGAGAGCCCCTGGAGGGAGAATGGATAAAAGAGGGAGAGGGCGAGGGGGGGGCAGCGAGGGAAAGGGTGCAGCAAGACAAGAGAGAGCGAGATGGGGGCAGCAAGAGAAAGCGAGAGAGGGGGGGGCAGTGAGAGAAGTGAAGGAGGGGGGGGGGCAGTGAGAGAAGAAAGGAGGGGGGGGGAAAAGCAGTGAGAGAAGAAAAGAAGGAGGGGGCAGTGAGAGAAGAGGAGGAGGGGGGGGAGAAGAAGGGGGGCAGAGAGAAGAGAGGGGGCAGAGAGAGGAGAGGGCAGGGCAGTGAGAGAAGAGAAGGAGGGGGGGGGCAGTGAGAGAAGAGAAGGAGGGGGCAGTGAGAGAAGAGGGCAGTGAGAGAAGAGAAGGGGGGGGGGGCAGTGAGAGAAGAGAAGGAGGGGGGCAGTGAGAGAAGAGAAGGGGGGGCAGTGAGAGAAGAGAAGGAGGGGGCAGTGAGAGAAGAGGGGGGAGGGGAAGGAGAGAAGAGGAGGAGGGGGGCAGTGAGAGAAGAGAAGGAGGGGGCAGTGAGAGAGAAGGAGAAGAGAAGGGGGGGGCAGCGAGAGAAGAGAGAGAAGAGGGGGGGCAGTGAGAGAAGAGAAGGAGGGGGCGGCAGCGAGAGTGAGAGAAAAGAAGGAGATAAGGGGGGGCAGCGAGAGAAGAGAAGGCAGGAGGAAGAGGAGGGGGGGCAGTGAGAGAAGAGAAGGAGGGGGCAGTGAGAGAAAAGAAGGAGGGGGCAGTGAGAGAAGAGAAGGAGGGGGCAGTGAGGGAAGGAGAGGGGGCAAGAGAAGAGGAGGGGGGCAGCAGAGAAGAGAAGGAGGGGGCAGCGAGAGAAGAGAAGGAGGGGCAGCAGAGAAGAGAAGGAGGGGGGCAGCAAGAGAAGAGAAGGAGGGGGGCAAGAGAAGAGAAGGAGGGGGGCAGCGAGAGAAGAGAAGGAGGGGGCAGCGAGAGAAAGAGAAGGAGGGGGCAGAGAGAGAAGAAGGAGGGGGGGCAGCGAGAGAGAGAGAAGAGGGGGGGGAGAAGAGAAGAGGGGGGCTGCAAGAGAAGAGAAGGAGGGGGCTGCAAGAGAAGAGAAGGAGGGGGGGCTGCAAGAGAGAAGAGAAGAGAAGAGGGGGGGCAGCAAGAGAAGAGAAGGGGGGGCAGCAGAGAGAAAGAGGGGGGGCAGCAAGAGAAGAGAAGGAGGGGGCAGGCAGCAAGAGAAGAGAAAGAGGGGGGCAGCAAGAGAAGAGAAGGAGGGGGCGAGGGGGACAGCGAGGAAAGTGAAAAGGGGGGGCAGCGAGGGAGAGAGAAGGAGGGGGCAGCAAGAGAGAGAGGAGAGGGGTTCATGTCTGTTCCACTCCCTGGGCCCTGGATGAAAACAGGGTTCATGTCTGTTCCACTCCCTGGGCCCTGGATGAAAACAGGGTTCATGGTTCCACTCCCTGGGCCCTGGATGAAAACAGGGTTAATGTCTGTTCCAAGAGGAGGGCCCTGGATGAAAACAGGGTTAATGTCTGTTCCACTCCCTGGGCCCTGGATGAAAACAGGGTTAATGTCTGTTCCACTCCCTGGGCCCTGGATGAAAACAGGGTTAATGTCTGTTCCACTCCCTGGGCCCTGGGTGAAAAAGGGTTAATGTCTGTTCCAGGGGGCCCTGCAAGAGAAAACAGGGTTCATGTCTGTTCCACTCCCTGGGCCCTGGATGAAAACAGGGTTAATGTCTGTTCCACTCCCTGGGCCCTGGGTGAAAACAGGGTTAATGTCTGTTCCACTCCCTGGGCCCTGGATGAAAAGAGGGTTAATGTCTGTTCCACTCCCTGGGGGGTGAAAACAGGGTTAATGTCTGTTCCACTCCCTGGGCCCTGGATGAAAACAGGGTTAATGTCTGTTCCAGAGAAGGGGCCCTGGATGAAAACAGGGTTAATGTCTGTTCCACTCCCTGGGCCCTGGATGAAAACAGGGTTAATGGAGGGGGCCCTGGATGAAAACAGGGTTCATGTCTGTTCCAGGGCCCTGGATGAAAACAGGGTTCATGTCTGTTCCAGGGCCCTGGATGAAAACAGGGTTCATGTCTGTTCCACTCCCTGGGCCCTGGATGAAAACAGGGTTCATGTCTGTTCCAGGGCCCTGGATGAAAACAGGGTTAGGCCTGTTCCAGAGAGAGGGCCCTGGATGAAAACAGGGTTCATGTCTGTTCCACTCCCTGGGCCCTGGATGAAAACAGGGTTAATGTCTGTTCCACTCCCTGGGCCCTGGATGAAAACAGGGTTCATGTCTGTTCCACTCCCTGGGCCCTGGATGAAAACAGGGTTAATGTCTGTTCCACTCCCTGGGCCCTGGATGAAAACAGGGTTAATGTCTGTTCCACTCCCTGGGCCCTGGATGAAAACAGGGTTAATGTCTGTTCCACTCCCTGGGCCCTGGATGAAAACAGGGTTAATGTCTGTTCCACTCCCTGGGCCCTGGATGAAAACAGGGTTCATGTCTGTTCCACTCCCTGGGCCCTGGATGAAAACAGGGTTAATGTCTGTTCCACTCCCTGGGCCCTGGATGAAAACAGGGTTCATGTCTGTTCCACTCCCTGGGCCCTGGATGAAAACAGGGTTAATGTCTGTTCCACTCACTGGGCCCTGGATGAAAACAGGGTTCATGTCTGTTCCACTCCCTTGGCCCTGGGTGAAAACAGGGTTAATGTCTGTTCCTGAGTTAATTAAGCAAGTACATTATACTCAGGGTCATGTCTAAAAATGCCCAGTTGTCCATTATTTTATCTACCAGGGCTTGAAGAGATCTCAGTGACTTTAAAGAGAGGTCTTAATGAGGCATAGAGTGTTTAAAGAGCGTGTTGTAGTGTGGTAATGTTGTGTGGTAATGTTGTGTGGTAATGTTGTGTGGTAATGTTGCGTGGTAATGTTGCGTGGTAATGTTGTGTGGTAATGTTGTGTGGTAATGTTGTGTGGTAATGTTGCGTGGTAATGTTGCGTGGTAATGTTGCGTGGTAATGTTGTGTGGTAATGTTGTGTGGTCACGTGTTTGTAAATAGCACAACGGGAGCAGGTGAATCTCTGTTGTGTAGTGACAGGGGTCGTGTTTTATATTGAAAGTAGACAGTGTTTTTCCCCCTGCTTCAATAGAGTGATCAGGGATGTGCAACTATAATTTGAATTCACAGAAAATACATGAGTGCAACAAATTAGGCAGAAAATAGACTGATTTTCATGCATTATTTGTCCTTTCTGTTCTCAGAACATCTGCTCCTCCCCATCTTGTTTGAGCAGAGCCTGTTGCCCTAGCTACTCCAGACTCCACACAGACACACCGTGTTGACATGCTGCTCCAGAGCCAGAGCTGTTCTTCCTTCAGACTCCAGACTCCACACAGACACACCGTGTTGACATGCTGCTCCAGAGCCAGAGCTGTTCTTCCTTCAGACTCCAGACTCCACACAGACACACCGTGTTGACATGCTGCTCCAGAGCCAGAGCTGTTCTGCCTTCAGACTCCAGACTCCACACAGACACACCGTGTTGACATGCTGCTCCAGAGCCAGAGCTGTTCTTCCTTCAGACTCCAGACTCCACACAGACACACCGTGTTGACATGCTGCTCCAGAGCCAGAGCTGTTCTTCCTTCAGACTCCAGACTCCACACAGACACACCGTGTTGACATGCTGCTCCAGAGCCAGAGCTGTTCTTCCTTCAGACTCCAGACTCCACACAGACACACCGTGTTGACATGCTGCTCCAGAGCCAGAGCTGTTCTTCCTTCAGACTCCAGACTCCACACAGACACACCGTGTTGACATGCTGCTCCAGAGCCAGAGCTGTTCTTCCTTCAGACTCCAGACTCCACACAGACACACCGTGTTGACATGCTGCTCCAGGGCCAGTACTGTTCTTCCTTCAGACTCCAGACTCCACACAGACACACCGTGTTGACATGCTGCTCCAGAGCCAGAGCTGTTCTTCCTTCAGACTCCAGACTCCACACAGACACACCGTGTTGACATGCTGCTCCAGAGCCAGAGCTGTTCTTCCTTCAGACTCCAGACTCCACACAGACACACCGTGTTGACATGCTGCTCCAGAGCCAGAGCTGTTCTTCCTTCAGACTCCAGACTCCACACAGACACACCGTGTTGACATGCTGCTCCAGAGCCAGAGCTGTTCTTCCTTCAGACTTGCATAGACCAAAAATGTGTTTATGTGCACAATGTCTTTCATTCACATTTGCTTGTAAATGTCTAAACTCACCAAAAATAACATTCGGTAGCTTCTATACATGTATAACTTAATGAGCTGGATTGCCTGTCTTTGCAATTTGTTTATTTTCATTTGCGCTTATTAGCATATTTAGCTAGCAGCCTCCATGGAAATTCGCTATTACTTGTGCTAATTTTGTTATCTGTAACAGATGCCCAATGGGTTTTTTTTTGTGAGTTTTTTGGTGCCCCCTTGTGTACGAAGCCAGCAATACCGTAAATACCAGGATGAGAGAAGGATGATGTGAACATCTGAATACTCCCAATCCTACCAGGGACCATAGTGCTCTGGTTAAAAACAGTGTGAGATGTAGGGAATAGGGTGTCATTGGGGACAGAACCATAGTTTAATAGCCTGATGAAAGAGTTTGTCTCAGTGTCTGTCAACCCTCTGGCTCCTTGTTTACCGCCAACCTCATGTCTGATCTATACAGAACACTAATATACTCTTCTGTAGTTTCTCAAAACAGTGCTGGCTATCTCTCCCTCTTTCACAATCCATTGATCTCTTGCTATCTCTCCCTTTTTTTCAGTAGAAGAGATATGTGTTTGAAAATGACATTTTAAAAAGTCTTCCTTGATAACAATGCCCTTTATCTGACCTTCAGGTAGCATCCTGCTCTGTGTGTGTTGATGACACTGAACACTAAGCGCGTCTGTCGGTCTGTCTGTGTGTCGGTCTGTCTGTGTGTTTGCTGACAGGGCAGAAACACAGGGCCATGGCAGTGAGTCTTAACACGCGTGTTAAAATGTTCTTGTTCGTTCCTTGTAATACACCAGGGGTTAGAGGGGTTACGGGGTTAGAGTGGGGGTTACGGGGGTTAGAGTGGGGGTTACGGGGTTAGAGTGGGGGTTACGGGGTTAGAGGGGTTAGAGGGGTTAGAGGGGTTAGAGGGGTTAGAGGGGTTACGGGGTTAGAGGGGTTAGGGGTTAGAGGGGTTACGGGGGTTAGAGGGGGGTTACGGGGTTAGAGGGGTTACGGGGTTAGAGGGGTTACGGGGTTAGAGGGGTTACGGGGTTAGAGGGGGGTTACGGGGTTAGAGGGGGGGTTACGGGGTTAGAGGGGGGTTACGGGGTTAGAGGGGTTACGGGGGTTAGAGTGGGGGTTACGGGGTTAGAGTGGGGTTACGGGGTTAGAGGGGTTACGGGGGTTAGAGTGGGGGTTACGGGGTTAGAGTGGGGGTTACGGGGTTAGAGGGGTTACGGGGTTAGAGTGGGGGTTACGGGGTTAGAGTGGGGGTTAGGGGTTAGAGTGGGGGTTACGGGTTTAGAGTGGGGGTTACGGGGTTAGAGTGGGGGTTGCGGGGTTAGAGTGGGGGTTACGGGGTTAGAGGTTAGAGGGGTTAGAGGGGGTTACGGGTTTAGAGTGGGGTTACGGGGTTAGAGTGGGGGTTACGGGGTTAGAGGGGTTACGGGGTTAGAGGGGTGGGGTTACGGGGTTAGAGTGGGGGTTACGGGGTTAGAGGGGTTACGGGGTTAGAGTGGGGGTTACGGGGTTAGAGTGGGGGTTGCGGGGTTAGAGTTAGGGGGTTAGAGTGAGGGGTTAGAGGGTTTAGAGTGGGGGTTGCGGATATAAACAGACACCCCCAAAAAGACCAGGGTCTCTGAATGGATGTGTGGGTACCCAGATTCAGATGTTTCTCTCCCCCCCCCCTCTCATCAGTTACCCATCCCTGGTCTAGATGCTCTATAATACACAAAAATTATATACGATTACATTATACCCCGCCTGTGTAACTATGAGGTAAATATAACATTTTAGTCCTACTTAAAAGGGGCAATCTGCAGTAACAAACCAAACATAATCCATGACAGTACCCCTGGCAAATACAGACTGCCCTTTTAATACATTGCTGGATTTTTGGGACCAATCTCTATCAGGGAGTAGCAAACCTGGGCTCAAATCGAGGCCTAGATGTTTCTGATCTGTCTATATTTGGGGGGCGTCTGTCCTCTGTTGTGCCAAAGCGAAAACCAGACCTGGTCAATTAACCTTGACTTCAACCATCCATCCGCTGTCATCGTTGACTTAAAAAGAGGCGATTCCGCCACTTTTCAACCTCATATTCATCGTCTCCAGCACCATACCAATGTCTACCTATGTGAAAACAACACGTTTCTATGATCCGCGGTTAAAAAGGAGAAAAGTCCTAAAAAAAAAAGAAAAAAAAAAAAGAATGCTCCTTTGTGACATCACAGGGTAGGATTAACAGCCAGAGGGAGGGGTATGTTCTCACCCCCCCCCCACGTCACCACAAATCTCACAGTGTTGGAAAATCGTTGGTTTAAAAAATAAAACAAATAAAAACATGTTTTTAACTTTTCATGATGTCATCGGGTAGAGAGATTCATGTAAATGAGGTTGAAAAGTGGTGGAATTTTACTTTAAAATTTTAACTCAATGGGCGCTAACATGATCTTTAAAAAGGAAAATGCTCAACAAGGGAAGAAAAGGTTTAAAAATAGGCCCCCCCCTTACATGCGTCCCAAACGGTGCCCTATTCCCTATATAGTGCCACTAGTGGCCAAGGGGCTTTGGTCTAAAGTAGTGCACTATATAGGGAGTAGGCTGGACCGTTTCGGGCTGTTTGTTTCCACGTCTGTTTCCACTTTCCTCCCAATCCAGAGATGCCCTGTAAAACATCAGTGTAAATGGTTTATAATGCCACCAGTGGACTCTGAAACAGGAGACCTGCTTTCAATCAGCAGTCAGATTACTGGTGTATTAGGATAGCCCAGGACGTAAAGACAGGGAGCTACGTCACCGCTTTCCTACACAGCAACGTTGCTGACAGCATGGACCAGGACACGACTATAAACCTAGCTACTGTAGTCAGCTTGGAACAGGACTATAAACCTAGCTACTGTAGTCAGCTTGGAACAGGACTATAAACCTAGCTACTGTAGTCAACATGGAACAGGACTATAAACCTAGCTACTGTAGTCAGCATGGAACAGGACTATAAACCTAGCTACTGTAGTCAACATGGAACAGGACTATAAACCTAGCTACTGTAGTCAACATGGAACAGGACTATAAACCTAACTACTGTAGTCAGCTTGGAACAGGACAGGACTATAAACCTAGCTACTGTAGTCAGCATGGAACAGGACTATAAACCTAACTACTGTAGTCAGCATGGAACAGGACTATAAACCTAACTACTGTAGTCAGCTTGGAACAGGACAGGACTATAAACCTAACTACTGTAGTCAGCATGGAACAGGACTATAAACCTAACTACTGTAGTCAGCTTGGAACAGGACTATAAACCTAACTACTGTAGTCAGCTTGGAACAGGACTATAAACCTAACTACTGTAGTCAGCTTGGAACAGGACTATAAACCTAGCTACTGTAGTCAGCATGGAACAGGACTATAAACCTAACTACTGTAGTCAGCTTGGAACAGGACAGGACTATAAACCTAGTTACTGTAGTCAGCATGGAACAGGACTATAAACCTAACTACTGTCGTCAGCATGGAACAGGACTGTGTGATAAAAAAAAGTAGCTCCTGTCATAGAACAAGGTATTAAAAGTAATTGAATAGGATGTCTGACGTAGGTTTGGGTCTACTGTTCAAGTTGTGATGCAGGACTGCCTGTGCAGGAGGGACAGCTTAACCATCCTGCTGAAAAGAAGCACTTACAAAAACATTTAGCAACATGTCTTTATTCTAATGCGTCTCATTGTGAGATCCAAACAGACGAAAAATAGATTCAAGGACAAACCTTGACCAGAAGCATCTCCTCAGCCAAAACCAACAGAGACAGAAATTCCTTTATTTCAAATCCAATACTGCAACTAAATAAGATGTTGAACTGTTAACTTTCTGAATTTGCACTTTAACATATAGCCTCATTCAGACATTTTGATAAATTTCCTCTTATCTAGTCTACTTATCCAGCCTACTTATCCAGCCTACTTATCCAGTCTACTTATCCAGTCTACTTATCCAGCCTACTTATCTAGTCTACTTATCCAGCCTACTTATCCAGCCTACTTATCCAGCCTACTTATCCAGCCTACTTATCCAGTCTACTTATCCAGTCTACTTATCCAGCCTACTTATCCAGCCTACTTATCCAGTCTACTTATCCAGTCTACTTATCCAGCCTACTTATCCAGTCTACTTATCCAGTCTACTTATCCAGCCTACTTATCCAGTCTACTTATCCAGCCTACTTATCCAGCCTACTTATCCAGTCTACTTATCCAGCCTACTTATCCAGTCTACTTATCCAGCCTACTTATCCAGTCTACTTATCCAGCCTACTTATCCAGCCTACTTATCCAGCCTACTTATCCAATCTACTTGCAAGTAAATAAATATAATTAGCTATTTTGATGTTATTTTTAAAATATGTGATTTTATCGGCATGTACTCTAGTCTGATTACTGCTAAATTAATTGCTTCATTGTGGACATTCAAGTTGTCTGAATTTGAATCTGAAGGTCTAACCCATAAGATTTAGGATGCCTGAAAGGCCTACCCCCCCTCTCTCCCCGGGACTTACCAGATCCAGCTCAGACCGGATCTTCTGGTTCTTACGGTCTGTTAGTTGGTTCCTCAGTGCCAACACCATGCAGCCAGTCAGCCGTCTCTGAGAGTGTGTGTGTGTGTGTGTGTGTGTGTGTGTGTGTGTGTGTGTGTGTGTGTGTGTGTGTGTGTGTGTGTGTGTGAGAGAGAGAGAGCCGTCTCTTAATCCCCTGTACTATAAACTCTAGACGCCCCATCACACACGCGTGCGAACACCATCCCACTGCCACATGTATATATACACACACACACACACACACACACACACACACACACACACACACACACACACACACACACACACACACACACACACACACAAACGCCATCTGTCCGCCACACACACAAACACACTCCACCACCGCAGACCAACACACTGCAGGCACAACCTCTCATTAGGCACAGCAGGGCTGAAATTACCCTGAAATTACAATGGAAACCATGAGTTTTTCCCATAGACAGGTTAGCGTCACGAAAACGATGCACACCCTTCATGAGTCTTCCTCTTCCTCATATAGAAACCACGAGTCTTCCTCATATACAAACCATGAGAAAGCAGGAGTCAGCTAGGAGAGGGTTTGCTGAACGCCGGGTGGTTTTTCAGCAGCCGTGTGTGTGTGTGTGTGTGTGTGTGTGTGTGTGTGTGTGTGTGTGTGTGTGTGTGTGTGTGTGTGTGTGTGTGTGTGTGTGTGTGTGTGTTTTTGTGGCTCTTTAACAGCGCCAATCAGCCTGCCTGCCTGGATACATTGTGCCAGGGAGGAAGCAGAGGCTTATACTCTGGCTTTGTGGTCACAGGCCCCTGCCCTGCCCTGCCTAGTCCTGCCCTGTCCTGCCCTGCCTAGTCCTGCCCTGTCCTGCCCTGCCTAGTCCTGCCCTGCCTAGTCCTGCCCTGCCTAGTCCTGCCCTGCCTAGCCCTGCCCTGCCTAGTCCTGCCCTGCCTAGTCCTGCCCTGCCTAGTCTTGCCCAGTCCTGCCCTGCCTAGTCCTGCCCTGCCTAGTCCTGCCTTGCCCTGCCTAGTCCTGCCCTGCCTAGTCTTGCCCAGTCCTGCCCTGTCTAGTCCTGCCCTTCCTAGTCCTGCCCTGCCTAGTCCTGCCCTGCCTAGTCCTACCTAGTCCTGCCCAGCCCTGCCCTGCCTAGTCCTGCCCTGCCTAGCCCTGCCCAGCTCTGCCTAGCCCTGCCTAAACCCTCGCGAAATACACCAAACCCTCACCAACACATCAAACTCCTCTTCATACATACGACCTACTAGGTTCTGGTACTGCACCTCCCCCTCACAGACAAGACATCACTCACCAACACAGCAGCCCAGTCACTTAAATGATTGACAGGCCTTGTTCCACCCCTAGAGCTGGTCGATGACACCACAGGTGTTTTATTGACGATGGAATGTTCTCTCTCTCTACCCACTCGTTCAACATTCCCTCTCTCTCTACCCACTCGTTCAGCATTCCCTCTCTCTCTACCCACTCGTTCAGCGTTCCCTCTCTCTACCCACTCTTTCAGCGTTCCCTCTCTCTCTCTCTCTACCCACTCGTTCAACGTTCCCTCTCTCTCTCTCTCTACCCACTCGTTCAGCGTTCCCTCTCTCTACCCACTCGTTCAACGTTCTCTCTCTCTCTACCCACTTGTTCAACATTCCCTCTCTCTACCCGCTCGTTCAGAGTTCCCTCTCTCTCTCTACCCGCTCATTCAGCGTTCCCTCTCTCTCTACCCGCTCGTTCAGCGTTCCCTCTCTCTCTCTACCCACTCGTTCAGCGTTCCCTCTCTCTCTACCCACTCGTTCAGCGTTCCCTCTCTCTCTCTCTACCCACTCGTTCAGCGTTCCCTCTCTCTCTCTACCCACTCGTTCAGCGTTCCCTCTCTCTCTCTACCCACTCGTTCAGCGTTCCCTCTCTCTCTCTACCCACTCGTTCAGCGTTCCCTCTCTCTCTCTACCCACTCGTTCAGCGTTCCCTCTCTCTCTCTACCCGCTCGTTCAGCGTTCCCTCTCTCTCTCTACCCGCTCGTTCAGCGTTCCCTCTCTCTCTCTACCCACTCGTTCAGCGTTCCCTCTCTCTCTACCCGCTCATTCAGCGTTCCCTCTCTCTCTACCCGCTCATTCAGCGTTCCCTCTCTCTCTACCCGCTCGTTCAGCGTTCCTCTCTCTCTCTACCCGCTCGTTCAGCGTTCCCTCTCTCTCTCTACCCGCTCGTTCAGCTTTCCCTCTCTCTCTCTCTACCCACTCGTTCAGCGTTCCCTCTCTCTCTCTCTACCCACTCGTTCAGCATTCCCTCTCTCTCTCTACCCACTCGTTCAGCGTTCTCTCTCTCTCTCTCTACCCACTCGTTCAGCGTTCCCTCTCTCTCTCTACCCACTCGTTCAGCATTCCCTCTCTCTCTACCCACTCGTTCAGCGTTCCCTCTCTCTCTCTCTCTCTCTACCCACTCGTTCAGTGTTCCCTCTCTCTCTCCACTCGTTCAGCGTTCCCTCTCTCTCTCTCTCTCTACCCACTCGTTCAGCGTTCCCTCTCTCTCTCTACCCACTCGTTCAGCGTTCCCTCTCTCTCTCTACCCACTCGTTCAGCGTTCCCTCTCTCTCTCTACCCACTCGTTCAGCGTTCCCTCTCTCTCTCTACCCACTCGTTCAGCGTTCCCTCTCTCTCTCTCTCTCCCCACTCGTTCAGCATTCCCTCTCTCTCTCTACCCACTCGTTCAGCGTTCCACCCACTCGTTCAGCGTTCCCTCTCTCTCTCTACCCACTCGTTCAGCGTTCCCTCTCTCTCTCTACCCACTCGTTCAGCATTCCCTCTCTCTCTCTACCCACTCGTTCAGCGTTCCCTCTCTCTCTCTACCCACTCGTTCAGCGTTCCCTCTCTCTCTCTACCCACTCGTTCAGCGTTCCTCCTCTGTATCCTTTCATTCCACTGTGACTAGTGACAGTAGCTGCTTGTTTTTTTCCCCCAGGGAGACACTGACTGTAAACAATGACAAATACTTATTTATTTTTTTACATATGTTCTACCCTGTAGTGAGAATGGTTTAAAATGAGTCTTAACACTGGGAGAGAAAGAAAATGGACATTCACATTTTTACATGTTAGTCATTTAGCAGACGCTCTTATCCAGAGCCCCTTATTTATATTGTTGTCATACACCACACACAAAACAGCTATAAGCTACTTTGTTCTCTCTCTGTCAGAGAGAACTTAGCTGTGCTGCTAGCTAGACAGTACACACACAGAACGAGGCTATGCAGCAAGATGTGCCCCTTAATTCAATTTCACTAAACTTCTGATGCAATTCCAAGAAACCAACCAAGCCAGCCCTGCCCTCTCATTACCTTTGGCTCTCTACTGGGTCACTGCCTAGTAGGGCGGTCCCTGACTAAAAACAATCTTAGTCGACCGAGAGTCATCTGTTCTTTCTACCAATCGGCATTTTTTTTTTACGTGTATTTTTTCATCCTGTTTGAATAAAATCAACTATATGTAGGCTACTGAGCTTGTCTGATGCTTTAAGCACTGCCAATAAAAATTAAGGCACAAATTACCAAAGAGGGATCCAGAGATCAATATAGCCTAACCAGAAGAAATAAACCTGTTCCCCAGCAGACCCTCATTCTCCCACTGCTGCCAGCCTTCACAGATTCTACCATTATGCTCCTGAAATTACTGGGTAATAAGCTACACCAGCGGTCAGCAACCTTTTCCATTTGGCGTGCCAAGGTATCCTACCATTTCTACTGATCCGCGTGCCAAGGTATCCTACCATTTCTACTGATCCGCGTGCCAAGGTATCCTACCATTTCTACTGATCCGCGTGCCAAGGTATCCTACCATTTCTACTGATCCGCGTGCCAAGGTATCCTACCATTTCTACTGATCCGCGTGCCAAGGTATCCTACCATTTCTACTGATCCGCGTGCCAAGTTATCCTACCATTTCTACTGATCCGCGTGCCAAGTTATCCTACCATTTCTACTGATCCGCGTGCCAAGTTATCCTACCATTTCTACTGATCCGCGTGCCAAGGTATCCGACCATTTCTACTGATCCGCGTGCCAAGTTATCCTACCATTTCTACTGATCCGCGTGCCAAGGTATCCTACCATTTCTACTGATCCGCGTGCCAAGTTATCATTTTTATACACACACACACACTTTCATGGAACAGTTTCATTTCATTTATAATAAAGTCTTCAAATCTCAAAATCTATGTCAAAAGTATATCTAAATGAAAATTATACAAATCTAAAAGTAACTTCTATTGCCAACATGTAAAAAAAAAATAGACTACATAAAGCCCACAAATAAAAACATTGCAGTCCGCGGGTAGAAAATATCCCGATAAAAAATAAATATCCTACTAATCACATTGGCTATGCATGGCATGTTTGCAAAGAACTTGAAACATTGTATCAACTATTAACTTGGTCTGGCCCAGAAGCTTCTGATAGAAAACTTGCAACATTGTATAAAATATTTCGGTATCCCTCAAAAGTTTCCTGCACCTGGGAAGGACACAGCTGTAGACTATTTGAGCAAGGAATAAGAAGTAATCAGGTAAGCCTATTTTATGACGCTTCCACCGGATCTGACATGACATTTTTTCCCCTTTTTATGCTGAGTGGTTATCGAAAGGGAGGGAGCTGGAAATATTTTTCAAATATGCTACGTTGAAGAACTATTGTCATTGGGATGTAAAAACAGACTTTGTTTTCTTGCTGTTTAAAGGCAAAGAAAAATATATATTTTTAAGAAGCTCCACAGTGATAGTTTCAGGTCCCCGAATGGGCACATTTATAGGCCTACATTTGCACGCAGACCAAGTAGCCTAGGCCTATTTTCTACGTGTAATCAGGTGCGTGTCCTTATTGAAGATTGACAGGAGCGCTCCAAATGGAATGAAATAAACCAAAAAAACGTTCTCACAGGTGTAGCCTAGGTTGTTAGTTCTGTAAACAACATGTCCACTCCAACAATGACAACACTAAGACTGTAATAATAATATATTCAACACATGAACAGAAATTACCATAATCAAACAAACATTGTAGATGATAAATTATAGGAATTAACGGTCAAATCAAATCAACGGTAAATGTACTACTAGTGATACTGGTGTGTCATCGCCGCGGCCTCCGCAATGGACCAGTCCACTCAGACCGGCAATGGACCAGTCCACTCAGACCGGCAATGGACCAGTCCACTCAGACCGGCAATGGACCAGTCCACTCAGACCGGCAATGGACCAGTCCACTCAGACCGGCAATGGACCAGTCCACTCAGACCGGCAATGGACCAGTCCACTCAGACCGGCAATGGACCAGTCCACTCAGACCGGCAATGGACCAGTCCACTCAGACCGGCAATGGACCAGTCCACTCAGACCGGCAATGGACCAGTCCACTCAGACCGGCAATGGACCAGTCCACTCAGACCGGCAATGGACCAGTCCACTCAGACCGGCAATGGACCAGTCCACTCAGACCGGCAATGGACCAGTCCACTCAGACCGGCAATGGACCAGTCCACTCCAGACCGGCAATGGACCAGTCCACTCAGACCGGCAATGGACCAGTCCACTCAGACCGGCAATGGACCAGTCCACTCAGACCGGCAATGGACCAGTCCACTCAGACCGGCAATGGACCAGTCCACTCAGACCGGCAATGGACCAGTCCACTCAGACCGGCAATGGACCAGTCCACTCAGACCGGCAATGGACCAGTCCACTCAGACCAGCAATGGACCAGTCCACTCAGACCAGCAATGGACCAGTCCACTCAGACCAGCAATGGACCAGTCCACTCAGACCAGCAATGGACCAGTCCACTCAGACCAGCAATGGACCAGTCCACTCAGACCAGCAATGGACCAGTCCACTCAGACAGGTGTGAAGCAGACAGGTGACCTCGTGTGACATACTTTCTTTTTTTAAATAATTATATATCTGCCACTGCTCGACTTTTTAGAAAAAGTCTCAGATGACCAACAGCCTATCAACCAAACAATGTACCAGTGGACTAAATGGTGTCAACCCTTCTACCCATTGCTAAAAGCCATACTCTGTGACATACCTTGCTATAAGGAAAGGAATTACAGTTCGTCTTCATAGTGTCAGTCAGGAAGAACACCCTCATATGTCTCGTATGTGGGGTCCCTTCTTAAAATAACTCATACGTCTCCACTGGAGGAAGAGGTGTGTGTGTGTGTGTGTGTGTGTGTTGCTTACATTTTGCACCAAGGGCTTAGCCAGCAGAACTAAGCAGTATGAACAGTGAACACCCACAGACAAAATACTCATTGGTTTATGATTTATATTCATAGATTTTTCTTTTATTTAACCTTTATTTAACTAAGCAAGTCAGTTAAGAACAAATTCTTATTTACAATGACGGCCTACCAAAAGGCCTCCTGCGGAGACGGGGGCTGGGATTACATTTTTTATAAATAAAGGACAAAACATGCATCCCGACAAGAGAGACAACGCAACACTACATAAAGAGAGACCTAAAGACAACAACATAGCATGGTAGCAACACAACATGACAACAACATGGTAGCAGCACAAAACATGGTACAAACATTATTGGTCACAGACAACAGCACAAAGGGCAAGAAGGTAGAGACAACAATACATCAAACAAAGCAGCACCAACTATCAGTAAGAGTGTCCATGATTGAGTCTTTGAATGAAGCGATTGAGATAAAACTGTCCAGTTTGAGTGTTTGTTGCAGCTCGTTCCAGTCGCAAGCTGCAGCGAACTGGAGCGACCCAGAGAGGAGCGACCCAGGGATGTGTGCGCTTTGGGGACCTTTAACAGAATGTGACTTGCAGAACGGGTGTTGTATGTAGAAGATGAGGGCTGCAGTAGATATCTCAGATAGGGATGGGGGGCCTAAGAGGCTTTTATAAATAAGCATCAACCAGGTGGTCTTGCAATGGGTATACAGAGATGACCAGTTTACATAAGGGTATAGAGTGCAGTGATGTGTCCTATAAGGAGCAATGGTGGCAAATCTGATGGCCGAATGGTAAAGAACATCTAGCCGCTCGAGAGCACCCTGACCTGCCGATAACTTTTAAAAGCTTGCTAACAGCCAGAGCTGTGTAGTTGGTCTTCACGGGTCCACCCGAACCCGAATACCCGAGACATAACAGGGCCCTATGTAACTACAGCTGATAGACCCGAGTGGACCCGACCACAGCTCTGCATAGCCTACAACATATTTATTTTACGCTAATAAGGTACTTGTATTGACTTACAGAAGACATAGCCAACATACAATATAAAGACCTATTCATTAACCAGAAGAGCAACTTGGCTCATAAACATAATTTTTTTGTCACTCGGGTCCAATCAAGACGGGAACCGGGTTCCCCATTTTATTTTTTTATTTTTTTTAATAATCGGGTCTGTTCCGGTCGTGGTCCAAGAAGTCTACTGTGGAGGGTGGCATTTACAGTATCAGAAGGTTTATCCCCCTCCACTCTCAGATCAGTATAACACTTCATTACATAATTATTACAACGTTGTCTGTCTACAGTACTTTCAGCAAATGCATAGATGTCGAAGTGGTTCAATGTTGTTTGTGCACTGGCTGTAAGACCTTGTCAAATACACTGAACAAAAATATTAAAAAAGCAACATGCAACAATTTCAAATATTTTACTGAGTTACAGTTCATATAAAGGAAATCAGTCAATTGAAATAAATTAATTAGGCACTAATCTATGGATTTCACATGACTGGGCAGGGGTGCAGCCATGGGCCCTCCTACTGGGGAGCCAGGCCCAGCCAATCAGAAATAGTTTTCCCCCACAAAAGGTCTTTATTACAGACAGAAATACTCCTTAGTGCCCCTACCCTCCCCCACCCACTCAGAGGATCCCACAGGCAATGTTCCCTCTAAACTGTAGGCATGCCCAGCCGCGCACCTCCTCCAGGAATGCCGCACAGAGGCTAAACTTCACTGAGTTTGCCCCATTAGTTTGTACTATATAGATCCGGTTTTTTTCTGTGATCAAATCAGCATTATATTAGCTTCTTTTCAATGCAACAAAAAAACAAAAACAAATCTAACTTTGCAAGATTGAGTCTGTGATTTCATTGTAGGCAGAGGCAGAACCCCGAGCGTAACGGAGTAGAATTCTATTGGCTTGGGTAGCCCACGAGCGGTCTTTTTTTTAACACTTTTTTAATCACTTGCGAGTGAAAGCATTTTTCAGATCAGATCAGAGCGCAGAGTCTGTGCACATTTGATGATATTCTTTGCTAGTTAGCGAGTTAATAGCTCAGTTATAGATAAAGTATACGTAAGCAACGGGGAGCTACTGCTTCCTACAAGACCACAAAACATATAGGCTACATTTCCAGCTGTCGTTGAAAAGCCACTCAGGTAAAAAGGTTACGTCGTAATTAAAGGGACAGTGTTGTATTTTGAGAAAAGGTTTGAAAATGCAAATAAACCAATAGAGGGGTAGTCTACATTGTCGAATTATCTGTATGGTAATAATAATGCATCATACAACACAATAAAATGTACAGTCACCTATTTGGCCCATGGTGTTACAGACCAAGTTTTTTTTTTTATCATCAATTAATGTCAAGTCCTTTATAATGTAAAGAAAAAGTCTCATGCAATGTAGGCCTGCACTGAACACCACATATAGGCTACTGTAGGCCTGCACTGAACACCACATATAGGCTACTGTAGGCCTGCACTGAACACCACATATAGGCTACTGTAGGCCTGCACTGAACACCACATATAGGCTACTGTAGGCCTGCACTGAACACCACATATAGGCTACTGTAGGCCTGCACTGAACACCACATATAGGCTACTGTAGGCCTGCACTGAACACCACATATAGGCTACTGTAGGCCTGCACTGAACACCACATATAGGCTACTGTAGGCCTGCACTGAACACCACATATAGGCTACTGTAGGCCTGCACTGACACCACATATAGGCTACTGTAGGCCTGCACTGAACACCACATATAGGCTACTGTAGGCCTGCACTGAACACCACATATAGGCTACTGTAGGCCTGCACTGAACACCACATATAGGCTACTGTAGGCCTGCACTGAACACCACATATAGGCTACTGTAGGCCTGCACTGAACACCACATATAGGCTACTGTAGGCCTGCACTGAACACCACATATAGGCTACTGTAGGCCTGCACTGAACACCACATATAGGCTACTGTAGGCTACTGTAGGCCTGCACTGAACACCACATATAGGCTACTGTAGGCCTGCACTGAACACCACATATAGGCTACTGTAGGCCTGCACTGAACACCACATATAGGCTACTGTAGGCCTGCACTGAACACCACATATAGGCTACTGTAGGCCTGCACTGAACACCACATATAGGCTACTGTAGGCTATATCATTGAAATCAAAAAGCTATTTCCACGTGAAAATGTTATGAGATTTGCTCCATTGGTTTTGTTGGTAGGCCTACATTATGCTCCAATAGCCACAATAGCCTATCGGCTACAGTTTAAAACTGTAAGGGTACAGCTTCAGTGTTCACTGTAAAATATTTCTCACAACGTTCCAAGTTTCCACTCACAAAACCTAAAAACAACATTGGAGGCAGTTTACAGTAGAGAAACATAAAGAGCTCTGGGGGACATTCCTGCAGTCAGTGTGTCAACTGCACATTTAAAAAAAAGTGTCATTTTATTGTCCCCAACACAAAGTGCACCTGTGTAATGATCATGCCATTTAATCAGCTACTTGATATGCCACACCTGTCAACTGGATGGATTATCTTGGAAAATGAGAAATGCTCACGAACAGGGATATAAACAAATTTGTGTACAAAATGTGAGTGAAATAAGCTTTTTGTAGGTATGGAACATTGAGGATTTTTTTTCCCCCAGCTCACTTTATATGTTGCGTTTATATTTTTCTTCAGTGTAAATCTCTCACCTCTGCCTGCTCTCAGATGGTCAAGAAGCGAGTCATTATCAATTTTATCATAGAAAATCTGTCGATGAGCAAATCCATGACAGGTTGGTTGCAAAGTCGCCAATACACATCGGTTGAACGAATTGTGAGGAGAAAAAAAAGTGCATCTTATTCTTGGACATAAATTGTATAAACTAAATTAGTAGCCTTCCTTTCTAACACAGCAACGGCATTTGTTGTATCTGCCGACTCACACTGCATGCAGGTGGAATTCTCGTTTATTCTCCCGAAATAATCTACTAGTCCTGTAATCACCGAGGGGAGAGGCGGTGAGTCGTCTGAATCAGGCAACAACAAAAATGTTCATGAATAGTCTTTAGGTAAACCGCTTCGGGAAGCAGTTTCAAAACAGTAGCCATGGAGATATTATTAACAATTCAAAGTAATTCACTGTTACAGCATCCCAATGACAACTACAGAGAGAATCAACAAGAAATTCGATTATGCCAACATGCGAAAATAATTTGACCCACAATAACATTTGTACAGAATAGCTCCCGCCCATCCTTTTGCAGTATTCTGCATGACAATATTCTATTACGGGGTATAACATATATATAAATATATATATGACTGCAGATCTACAGGAAGTTGACAACACTGTTCATATACAACATTGAAGTATAGTATTTGCACTGTAGCCACACATTTCAGTTATACATTCATTTCAAACTCGCATAGCAAGCTAAACCTTTGAGGAACGAACAGCAGCAGCACGCTGCCCGAGCCAATATTCCTGCAACCGCAACTCAAGCTGCAAACCCGTTCAAATCTACACCTCCAAGCACGAATGCATGCAGAATGTGCACAACCGTGCAATTCGTTAAAGACAACTAGCTAACTAAGATAGAAAGCTAACTATCCTAGCTTTTTATTTTATTTTAAGTTTAAAAACCATTGCCCTTTCACAAATGCATCACAGTATACCTAGCTGAGTTTACTGAACTTCATATTACAGGGATCTAGCTAAAACTAGAGCTAGAATATAGTTACCAAGCTAGTTATGGATGAAACCAGCAGCTAGACAGTGCCAGTGCACAGACTGCATGCGTGGCTAACTGGCTGGTTAGCGGTCTGTCTGGCAGACTGATTAACTAGCTAATTTAGCTAACCCGATTTGATTAGCTAGCTAACGTTAAGAGATTAAACAACCAGCTAAATTATCAATTGGTCACATGAAACTGCCCTTTTCTACCTTGGCAAATTTATTCTCTTCCCAAATATGTCATTTATTCAATGCCATTCCAACTTATACTCAAAATGTTTCATCCAAGACTGCATAAGAATTGCGATGCAACCTTCTAAGGGGAGGGGGGAAGAGCAAAAAAACAAATAAATATAACGGTGTAGATAACGTTACTCACTGTTTCTCTGCTCGCACCGAAACAACTTCGTTCGGTCACCCCCTTCCGCAGCTGGTAAGGTAAAAATCCACTTTTCAAAACGTCGAGAAGCCAACCAACCTTCCAAGTAAATCAGAATTACAACGGAGCTAAGGAGTCCTCTTCTTTAGCTACTAAGAGTGCACCACGCGGTAGAATAATCCTGGGTTAACAAAAATGTCTTTAATATAATTCCTTGAATAAGGAGCAAATCTCTTCTAAAGATTTACGAATCCTCCTTCCTCTTGAAGACGCAGTTCTGGCTAACTACTTGCATGTTCATAGTCTCTCCACCGTGGTACACTCCGTCGGTAAAGGAGTTATTTCTTCTTTCGTCCCCCTTCAGTCACGCTTCTGCCTCTCGGCTCGTTCACAGGTTGGAAAACGAGGGTTTTCGGCAGCGCTCGGATTTGCTCGGCTCCCTACGGAAACATTAGATAAGGTATTTTGGTCGATCACACACGTTGCTCTGATGTTGAATTTCCAAGCGATATTATATGATGGTGATTTTTATAATTAAAAAATAGTCATAACTATTGTTATTTCTTACATTATTAGCCCAGAACGTTTTTTTGTGTGTTACACAAGCATTTCGCTACACCTGCAATAACATCTGCTAAATATGTGTATGTGATCAATAAAATTTGATTTGTATTATTGTCACAATAACACAATTACTATACAAAAATGTCTGCAAGTCGCTTTGGGAAAAAAAGTGTATGCTAAATGGCATATTAGACATTGTTATTACAATAATTGTAAGTAGGTTATAATATTTTCATAGTTATACAGATGGATGAGAACACACCGTGGGAGTTGTCTCTCCTGCCCATTGGGAGAGAGGAGCTGGATGGATGCCCATGGGAAGCAGAAGGCCAGGTACCAGCACAGACAGGGCTCTACCTGTACAGAGCACATGCCCCTTTGCCCTTCCAGTCTCAAAAGTGCCGTTTTAGGTGATGTTATATATTTTTTTTGCATACAATTTTTTGTCATTGTTGTTTTGTCGCTGCCTGCAAGTTGTCAACAAGTTCGCCACCCCCATCCTATCCGTTGGTTGAGCCTGCTGATCTGCCCTGTATATAGCAAGGTTGCTGATCTGGCCTGTACATAGCCCGGTTGCTGATCTGGCCTGTACAAAGCCCGGTTGCTGATCTGCCCTGTACATAACCCGGTTGCGCCTTTATTTTGATTTCATTTTTTTCCGGTTGAGCCTTTATCCCAGTCTGTCCTGTATGTTGCGTATGTCCGGTATCCAAACATACATGGCTTAAGGGATGCCCCTCACCGGTCGAGTGTGAGTAGTAGAGTTCAATAGCAGGAACCAGGTTACAGCGATTTACAAAGATTTACCGCCCAAACCCATTCCCTTTTCCCAGGATAAATAACTACGGGAAACAGAAAAACTATAATAAATGATTTCTATGAACTGTATGATGTGAAATAGAACTGTTAAATGATATGCGATCTCTAAAACTGGCTTCTCTACGGCCTTTTCTCTGCAAGATCAATCATCAACGCTAAAGGTTGGGAAAGACACCGCATCTCAAGATGGAGCGCATGTATCATCTCATCATGGTCTCTTTTTTTTCTTGTGACAGGTAGGCCTATATTTGCTGCAGCATAGCCTATGCTACAGTAATATAACAACTGAATGCGTTTCTAATTTACACATCTCAGTCTAGCATTCGGGCATCAACTTATTTTTTTCATTTAAATTACAGCTGCACTCGAATATCGTTGCTTTAAATCAGTACACACAAGAACAGTCTCTCTTCTCCATCAATTCCATTCAAATGTCATCCATAAGATAATCCTGTTCAATATACAGTGCATTTGGAAAGTATTCAGACCCCTTGACCTTTTCCACATTTTGTTACATTACAGCCTTATTCTAAAATTGATTAAATCATTTTTTTCCTCATCAATCTACACACTCATCACAATACCCCATAATGACATCACAATACCCCATAATGACAAAGCAAAAACAGTTTTTTTTAGAAACTGCACTTTTATAAAAATATCACATTTACATAAGTATTCAGACCCTTTACTCAGTACTTTGTTGAAGCTCCTTTGGCAGCAATTACAGCCTCGAGTCTTCTTGGGTATTACAAGTTTGGCACACCTGTATTTGGAGAGTTTCTCCCATTCTTCTCTGCAGATCCTCTCAAGCTCTGTTAGGTTGGATGGGGAGCGTCGCTTTCTGTACTTGCCCCGTTCATCTTTCCCTCGATCCTGACTGGTCTCCCAGTCCCTGTCGCTGAAAAACATCCCCACAGCATGATGTTGTCACCAGCATGCTTCACCGTAGGGATGATGCCAGGTTTCCTCCAGATGTGACTCTTGGCAATCTTGTTTATCATGATCTGAAAGTCCTTTAGGTGCCTTTTGGCAAACTCCAAGCAAGCTGTCATGTACCTTTTACTGAGGAGTGGCTTCCATCTGGCCACTTTACCATAAAGGCCTGATTGGTGTAGTGCTGCAGAGATGGTTGTCCTTCTGGAAGGTTCTCCCATCTCCACAGAGGAACTCTGGAGCTCTGCCAGAGTGACCATCAGGTTCTTGATCATCTCACTGACGACCAAGGCCCTTTTCCTTGATTGCTCAGATTGGCCGGGCAGCCAGCTCCAGGAGGAGTCTTGGTGGTTCTAAACTTTTTCCATTTAAGAATGATGGAGACCTTCAATTCTGCAGACATTTTTTGGTACCCTTCCCCAGATCTGTGCTTAGATACAATCTTGTCTTGGAGCTTTACGGACAATTCCTTCGACCTAATGGCTTGGTATTTCCTCTGACATGCACTGTCAACTATGGGACCTTATATAGACAGTTGTGTGCCTTTCCAAATCTTGTCCAAACAATTGAATTTACCACAGGTGGACTCCAATCATCTCCAAACATCTCACGGATGATGGGCTCCTGAGTGGCGCAGAGGCATCACTACATACTCTGGTTTGATTCCAGGCTGTATCACAACCGGCTGTGATGGGGAGTCCAATAGGGCGGCGCACAATTGGCCCAGCGCTGTTCGAGTTAGGGTTTGGCCAGGGTAGGCCATCATTGTAAATAAGAATTTGTTCTTAACTAACTTGTCTAGTTAGATAAAGGTTCAATAAATAAATTCTTTTTGGAAACAAAAACCTATTTGCACTTTGTCATTATGGGGTATTGTGTGGCCTTTTTTTTTTGTTGCCTTTACCTCCCTTATCTCACCTCATTTACTCACATCGTATATAGACTTGTTTATACTGTATTATTGACTGTATGTTTGTTTTACTCCATGTGTAACTCTGTGTCATTGTATGTGTCAAACTGCTTTGCTTTATCTTGGCCAGGTCGCAATTGTAAATGAGAACTTGTTCTCAACTTGCCTTCCTGGTTAAATAAAGGTGAAATAAAAAATAAATAAATAAAAAGATGAGGATTTTTTACATTTATTTTTTTATCCATTTTAGAATACGGCTGTAACAAACTGTGGAAAGAATCAAGGGGCTTGAATACCCCTCCTAAACCTACACTGTGCCCCCCCCCATCCCCATTCTGATACCCTCTTCCCCTTTATCACCTTGTACAAATCTGTATTATATCATTAAAATCCAGACAGAAAATATTTACACAAGAAGCAATCTAATATCACACAGTCAAACTCTCAGTCGTTTAGTCTGCGATTCTCACTGTCCTACCCTACCTCTTTCAGGAAATACATTCTATGCAGTATTAGAATTATATTTAGCTAAATGAATGACGAGTTATGCATAAACTTATAGCGTCTGTCTCTTGTGCAATACGCTCCTGCCACTCCAGTGGCATTTGTTGACATTTAATACGAGGGAGGACGATTTCTTTTTTCATCAGCTTGGCCTCATAAATTAAATCCCACAAATAAACTTTTAACCAGCCGCACCTGTTAATTGAAATGCATCCCAGGTGACTACCTCATGAAGCTGGTTGAGAGAATGCCAAAGAGTGTGTAAAGTTGTCATCAAGTCAAAGGGTGGCTACTTTGAAGAATCTATCATCTCAAATATACTTTGTTTTGTTTAACACTTTTTTTTGGTTACTATATGATTCCATGTGTGTTATTTCGTAGTTTTGATGTCTTCACTATTATTCTAAAATGTACAAAATAGTTTTTTTTTTAAAGAATCTCTTGAATGAGTAGGTGTGTCCAAACTTTTGACTGGTACTGTATATAAACCCGGCAAAAAAATGAACATCCCTTTTTCAGGACCCTGTCTTTCAAAGATAATTCGTAAAAATCCAAATAACTTCACAGATCTTCATTGTAAAGGGTTTAAACACTGTTTCCCATGCTTGTTCAATGAACCATAAACAATTAATCAACATGCACCTGTGGAACGGTTGTAACTTCTTATGGCTGCAGGGGCAGTATTGAGTAGCTTGGATGAAAAGGTGCCCATTGTAAACGGCCAGCTCCTCAGTCTCATTTGCTAATATATGCATATTATTATTAGTATTGGATAGAAAACACTCTAACGTTTCCAAAACTGTCAAAATATTGTCTGTGAGTATAACAGAACTGATATTGCAGGCGAAACCCTGAGGAAAATCAAAACAGGAAGTGGCCTCTATTTTGAAAACTCCATGTTCCATAGCCTCCCTTTGCTGGATTTAAAGGGATATGAACCATATTCCTTTTCCTATCGCTTCCTCAAGGTGTCAACAGTCTTCAGACATAGTTTCAGGCTTTTATTTTGAAAAATGAGCCAGAACGATAACATCGTTACTGACTGTTTCTTTTGATTTTTGACCCCCCCATTTCTGTTAGTCCCATGTCTGTGGAACTTGTTCAGTTTATGTCTCAGTTATTGATTATTATTAGCGAGTGTAGCGAAATGCTTGTGCTTCTAGTTCCGACAATGCAGTAATAACCAACTAAACATGGAGTCACACAGTTTTATTTCAATTTTACAAGAGAGTCCTGTAAATGTTTACAAATAAACCCATAATGCTTAAATAAAACACAACATCCCTACATATATTATATCTTGCCTACAATGTGAAGATGAGTGGGCGTGTTGCTGCGGAAATAAATAGGATTATTTTCAGGCATTACAGAGACATTTGGTATGTTATGAATTTCGAGATATGAAAGTAATTGTGTGCCCTTTTTTTTTTCATTCATTTTGAGCACCTGCCCCCTGAAAGGTCACGACCCTGCAGAAGGCAGAGATATAAACCCAGCCCTCTATAATGCTTGTCTGATACAGTAGCAACCGGAGGCAGCAGCAGGAATGACGTGAGGTGATGTACTCACTGTGTGTTACCCATCACATTGGGGCGGCAGGGTAGCCTAGTGGTTAGAGCGTTGGAATAGTAACCGAAAGGTTCCAAGATTGAATCCCCGAGCTGACAAGGTACAAATCTGTCGTTCTGCCCCTGAACAGGCAGTTAAGCCGTCATTGAAAATAAGAATTTGTTCTTAACTGACTTGCCTAGTAAAATAAAGGTAAAATAAAATGAAAAATCAAGGCCTCACCTTGGAAGACACTCTATTATGCACCAATCAATGATGAATGCTGTGAAATAAGAGATGCGGAAATGCACATTAACATATTATGGTAATAAAGCCTCATATTGAATGCTGTTGCCACCAGCATAAGGTTTTTTCTGTTCAGGTCTTTTGAATTTTGTTGCAAATGCGCATAACTTTATAGACGTTAAGAAAAAGGAATTCAATGTGATTCTCATAATCAAATAAACCGTTTCAATGAATGGCTCGTTGTTTATAAAGCAGGTCAGAATATTAAGGCACTGATACCAACTCAGTGACCCTGCAGAATGTGTTGGTGACCTGTTACTGGTGAATGGCTTTTAGAATGGATGAATGTGGGAAGAGACGACTGATGGTTGAACACTAGTCAAATAGGGGGACAGATTGTGACCTGTAGGCCAAACTGGTGGCTGGCTTGGGGAGTGGGGGAATGTGGGAACAGCGTTCTGCTCTAAGGTCTTACTTCCTGGTCACTGGGATGCTTGAGCGGCCATGCATCACGCCCTCAACCTGCAGTGCCACCACTCCACTCAGCCCTGATCTCTGTTAATGACGGCCTTAGCTACTCTGAGGGTTCCAATTACCCTATGACGACCCTCACCACTTGCTTTCATAACTCCATAACTCACCCCTCCCATCCTCTATTCCTCATCTCTCAAATCCTCCATACCTCATACCTCCCATCCTCCATACCTCACCCCTCCCATCCTCTATACCTCATACCTCCCATTCTCCATACCTCATAACTCCCATCCTCTATACCTCAACCCTCCCATCCTCTATACCTCATACCTCCCATCCTCCATACCTCAACCCTCCCATCCTCCATACCCTTACCTCCCATCATCTATACCTCAACCCTCCCATCCTCTATACCTCATGCCTCCCATCCTCTATACCTCATGCCTCCCATCCTCTATACCTCAACCCTCCCATCCTCCATACCCTTACCTCCCATCCTCTATACCTCAACCCTCCCATCCTCTATACCTCATGCCTCCCATCCTCTATACCTCATGCCTCCCATCCTCTATACCCCAACCCTCCCATCCTCTATACCTCATACCTCCCATCCTCTATACCTCATACCTCCCATCCTTCATACCTCATCCCTCCCATCCTTCATACCTCATCCCTCCCATCCTCCATACCTCATACCTCCCATCCCCCATACCTTAACCCTCCCATCCTCCATACCTCATCCCTCCCATCCTCTATACCTCATCCCTCCCATCCTCTATACCTCATCTCTCCCATCCTCCATACCTCATCTCTCCCATCCTCCATACCTCATCTCTCCCATCCTCCATACCTCATACCTCCCATCCTCTATACCTCATCCCTCCCATTCGCTATACCTCATCTCTCCCATCCTCCATACCTCATCTCTCCCATCCTCCATACCTCATCTCTCCCATCCTCCATACCTCATACCTCCCATCCTCTATACCTCATACCTCCCATCCTCCATACCTCATCCCTCCCATCCTCCATACCTCATACCTCCCATCCCCCATCCTCCATACCTCATATTTCCCATCCTCCATACCTCAACCCTCCCATCCTCCATACCTCATACCTCCCATCCTCTATACCTCATCCCTCCCATCCTCTATACCTCATCCCTCCCATCCTCCATATCTTATCTCTCCCATCCTCCATACCTTAACCCTCCCATCCTCCATACCTCATACCTCCCATCCTCTATACCTCATCCCTCCCATCCTCCATACCTCATCTCTCCCATCCTCCATACCTCATCTCTCCCATCCTCCATACCTCATCTCTCCCATCCTCCATACCTCAACCCTCCCATCCTCCATACCTCATACCTCCCATCCTCCACACTTCATCCCTCCCATCCTCCATACTCCATCCCTCCCATCCTCCATACCTCCCATCCTCCATACCTCATCCCTCCCATCCTCCATACCTCAACCCTCCATACCTCCCATCCTCTATACCTCATCCCTCCCATCCTCCACACTTCATCCCTCCCATCCTCCATACCTCCCATCCTCCATACCTCATCCCTCCCATACCTCATCCCTCCCATCCTCCATACCCCATCCCTCCATCCTCCATGCCTCATCCCTCCATCCTCCATACCCCATCCCTCCCATCCTCCATACCTCATCCCTCCCATCCTCCATACCTCATCCCTCCCATCCTCCATACCTCATCCCTCCATCCCTCCCATCCTCCATACCTCATCCCTCCCATCCTCTATCCCTCATCCCTCCCATCCTCCATACCTCATCCCTCCATCCCTCCCATCCTCCATACCCCATCCCTCCCATCCTCCATACCTCATCCCTCCCATCCTCCATTCCTCAATTACTACTCATGAATCTCATGGCCAAAACCCGTTTAACCAATATTTAGTTTTACTCATAAATGTCCCCCCCCCCCTATTTTCTGACCTTGTCATTTACTAAGAATGTAACGTGGTTATAGAGGGAGAGCTTATAAATGTTGACCTTGTTCAATATGAATAGTTTGATAGGAACTTGATCCTTTTAGAGAAAGGCCAACAGCACAAGACTATTTATATTAATATACTGTACTGTACCATCCATCAATGGACACCAGGGGTGTGTGTGCGTGTGTGCGTGTGTGCGTGTGTGTGTGTGCATGCGTATTTGCTTCCTAAACTGTTGAGGCAAACCATGAAAAAGGACAAAGGTTGCCTGCCCTACTCTACTCTGCCTCCATTGTTTGTGAAATGAAATGTAGGTTACTCTCTAGAAGCCTCTGGCTGTTATGGACATCTGTACAGAAGGTATAGGCCATCAGTACAGAAGGTATAGGACATCTGAACAGAAGGTATAGGACATCTGAACAGAAGGTATAGGACATCTGTACAGAAGGTATAGGCCATCTGTACAGAAGGTATAGGACATCTGTACAGAAGGTATAGGACATCTCCATTCAGAAGGTATAGGCCATCTGTACAGAAGGTATAGGACATCTGTACAGAAGGTATAGGACATCTCCATTCAGAAGGTATAGGCCATCTGTACAGAAGGTATAGGACATCTGTACAGAAGGTATAGGACATCTCCATTCAGAAGGTATAGGACATCTGTACAGAAGGTATAGGACATCTCCATTCAGAAGGTATAGGACATCTGTACAGAAGGTATAGGCCATCTGTACAGAAGGTATAGGACATCTCCATTCAGAAGATATAGGACATCTGTACAGAAGGTATAGGACATCTCCATTCAGAAAGTATAGGACATCTGTACAGAAGGTATAGGACATCTCCATTCAGAAGGTATAGGACATCTGTACAGAAGGTATAGGACACCTGTACAGAAGTTATAGGACATCTCCATTCAGAAGGTATAGGACATCTGTACAGAAGGTATAGGACATCTGTACAGAAGGTATAGGACATCTCCATTCAGAAGGTATAGGCCATCTGTACAGAAGGTATAGGGCATCTGTACAGAAGGTATAGGACATCTCCATTCAGAAGATATAGGACATCTGCACAGAAGGTATAGGACATCTCCATTCAGAAGGTATAGATGCTAACACCGATTTTGCAGATAGAGAAGTTGTGTGGGCCAAGACTGCAGGTTTATAATGCATTAGAGAAGATATGATTTGCAGCTCTATTGTTAAAAATGATCCAGTTTACGACATCTAAACCATTTAGGCCTAGGGTCTGTTCAAACATGTTAACTATAGCTAAACAATCTATTGTAGGGACTGTTCAAACGTGTTAACTATAGCTAAACAATCTATTGTAGGGACTGTTCAAACGTGTTAACTATAGCTAAACAATCTATTGTAGGGACTGTTCAAACATGTTAACTATAGCTAAACAATCTATTGTAGGGACTGTTCAAACGTGTTAACTATAGCTAAACAATCTATTGTAGGGACTGTTCAAACGTGTTAACTATAGCTAAACAATCTATTGTAGGGACTGTTCAAACCTGTTAACTATAGCTAAACAATCTATTGTAGGGACTGTTCAAACCTGTTAACTATAGCTAAACAATCTATCATAAGGACTGTTCAAACGCGTCATTGAGACAAAGACGCATCTGTGTAGCATGCTAATTTGACAGAAGGATAAATCCTCCTCAGCAGACTAATCATGGATACGTTTTAATGACTGGATGTTGTAGCTCGTTAACACTAATTAATTAATTAATTGGATGTGTTGACATCTCCCAGTCATATAGATACACAGCTTGGAGTTCAAGGGGAAGACATGCTATACCAGGCGGTGTCAGAGGAAGACATGCTATACCAGGAGGTGTCAGAGGAAGACGTGCTATACCAGGAGGTGTCAGAGGAAGATGTGCTATACCAGGCGGTGTCAGAGGAAGACGTGCTATACCAGGAGGTGTCAGAGGAAGACATGCTATACCAGGCAGTGTCAGAGGAAGACATGCTATACCAGGCGGTGTCAGAGGAAGACGTGCTATACCAGGCGGTGTCAGAGGAAGACGTGCTATACCAGGCAGTGTCAGAGGAAGCCATGCTATACCAGGCGGTGTCAGAGTAAGACATGCTATACCAGGCGGTGTCAGAGGAATACCATGCTATACCAGGCGGTGTCAGAGGAAGACCATGCTATACCAGGCGGTGTCAGAGGAAGACATGCTATACCAGGCGGTGTCAGAGGAAGACGTGCTATACCAGGCGGTGTCAGAGGAAGACATGCTATACCAGGCGGTGTCAGAGGAAGACGTGCTATACCAGGCGGTGTCAGAGGAAGACGTGCTATACCAGGAGGTATAAAAGCTTATGGGGATCCTAATAAAGTACCAAACTCATCCCAATTGGGTTGCGGTCGGGTGGTAGCCTAGTGGTTAGCGCATTGGGACAGTGTCCAAAAGGTTGCTGGATTGAATCCCAGAGCTGACAAGGTAAAAATCTGTCGTTCTGCCCCTGAACAAGGCAGTTAACCCACTGTGCCCCGGTAGGCAGTCATTGTAAATAAAAATGTGTTCTTAACTAACTTGCCTGGTTAAATAAAATAAATACATTGTGGAGGCCAGGTCATCTGATGCAGCATTCCATCACTCTCCTTCTTGGTCAAATAGCTCTTACACAGCCTGGAGGTGTGTTTTGGGTCATTGTCCTGTTGAAAAACACATGATAGTCCCACTAAGCGCAAACCAGATGGGATGGTGTATCGCTGGATAAGTGTGCCTTGAATTTTAAATAAATCACAGACAGTGTCACCAGCAAAGCTCCCCCCCCCCTCACACCATCACACCTCCTCTTCCATGCTTCATGGTGGGAACCACACATGCGGAGATCATCAGCTCACCTACTCTGCGTCTCGCAAAGTAACAGTGGTTGGAACCAAAAATCTCAAATTTGGACTCATCAAACCAAAAGACAGATTTACACTGGTCTAATGTCCATTGCCCGTGTTTCTTGGCCCAAGCAAGTCTCTTCTTCTTATTGGTGTCCTTTAGTGGTGTTTTTTTGCAGTAATATGACCATGAAGGCCTGATTCATGCAGTCTCCTCTGAACAGTTGATGTTGAGATGTGTCTGTTACTTGAAATCTGTGAAGCATTTATTTGGGCTGCAATTTCTGAGGCTTGTAACTCTACTGAACCTATCCTCTGCAGCAGAGGGAATTCTGGGTCTTCCTTTCCTGTAGCGGTCCTCATGAGAGCCAATTTCATTATAGAGCTTGATGGTTTTTGCGACTGCACTTGAAGAAACTTTCAAAGTTCTTGAAATTTCCCGAATTGACTGATCTTTATGTCATTTAGGTCATTTCTCTATGCTTATTTAAGCTGTTCTTACCATAATATGGACTTGGTCTTTTACAAAATAGGGCTGTCTTCTGTATACCAACCCTGCCTTGTCACAACACAACTGATTGGCTCAAACGTGTTGCGACTCTAGGGGCAGTATTTTCATTTTTGGGAAAAAAAACGTTCCCGTTTTAAACGGGATATTTTATCAGGACAAGATGCTAGAATATGCATATAATTCACAGCTTAGGATAGAAAACACTCTAACGTTTCCAAAACTGTAAAGATATTATCTGTGAGTATAACAGAACTGGCGAAAGCCTGAGAAAAATTCAATCCGGAAGTGCCCCATATTTTGAAAGCACTGCGTTCCAATGAGTCCCTATTGAGCTGTGAATGTGCTATCAACAAGCTTATGCTTTCTACGTATTCCCCAAGGTGTCTACAGCATTGTGACGTTTTACGCATTTATGTTGAAGAATAGCCGTAGGCGGCTACATTGCGTAAGTGGTCACCTGATTGCTCCCAGGGTGACTCTTGCGTAAAATACATAGGTAGCCATTACTCCAATCGGTCCTACTGAAAAACTAATTGTCCCGATGGATATATTATCGAATAGATATTTGAAAAACACCTTGAGGATTGATTATAAACAACTTTTGCCATGTTTCTGTTGATATTATGGAGCTAATTTGGAATATTTTTCGTTGTTTTCGTGACTGCAATTTCCGGGCGATTTCTCAGCCAAACGTGAAGAACAAACGGAGCTATTTTGCCTACAAAAATAATATTTTGGGGAAAAATGAACTTTGGGTATCTACCTGGGAGTCTCGTGAGTGAAAACATCCGAAGTTCATCAAAGGTAAACGATTTAATTTGATTGCTTTTCTGATTTTCGTGACAAGGTTGCCTGCTGCTAGCAAGGCATAATGCTATGCTAGGCTATCGATAAACTTACACAAATGCTTGTCTAGCTTTGGCTGTGAAGCATATTTTGAAAATCTGAGATGACAGGGTGATTAACAAAAGGCTAAGCTGTGTTACAATATATTTCACTTGTGATCTTCATGAATAGGAAGATTTTCTAGGAAGATTTATGTTCGTTGCGTTATGCTAATTAGTGTCAGTCGATGATTACGCTCCCGGATCCGGGATGGGGAGTCACAAGAAGTTTTAAGAAGGAAATAAATTCCACAAATTAACTATTAACAAGGCACAACTGTTAATAATTGAAATGCATTCCAGGTGACCACCTCATGAAGCTGGTTGAGGGAATGCCAAGAGTGTGAAAAGCTGTCAAAGTGTGGCTACTTTGAAAAATGTCAAATATAAAATATACTTTGATTTGTTTAACACTTTTTTGGTTACTACAGGATTCCATATGTGTTATTTCATAGTTTTCATGTCTTCACTATTATTCTACAATGTAGATTAATAGTAAAAATAAAGAAAAACTCTTGAATGAGTAGGTGTGTCCAAACTGTTGTCTGGTACTGTACAGGTATGTAAAGAAAAATCTCAAAGGAAGTTTGTTCTGAAGTGTCTGTCCAATATCTGATATATAATATCTGATATTATATATATATATATATATATATATATATATAAACTACTTCCATTCATTTTTTTAAGCTACCTTCAGACAGGTTTATTGAGGCTTATGGGCTTCCTGAAGCAAAACAACATGTACTTGTTTTGATGGTGGGGGAGTGTGTAGGTTTGTATCTCACTGGTTATGATATTTCCCGATGACACAAGCTGTAATTTACATAATTACTTCTGTCATTAAAGGCCTTAAACAATAAAACATGTTGGTCCCCTGATCATTTCCTATGATATGATTTTTGACCTCACATTTTGATTTGATGTTATGCTTTGGTTGAAGTTTAATAACAACAAGATAACAAGATAACGTGTCAGTAAGTCAATAAATGCTAATAAATAGACAATAAAAGGCAAGCGCACGATCAATATACCAGAATTGTGTTACCGTGCTTTTACCAACGCTCCTGTACTGTTCCGTGATCCCTTTTTGTCCGTGGGATGTTTCTAATGTCAAGAAGGCAGAATGTTTCCAGTGTGCATTAACCAGGCAGAATGATGGTTCTTTAGCCGCGAGAACATCTAGTATGAGGCGAACAAGCAGACAGAATGATGGTTCTTTAGCCGCGAGAACATCTAGTATCAGGTGAACAAGCAGACAGAATGATGGTTCTTTAGCCGCGAAAACATCTAGTGTCAGGCGAACAAGCAGACAGAATGATGGTTCTTTAGCCACGAGAACATCTAGTATCAGGTAAACAAGCAGACAGAATGATGGTTCTTTAGCCGCGAAAACATCTAGTGTCAGGCGAACAAACAGACAGAATGATGGTTCTTTAGCCGCGAGAACATCTAGTTTCAGGTGAACAAGCAGACAGAATGATGATTCTTTAACCATGAGAACATCTAGTATCAGGCGAACAAGCAGACAGAATGATGGTTCTTTAGCCGCGAGAACATCTAGTATCAGGTGAACAAGCAGACAGAATGATGGTTCTTTAGCCGCGAGAACATCTAGTATCAGGCGAACAAGCAGACAGAATGATAGTTCTTTAGTCGCGAGAACATCTAGTATCAGGTGAACAAGCAGACAGAAAGATGGTTCTTTAGCGGCGAGAACATCTAGTATCAGGTGAACAAGCAGACAGAATGAAGGTTCTTTAGCGGCGAGAACATCTAGTATCAGGCGAACAAGCAGACAGAATGATGGTTCTCTAGCCGCGAGAACATCTAGTATCAGGTGAACAAGCAGACAGAATGATGGTTCTTTAACCATGAGAACATCTAGTATCAGGCGAACAAGCAGACAGAATGATGGTTCTTTAGCGGCGAGAACATCTAGTATCAGGTGAACAAGCAGACAGAATGATGGTTCTTTAGCGGCGAGAACATCTAGTATCAGGCGAACAAGCAGACAGAATGATGGTTCTCTAGCCGCGAGAACATCTAGTATCAGGTGAACAAGCAGACAGAATGATGGTTCTTTAACCATGAGAACATCTAGTATCAGGTGAACAAGCAGACAGAATGATTTTTCTTTAACCGCGAGAACATCTAGTATCAGGCGAACAAGCAGACAGAATGATGGTTCTTTAGCCGCGAGAACATCTAGTATCAGGTGAACACAGCCAAAGGAAACACGCTGACCTGCCCTTCAAGATCTTGGGCTTGAAACCTCAACAAAGTAACACGTTGTGTTTTCCACCAAGAGGCAGAAAAAAGTGAGGAGAAAGAAGAGATGACAAAAAAGAGAGAGAGAGAGAAGGAAAGAGGGGAGAGAGAAAGAGAAGAGAAAGAGAGAGACTGGAGGAAGCGAGAGAGAGGAGAGATGCCAAAATACTTCATTACATTTTTATTTAACCTTTATTTATCCAGGCGAGTCAATTAAGAACAAATTCTTATTTACAATGACGGCCCGTCAAGAGAAGGAGAGAAGGAGAGAGGATAGAGGAGAGATAGCAGGAGAGAGAGGAGGGTTGGAATAGGATGAAAGAGAGCGAAGGCTTGGTGGGGTTGGCAACACTGCTAGGAGCCCTAGGTTATTGAAGAAAACAGGAGAACAAATCAAAGGCAGAACATTTCGTCAGAGAGAAGAGAGAGGAGTCTAGACACATAACAGAACAAGCCTGTGTGATGGGAAGAGAAGAAAATCTTCCAGTCCTCTTCTTCTTTTGTCTTTCATTGAGTAGAGTATTTAGCCACTCAGCACAAGAGGAGAGGAGCAGCGCTGGCAGCAGTTTGGACAGGCCCTCGAGAAAGAAGGCTGTGTGAGAGAGAGAAAGAGAGAGAGACACCGAGAGAGAGACACAGAGAGAGAGACACAGAGAGAGAGAGAGAGAGAGAGAGAGACAGAGAGAGAGAGAGAGAGAGACAGAGAGAGAGAAGGCCAGCAAGAAAGAAAGGAAAGAGAGAGAGAGAGAGAGAAGGCCAGCAAGAGAGATAGAGAAAGAAAGGAGAAAGAGAGAGAGATAGAGGATGCTTTAGAACAAACAGTGTACTGCTGTAGTGTTCTTTTGGAGTGCTTACTGCCCCTCTCTCTCTCTCATAGTGCAATTGAACACTGGCCATAGCTCTCATTTCCCTGAATAGTTTCAGTGTTGTTCGTTGTTGAATAGACTCAGGTACCCTAATAAACCTTCATGGTTGGATGATGTATGAGTGTTGGAGGACCCATTTTATGAATGTTTAAAAGTACAATTTCAGGGTTGGGTAGGTTACTTTCTAAAAGTAATCCGTTACAGTTAATCAGTGGCCATTTTAGCGGTTTCAGTAGGTTACTTTCAGTGGGCATCTTAGCGGTTTCAGTAGGTTACTTTCAGTGGGCATCTTAGCGGTTTCAGTAGGTTACTTTCAGTGGCCATCTTAGCGGTTTCAGTAGGTTACTTTCAGTGGCCATCTTAGCGGTTTCAGTAGGTTACTTTCAGTGGCCATCTTACCGGTTTCAGTAGGTTACTTTCAGTGGCCATCTTAGCGGTTTCAGTAGGTTACTTTCAGTGGCCATCTTAGCGGTTTCAGTAGGTTACTTTCAGTGGCCATCTTAGCGGTTTCAGTAGGTTACTTTCAGTGGCCATCTTAGCGGTTTCAGTAGGTTACTTTCAGTGGCCATCTTAGCGGTTTCAGTAGGTTACTTTTAGTGGCCATCTTAGCAGTTTCAGTAGGTTACTTTCAGTGGCCATCCTAGCGGTTTCAGTAGGTTACTTTCAGTGGCCATCTTAGCGGTTTCATTAGGTTACTTTCAGTGGCTATCTTAGCGGTTCCAGTAGGTTACTTTCAGTGGCCATTTTAGCGTATAAATCTTTGTGGGGGGGAAAACTCCCCAATTTTTTTTTTTTTTAGATGCAAACCACACAACAAAACATTAAACAATACATTAATTGGACTATAACGGTGACAAACGGTGCCCACAAACAGTTAGGGTCTACATAAAGCTGTCCCAACAGCAGAGTCCCAACACATTACCACCATTACAGCTGGCTATCAGCAGAGCCTTGTTTTCAGCACCATGGAGTGACTCCTTACCACCGTTACACCTGGCTATCAGCAGAGCCTTGTTTTCAGCACCATGGAGTGACTCCTTACCACCGTTACACCTGGCTACCAGCAGAGCCTTGTTTTCAGCACCATGGAGTGAATCCTTACCACTGCTACACCTGGCTACCGGAGCCTTGTCTGGCAGCGAAACAGTTCATTCGGCCTCATTTACTGACTTTAAAAAAAACACAGCTGATATGGCTGACTTGCTGAAACAACTGTGGTTTCTACTGACAATTGAGATGTACAAACTATGGCATAAGGGGAGGACGAGCGGAGAAGAGGCCATCCGTAATTTTGATGAAGACATTAATGAGCGAGCCAGGACGGATGTAGTCAATATAACTATTTGTTCAGCACTTTTGAAATGTACAGCGACAGATTTCAGATCATGGGCCGTTCTTACAGTATTTTCCCTGTACACCAAGTCAGAACCATAGGATAAATGATGCCAGCAGCATACCACCCTGCATACCACTGCTGGCTTGCTTCTGAAGCTAAGCAGGGTTGGTACTGGTCAGTTCCAGGATGGGAGACCAGATGCTGCTGGAGGTGGTGTTGGAGGGCCAGTAGGAGGCACTCTGTCCTCTGGTCTAAAGAAATATCCCAATGCCCCAGGGCAGTGATTGGGGACACTGCCCTGTGTAGGGTGCTGTCTTTCGGATGGGAGGTTAAACGGGTGTCCTGACTCTTTGATGTCATTAAATATCCCATGGCACTTATTGTAAGAGTAGGGGTGTTAACCCTGGTGTCCTGGCTAAATTCCCAATCTGACTCTCAAAAACCATCACGGTCACCTAATAATCCCCAGTTTACAATTGGCTCATTCATCCCCCTCCTCTCCCCTGTAACTATTCCCCAGGTCGTTGCTGTAAATGAGAACGTGTTCTCAGTCAACTTACCTGGTAAAATAATGAATAAATAAATAAAGGGGGCATATAAGCAGACAATGAAAGCTCTTACAATATTCAATGATTTCTCTATAACAGCTTATAGGCTACATGTGCACCACCAAGTCAGAACAGTAGACTAAATTATGAGGGGGGAAAGGGACCAAATTATTAGGGTGAGGCACATGGGCTACTAACAGCTAATAACACAACATACACTTAGTATTACTTTCTTAGCTACAGTATAAATACATATCTCCCTGGCATATTACATAATTTATGCAGCAGCATACAATACCTTTTTGGACCCACCTTGTTGTGCTGTGCTCCCTTGAACAGGAAGGTGGCACAGTGGTTATTTATGGACATTGTCCTCAAAGTCTGTCATTCTCTGGATTTATGGTGCTTTCAAGACGACTGGAAACTCTGGACAAAAAAAAACAAGGTTGAATCATCATCATTAGTGATCTTCAAGGTGGAATCATGACGTCAGTGATCTTCAGGTCAGAAAGAAAGAAAGAAAGAAAGAGGCCTGAGTTCCCGACTTGGAAATCCGAGTTGGATGACTGTTCAAAAGCTTTTTGTCCCAGTCGGAGTTCCCAGTTGTTTTGAAAGTGGCAGAAATCATGCTGGATTAGGCCTCCCGGGTGGCGCAGTGGTTAAGGGCGCTGTACTGCAGCGCCAGCTGTGCCATCAGAGACTCTGGGTTCGCGCCCAGGCTCCATCGTAACCGGCTGCCACCGGGAGGTCCGTGGGGCGACGCACAATTGGCCTAGCGTCGTCCGGGTTAGGGAGGGCTTGGCCGGTGGGGATGTCCTTGTCTCATCGCGCACCAGCGACTCCTGTGGCGGGCCGGGTGCAGTGCGCGCTAACCAAGGTTGCCAGGTGCACAGTGTTTCCTCCGACACATTGGTGCGGCTGGCTTCCGGGTTGGATGGCGCTGTGTTAAGAAGCAGTGCGGCTTGGTTGGGTTGTGTATCGGAGGACGATTTCAACCTTCGTCTCTCCCGAGCCCATATGGGAGTTGTAGCGATGAGACAAGATAGTAGCTACTAAAACAATTGGATACCACGAAACTGGGGAGAAAAAGGGGTAAAATAAAAAAATAAAAAAAGAGAAGTCATGCTGGATTGACAGCATGGCCAATGTTGAATGTTTATCATTTTAAGCTTGGAAAAAATACCCTTAAACCCAGACTTCACTGAATAGCAGGCTTTGCAATGGTTGCAGTTAGCCACTGATTCCTTCCAAACCACTCATTGTTGAATTTGCGATTTCCAACTTTTAATGTTTATGTCCAATGGCCGATGAGCATCGATACGCTTGATCTGTAAATTCTCTTCATAATTTCTCTTCATATGACAAGGATTGAAAATTATTTGCCAGTAGATTGTCGACTTGATTCATGATGATGAAGATTTTGAAAGTACGATGTTGACATTGTCCAATCAAACCTACTGTAGATATAACATGATTTGACGTGATTTTATCTGTGGCCAATGACCTTGAGCCTTCTTGGATTGGCACTTCCAATGTAACTCTATGGCAGCACCAAAGGGGCTTGAACAAACTTAAACTTGTGCTTTTTTTTTTCCAATACTGAATTGAATGTCATTGAGAAAACAATTTTAAAAAATCCTTTCTGAATTTAAACTTAATCCAAATAATCATGTAGGTTTTCCAAAAGTGTCTGTAATCTGATGACAATATGTTTTTCTGGTAACATAACTGATTACAGTTACAACTCCTTACAGGTAATAATTTACTCCCCAACATGTTTATACTAACGAAAACGGTTCCTTACAATTATGTAGGTAATGGTACTTTACATCATGGGGGATGAACCAGTACGTTAACTCTGGTACAGACTGGTAAGCGGTACCGATGCACCAAGTCTGGAACCAACAGGAGGACCCTGAACAGCTTCTATCCCCCAAGCCATGAGACTGATAAATAGTTACTGTATATAGTTACTGTATATAGTTAACCTTATAGTATACTGTATATAGTTACTGTATATAGTTACTGTATATAGTATACTGTATATAGTTACTGTATATAGTATACTGTATATAGTATACTGTATATAGTATACTGTATATAGTTACTCTATATAGTATACTGTATATAGTTACTGTATATAGTGTACTGTATAGTGTACTGTATATAGTATACTGTATATAGTATACTGTATATAGTATACTGTATATAGTTACTGTATATAGTATACTGTATATAGTTACTGTATATAGTATACTGTATATAGTTACTGTATATAGTTACTGTATATAGTATACTGTATATAGTTACTGTATATAGTTACTGGATATAGTAGACTGTATATAGTATACTGTATATAGTTACTGTATATAGTATACTGTATATAGTATACTGTATATAGTTACTGTATATAGTATACTGTATATAGTTACTGTATATAGTATACTGTATATAGTAACTGTATATAGTTACTGTATATAGTTACTGGATATAGTTACTGTATATAGTAGACTGTATATAGTAGACTGTATATAGACTGTATATAGTTACTGTATATAGTATACTGTATATAGTTACTGTATATAGTATACTGTATATAGTTACTGTATATAGTATACTGTATATAGTATACTGTATATAGTTACCGTATATAGTATACTGTATATAGTTACCGTATATAGTATACTGTATTTAGTTACTGTATATAGTATACTGTATATAGTATACTGTATATAGTTACTGTATATAGTATACTGTATATAGTATACTGTATATAGTATACTGTATATAGTTACCGTATATAGTATACTGTATATAGTTACCGTATATAGTATACTGTATTTAGTTACTGTATATAGTATACTGTATATAGTATACTGTATATAGTTACTGTATATAGTATACTGTATATAGTTACTGTATATAGTTACTGTATATAGTGTACTGTATATAGTATACTGTATATAGTAGACTGTATATAGTAGACTGTATATAGTATACTGTATATAGTTACTGTATATAGTTACTGTATATAGTATACTGTATATAGTTACTGTATATAGTTACTGTATATAGTATACTGTATATAGTTACTGTATATAGTTACTATATACTGTAGACTGTATATAGTTACTGTATATAGTATACTGTATATAGTTACTGTATATAGTATACTGTATATAGTATACTGTATATAGTTACTGTATATAGTATACTGTATATAGTTACTGTATATAGTATACTGTATATAGTTACTGTATATAGTATACTGTATATAGTTACTGTATATAGTTACTGGATATAGTAGACTGTATATAGTTACTGTATACAGTATACTGTATATAGTTACTGTATATAGTATACTGTATATAGTTACTGTATATAGTATACTGTATATAGTATACTGTAAATAGTTACTGTATATAGTATACTGTATATAGTTACTGTATATAGTTACTGTATATAGTAGACTGTATATAGTTACTGTATATAGTTACAGTATATAGTAGACTCTATATAGTAGACTGTATATAGTTACTGTATATAGTTACTGTATATAGTAGACTGAAAATAGTTACTGTATATAGTATACTTTATATAGTAGACTGTAAATAGTTACTGTATATAGTATACTGTATATAGTTACTGTATATAGTTACTGTATATAGTATACTGTATATAGTTACTGTATATAGTAGACTGTATATAGTATACTGTATATAGTTACTGTATATAGTATACTGTATATAGTTACTGTATATAGTATACTGTACAGTATATAGTTACTGTATATAGTGTAATGTAGTAGTTATACTGTAGTTGTAGTTATACACTATAACTACATTATAGTAATGTAGTTATATATAGTTATATAGTTACTGTAGTGTATAATGTATATAGTAGACTGTATATAGTAGACTGTATATAGACTGTATATAGTTACTGTATATAGTATACTGTATATAGTTACTGTATATAGTATACTGTATATAGTTACTGTATATAGTATACTGTATATAGTATACTGTATATAGTTACCGTATATAGTATACTGTATATAGTTACTATATAGTATACTGTATTTAGTTACTGTATATAGTATACTGTATATAG